>NC_034604.1:7551280-7570998 GCF_900095145.1 Mus pahari | reverse complement strand
ATTTCCTCAATTAGTGATCAAGGGGGGAGATCCCCTTGTGGGTGGTGCCATCTCTGGGCTGGTAGTCTTGGATTCTATAAGAGAGCAGGCTGAGCAAGCCAGGGAAAGCAAGCCAGTAAAGAACATCCCTCCATGGCTTCTGCATCAGCTCCTGCTTTCTGACCTGCTTGAGTTCCTGTTCCTTTAGTGATCAACATCAGTATGGAAATGTAAGCTGAATAAACTCTTTCCTCCCCAACTTGCTTCTCGGTAATGACGTTTGTGCAGGGATAGAAACCCTGACTAAGACACCTTCCCTCCTCTCCCTCCCTTACACCCTCTATCTCCCTCACCCTCTGCACCCTCCCTCCTTCTCTCACCTTCCTCTCTCTCTCTCCCTCTCCTACCTCTCCTCTTCCAATCACTATCACTATTTTCACAGATATATAATTTTCAGCTTCATCGCAAGCTCTGCACTAGTTTTTCCATTTTTATTTTTGAGGTCATTATGACAGGTTGTGGATAATTTAAATGTTTCTATATCTCACATGATTTGACAATGTTGTTACTATAGTAGTTGGTTTCCTCTTTGTGAAGTAGTACTGGGAATTTTAGAGTAGGCAACTCAATATGAAGGTCCTATTGTCCTTAATGCAGAAGAAATGCCCAACAGCGTAAATCTCAAAACAGAAACAAGAGACATGAAAAGTCAAGGCATCCTCCAAAATATGTGAGCTTTCTTACCTAGTGAACTCAGAGGTGTTGGAATAGGTAGAATGCCAAGTGAAAAGTTCTAAGTGTTGTGTGAAAACAATCAGTGACTAGAAAGAGAATATAAGTAAGCAGATGAATTCAATCTAGGGTCTAGAGAGGAAGGCCAATGGCACAGAGGAAAGAAATAGGTAACACACACACACACACACACACACACACACACACACACGCACACGCACACGCACACACGCACACCAAAAGCAAACCCCCTGTGAAACAGATGAGAAAGAATAAGTTGGCAACATGAAAGACATATTCACCAAGAAAAGAAATTTTGACCAGCAACCATATAAAATGCTAGATATTTAAAAATTCAACAAAAACATCACCAGGAGATTCAAACATGCTGAAGAAAAATATAAGGGACAGAAGACAATGGTGATGAAACATCACAGGTGAGACAGGAAAGAATGAGCATGCTCACAACTCTCAGGATCTCTAGGGTAAGACCAGGGGCAGAACAGTGGTCCTCAGCCCAAGGGTCATGACCTGCTCATAGGGGCCACATATCAGATATTTACATTATGATTCATAATAGTAGCAGTTATGATTTAGCAACGAAATAATGTTATGGATGGGGCCATGAGGAACTGTATGTAGTAAAAAGTCACAGCGTTAGGAAGGTTGAAAACGGCTGGGTAGAAGAATGGAGCCAGATAGGAGCAAGATCTGGAACTGAAGGAGCACACATCAACACATAAAGGCTATCCATGACAGAGCCAGAGCCAACATTAAGTAGGTGGAGAAAATCTAACAGCGCTACTTCCAGAAGCTGGAGTGAGAACCTGTGGCCAATCCTGCCCCCTCTTACCCAATAGAGTGCTCAGAATCTTAGAGAAAGAAGACAAGAGAGAGAGAGAAGGGAAACAACTAATGAAGGAGGAAATAAAATCAGCCCTACCTGCAAACCACACAACCCTGGACTTAAGAGACCCTGAAGACTTGCAGAAAGTCTCGGACCTCATAAACACTTTAGAAAAATAAAGGAACAGGACTTAAATATGCAAAAATCAATTACATCCCAGTAATGAGCTTGCCAAGTAAGAAATCAGAAGAAACTGTCTATTCACAGTAGTCTCAAATAAATTAAATGCCTAGTGATAAATCTAATAAATGCGGTGAATTGTCTCTACAATGAAAACTTTAAGATGCTAAATAAATTAAGCACAAGAGGTCCTAGACATTCAGCTAAGGCAGTGCTTAGCTGGAGCAATGGTGAAGGTAACACAATGCACAATCTCAAATGAACTCACAGAGCTATTACAAACAAAGGCATGGCACTGGTACAAAACAGATATGTAACCAAAGAAATGGAGGATCCAGGATAAACCAATGCAGTATAGCCACCTGATCTTAGCAAAGATGTCAAAAACGTGCAGCAGAGAAAACAGCCTCTTTAACCTCAGCCACTGGGACAACTGACTTTCCTCATGAGTGGGGGAAGAAGAAATGTTACAGGAGCTAGGGGGCAGAGCGGTGAACGTGTCATGGGGGGGAGAAAGGCGGACACTAACTGGGGGAGAAATGGAGACAGCTGGATGGAGAGTCAGAGGTAGCACGGCAGAGAAGGGAGCAGGGGGTAATAAAGCACGTGGGACTGCGTGGTGGTGGGACCTATTGCTTATCATGCTAGCCTAAACAACTCTTTTAAAGGAACAAAAGGGAAAGAATTGCATATTTTAGGTGCTGTTGGAATTACTGAGTTATAAGAATTTAAAAACTAGGCAACTCCTCTTGTCACACTCCTTTCGTAAGGTTGTACCAACTTTAAGTAATGTATATACCACTCCACACATAATTATAGATTTCTTTGCTCATTCATTGTGTTGGGTGAAGCACAAGACCCTAAGAGTGAGCTCTAGCAGCTTGGAGCCGTCTCAGAGTAGAGGTAGAGGCATGAATAGCCTCATGCTGTAAACAACATGAAGGCTCCGTGAACCCATGGAAAGGATGTGGTGAGCTCTTTAGGGCAGAGCCACCCATCTATTTTTTGATCTAACATGGAATCTGATGCACGGCTGTCAGCCAGTAAACAGATGATGAAAGAAAAGGAACCGGAACAGTTAAAGGAACAACTCACCAATCCATGCAGTGACCGGCTCAGAAAACGTTTCTTAGAAGAACCTGTGATCTGTAATTATCATGTCTCTTAGTCCTTTGTGTGTGCGTAAGTATTTATTGGCAGTATTCCAGAGCCTGCATAAGTGTTAAGGACGGGCTGCTACTGTCCCTGTGAAATTGCTGCCTAGCAAGGAAGACAGATAATAAAACAACTAATTAAGTAATGGAGGGCCTACAACGGTGTAAGGGTGTACAGTAGGAGTGAGCCACTTAGGGTAGGGGCCAGTGAACACTTCCCATAGGGGATGACAGTTGAGGCGTGGCTTGAAGGATGAGTAAACGTTAGCTAGAAAAACTGGGAAGGAAGGATAAAGTGAAAAATGATTCCAGGCAGAGGCGACCTTATTGTGAAGCTCCATGAAGTCATGCTTGCCTGATCTGTTGTAAAGACGGTTCGTTTGCTTTTGGACCTTCAGAGACTCCGTCTCGGCTCTGTGGTTTCCAGGGCTGTTAGCTTGCTACACCTGTTCTTTTAGGAACCAAACAGAGGTGAACATATATGCTCTCCATATTCAAATGTGATGGGTCCTCATACCAAGGGCTTAGCTGTGCTGTTTTTAAAGCTACCTCATTCGATAGGAAATGCTGTGTGCTTGCTGAGCCACAAGCCATGGTGTGCAGAGCTGATGTAGACTCCACCCCTTACTCCGTGAAGAATTTGTGGAAACTATTTCATGCCCCCACACTTTTATCTCTGCTCCTGTAATACAATGTCCTAAAGCCTCAAGGATGGCACATGAGTAACCAAGATGATGTGACACCCCAAGCATGGAGGAATAGTTTACAGTTATTCCTCTGTACTCCTTGTGCCACAGCAGGAAAGCATTGATCACACAGACTGAATTCTTTTCTGAGCCATCTCTTCCTTGTAGCTGTGCCTGTTTAATGCCATTTTATCATTCAATTCTTTCTCAAGTGTTCATTGAACATCTTCTATGTGCTAAGCAATGCTACAATGCCTGTCCCTAGCCAACTCCTGATACCCCTGAGAACTGACTAGTTCCAATAGCATGGGCTCAGCAATCAGAGAGTTAAATGTTCTTTACACAAACCAAACATAAACATTTGTAGATAAGGACCATGGGGCCTGATCTGTCATAGAGAAAAGTATATGTGTGAGTGTGTGAGTGTGAGTGTGTGAGTGTGTGTGTGTGTGTGTGCGCGCGCACACACACACGCGCATTGTGCATTGTGCATATGCTTGTACAGAGGTGTGCACAGAGGTCAGATCAAGATATAAATTGTAATCTTCACATTATTCCTTTGAGACAGAGTCTCTCATTGAACCTGGAGCTAGGCCAGTGACCAGCAGTTCCCAGTAATCCTCAAGTCTTTACCCAACAGGGCTGTGGTTACAGGGACACAAGCAACCACTTTTGATTTTTCTGAGTTTGAGGGACTTGGACCCCATACTTCTGTAGCAAGTGCTCTTACCCACTGAGCTGTCTCCACAGCCTGAGAACTCACTTTGCCTTCCTATTCAAGAGCACTGTCAGCCAAATTGCAGTGTTCTCTCTTGCTATTCAAATCACGTGAGTGCCCAGTGGATGCACGGCTTCCCTTGTGGGTCCATGCAGGGGCATTCCTGCACACAAATGAAAACCCTATGAAGAAAGACCTGTAAGCTGAAGGCAGAATCTGGTATGAGGTATCTGCTCCTAAAGAGTCCTTGGGAGACAGGCTGCTTACACAGCCTCCCCACTCAGCATGACAGAGGCTGAGGTCCAGCCCAAAGCCTTGTCCCTGGTCCACTGTTAGTCCTACAGTCTTCCACCATTTGGGGAGATCGTAGGACATGTCTCTATAGCATTACATCATACCCTGAAGGCAAGGGCTGAGAATGAGTCTTTGCTGGCAAAGGCCTCAGGCCAGGACTTGGTGTTCTTGATATAGAACATCTGTCTTAGAGTCACTGTTGGTAAAGAAGGAAGGCTTTTTCTGGGAGCCTGACTGGCTCACCGAGCAAAGACTAGAGGCATTTGGTGAAATAGCAGAAAGGCTACATAACATGGTGGGAGTGTGATCCTCGGCTGCCTATCTGTGGAAGTGAACCACAGGCCTCCCCTATTCTCAGGCATGGGGACAGACAGGAAAGCTTGGGAGACATGTGTGTTTATTTGACTCCTTGAGTAGACAGATAGAGATGTAGATATGCAAACATACTTGGCTTTATTGCTCTTTATTGCATTTTGTATATATTGTGTTCTTTATGAATTGCAGGGGTGGGGCTACCAGTGAAAAGGATATCCAGTAGTGGCATTTTCTCAAGACAGTGTGTGCCCTCTGTGTCTGTGTCACACATTCACGGTTCTTACTTCCCGCCAACATTTGCTCTTACTGTGCTTGTCAAGGTGCCGGATGAGCAGGGATCTTGGATGACTCTGTTGTCATTGTTTGAGGGCATCATGAGCCACTCTCCATAGGCCATCAAGATGAATGATAAAGGTGTGTGTTCACCCTGCTCTGTTGACTGTCTGTTCCTCCATCTCCCTGTCTCTCCTCAGACTCCCTGTTTCCTTCCATGCACCTATATTATTAATCTTAAGTCATTTAACAGTCTTAAATGGCCACTAAGTGTTCAAATCAATGAAAGAGGCACAGCTTTCTCTTTAAATCAAAAGCTGGAGGGGTCAGAGAACTGGCAGCTCAGCAAGTGTGAGAGTGAAGATAGTTCTTGCACACACAACTTCAGGACCCAGCATACCCACAGCTGTCTGTCTGTCTCTCTCTCTCTCTCTCTCTCTCTCTCTCTCTCTCTCTCTCTCTCTCTCAAAATAATAAAAATAAGTATTTTCTAGAAGCTAAAAAAAAAAAGATTACACTTAGTGAGACAGAGGCACTCTTGAAAGTCCAGACAGGGCATAAGATAAGCCTTTTGCATTGGTTAGGAAAGTTGTAAATTCAAAGGAAAAGGTTTTTGAAGGAAATTAAAAGTGTTGCCCCTTTAAACACACATTAAAAGAAACTAGAGCAGACTTAGTAATGTTAGCAGGAAAGTTTTAGTGTCCTGGAGAGAAGAGTAAACCAGTCACAGGAACCTATATGCTCACACACCTACTTATGCTATATGCTCACACACCTACTTATGCTGACTATAGCACCCTGACGTGTAGGGAGGTATGTGAGTTTGTGAACACCCAGACCAACCAGATCATTTCTAACCCATTTGAAATGGAAACGTCTTCTTTTCAAAGCCCTCCTCTGGCTCCTACACTTGATATATTCCATGTCTTTGTGTCTCCATTTCAAATAGTCACAATTTCTCTGAGGCCTCTCTGACTCTTCACAGAATTTTGACAAGGCGTTCTGCCTTGATCTTCTTGTAATCAAGCATCTAACAGAGTTCCCAATATACTATAAAAGATGCAAATGGAATAAATTCATCTATCTATATGCATCTTAATTTCTTCATTTCTGTATTCGTATATAAGTTGAAGAACTACATTGTATGTAAGACATGCAAAGATACACAAGCTGCACTTGAGGTTTCTTTATGCATGAAAATATCAACATAGCCAAGACAGGTACATTTCTCTGCACTCAGAGTTCCGCGTCTCACTGTAGCATTCTCCTACATGTTTCTGCTCTTATTAATCCCCCTCTCTCCCTCGCTCCCTCTCTACCCCCTTCCTCTCCTGCTCTGTAGCTGGTCCTGTCCTTCTTCCCACACCCCCTTCAGTTGGCATGCCACAGTATCCTCACCTTTCATCATCTATACCCTGAGATCTTTCCCCCCTCACTGTCCCCTATCTGTTTCATAGCATATACACATATACATAAAATGAAACTCTGAGGTCCATGTGTGAGAGATAATGAGGTATTTGTCTTCTGAGTCCAGCATATCTCACACGTCATAATTTTTGTTTCATCTAATTTCTTGCAAATACAAAGGCACGGTACTAAGTCTGTCTTTCTGGAGGAGGCCTAGCCTATTTAGGTAGGTGTTATGTTCTCACATTTTCCAGATCATTCCCTTGTTCTTCTGTCAGACTATAACCTGTTCATCTTAACAGGAAAAATGGGAAGTTTAAAGTTTGTAACCCTTTATTCCTTTTATGATTAGTGATTATTAAAATATGTGCCTGCATGAAAGTTATAAAAATTTCCTCCTAGTAAGTTTTTTCCAGAAGTACTTATCATTTATATTTAGTCTACGTTCTGCTTCAAATTAACTTGGCATTTGGTGTGAGATAGATTCAAGGATCATTTGAAGGAGAATGGCTTATGCAGTCACATGAATATATTAACAATGTTCAGGGCTGTCAGTACACAAGTTCTGCCAGAAGAGAGCTGGGCTCCCAGGAGTGCTGACACAGGCGTACAGACCCACAGAGGAACAAGCTCCAACCAGAAACAGCAAGAACATCTAACACCAGAGATAAGCAGATGGCAAAAGGCAAACACAAGAACCTTACCAACAGAAACCAAGACTACTTGGCATCATCAGAACCCAGGTCTTTGGCCACAGCATGTCCTGGATAACCCAACACACTGAAAAAGCAAGATGTGGATTTAAAAGCACATGTCATGATGCTGATAGAGGATTTTAAGAAGGATATAAATAACTCCATTAAAAAAATAGAGAATGCAGGTAAACAGGTAAAAGCCCTTAAAGAGGAAATACAAAAATCCCTTAAATAATGTCAGGAAAACACAGTCAAATAGATGATGGAATTGAACAAAACCATCCAGGATCTAAAAATGGAAGTAGAGACAATAATGAAATCACAAAGGGAGACAACTCTGGAGACAAAAAAATGTAGGAAAGAGATTAGGAGCCATAGATGCAAAAATCACCAACAGAATACAAGAGATAGAAGAGAGAATCTCAGGTGAAGAAGATTCCATAGAAAACATTGACACATCAGTCAAAGAAAATGCAAAAAGCAAAAAGCTCCTAACCCAAAACATCCAGGAAATCCAGGACAAAATGAGAAGACCAAACCTAAGGACAATAGGTATAGAAGAAAGTGAAGATTCCCAACTTCAAGGACCAGTAAATATCTTTAACAAAATTATTGAAGAAAACACCCCTAACCTGAAGAAAGAGATGCCCATGAACAAGCAAGAAGCCTACAGAACTCCAAATAGACTGGACCAGAAAAGAAATTCCTCCGATCACATAATAATCAAAACACCAAATGCATAAAACAAGAAAGAATATTAAAGGGAGTAAGGGAAAGAGGTAAAGTAACATATAAAGTCAGACCTATCAGAATTACACCAGACTTCTCCCCAGAGACTATGAAAGCCAGAAGATCCTGGGCAGATGTCATACAGACCCAAAGAGAACACAAATGCCAGCCCAGGCTACTATACCCAACAAAACTCTCAATAACCATATATGGAGAAACCAAGATATTCCATGACAAAGCCAAGTTTACAAAATAACGCTCCAATAATCCAGCCCTTCAAAGAATAAAAGATGGAAAACTCCAACTCAAGGAGGGAAACTGCACCCTATAAAAAGCAATAAAGTAATCTTTTAACAAACCAAAAATAAAATAGCCACAAAATATAACTCCACATCTAACAACAAAAATAAGAGGAAGTAACAATCTTTTTTCCTTAATATCTCTTAATATCAATGGACTCAGTTCCCCAATAAAAAGACATAGACTAACAGACTAAATATGAAAACAGGACCCAACATTTTGCTGCACACAGGAAACCCACCTCAGTGACAGAGACAGACACTACCTCAGAGTAAAAGGCTGGAAAACATTCTCCAAACAAATGGTCCCAAGAAATGAGCTGGAGTAGCCATTCTAATATCGAATAAAATCAACTTTTAACCTAAAGTTATAAAAAAAAGATAAGGAAGGACACTTCATACTCATCAAAGGAAAAAATCTACCAAGAAAAACTCTCTATTCTGAACATCTATGCTCCAAATCGAAGGGCACACATATTCATAAAAGAAACTTTACTAAAGCGCAAAGCACACATTGCACTGCATACAATAATAGTGGGAGACTTCAATACCCAACACTCAGCAATGGACCGATCATGAAAACAGAAACTAAACAGAGACATAGTGAAACTAACCGAAGTTATGAACCAAATGGATTTAACACACACACACACACACACACACACACACACACACACACAAACATTTTATCCTAAAACAAAACAATATACATTCTTTTCAGCACTTCATGGTACCCTCTATGAAATTAATCATATAATCACTCATAAAAAAGACCTCAACAAATACAAGAAGATGGAAATAATCCCCTGCATGCTATCAGATCATCATAGACTAAGGCTGGTCTTCAATAACGACATAAATAATAAAAAGCCCACATACACTGAAAGCTGAAAACACTCTACTCAATGATAACTTGGTCAAGAAAGAAATAAAGAAAGAAATTAAAGACGTTTTAGAATTTAATGAAAATGAAGGTACAACATACCCAAACTTATGGGACACAATGAAAGCAGTCCTAAGAGGAAAACTCATAGCTCTGAGTGCCTCCAAAAAGAAACTAGAGAGAGCATACACTAGCAGCTTGAANGCACACCTGAAAGCTCTAGAACAAAGGGAAGTAAATTCACCCAAGAGGAGTAGACAGCAGGAAATAATCAAACTCAGGGCAGAAATCCACCAAGTGGAAACAAAAAGAACTCTTCAAAGAATCAACCAAACCAGTAGCTGGTCCTTTGAGAAAATCAACAAGATAGATAAACCCTTAGCCAGACTAACTGGAGTGCACAGGGACAGCATCCTAATTAACAAAATAAGAAATGGAAAGGGAGATATAACAACAGAAACCAAGGAAATCTAAAAAATTATCAGTTCCTACTACAAAAGCCTATAATCAACAAAACTGGAAAATCTGGATGAGAAGGACAAATTTCTAGACAGATACCAGGTACCAAAATTAGATCAGGATCAGATTAACAATCTAAATATTCCCATATCCCATAAAGAAATACAAACAGTCACTAATAATCTCTGAAGTAAAAAAAAAGCCCAGGACCAGATGGGTTTAGTGCAGAGTTCTATTAGACCTTCAAAGAAGACCTAATATCAATAGTCCTCAAACTATTCCACAAAATACAAACAGAAGGTATTCTACCCAATTCATTCTATGAAACCACAATTACCCTGACACCTAAACCACACAAAGACACAACAAAGAAAGAACTTCAGACCAAGTTCCCTTATGAATAGCGATGCAAAAATACTCAATAAAATTCTCGCAAACCTGCCACAGACTACCTCCTTTCTGGGGTCTCCTATCTGCATGGAATGGGTCTCTGGTGGCAGATGAGCGAGGATCTGCCACTAGAGACCCGTTCCACGCAGATAGGAGACCCCAGAAAGGAGGTAGTCTGCGGTACAAACCGAATCCAATAAAGCATCAAAACAATCATCCATCATGATCAAGTAGGCTTCATCCCAGGGATGCAGGGATGGATCAATATTCGGAAATCCATCAACATAATCCACTATGTAAAAAACTCAAAGATAAAAACCATATGATCATTTCATTAGATGCTGAGAAATCATTTGACAAATTCTAACACCCCTTCATGATAAAAAGTCTTGTAAAGATCAGAAATTCAAGGCCCAAACCTAAACATAATAAAAGCAATATACAGCAAATCAGTAGNCAACATCAAACTAAATGGAAAGAAGCTGGAAACAATCCCAGTAAAATCAGGGACTAGACAAGGCTGCCCACTCTCTCCCTACCTATTCAATATAGTACTTGAAGTCCTAGCCAGAGCAATTCAACAACAAAAGGAGATCAAAGGGATACAAATTGGAAAGGAAGAATTCAAAATATCACTATTTGCAGATGATATGATTATATATAAGTGACCCCAAAAATTCCACCAGAGAACTCATCAACCTCATAAACAACTTCAGCAAAGTAGTTGGATATAAAATTAACTCCAACAAACCAGTAGCCTTTCTCTACACAAAGGATAAACAGGCTGAGAAAGAAATTAGGGAAACAACACCCTTCACAATAATCACAAATAATATAAAATACCTTGGTGTGACTCTAACTAAGCAAGTGAACGTTCTGTATGACAAGAACCTCAAGTCTCTGAAGAAAGAAATCAAAGAAGATCTCAGAAGATGGAAAGATCTCCCATGCTCATGGATTGGCAGGATTAATATAGTAAAAATTGCCACCTTACTGAAAGCAATCTACAGATTCATACAATCCCCATCAAAATTCCAAATCAATTTTTCATAGAGTTAGAAAGAGCAATTTGCAAATTCATCTTGAATAACAAAATACCTAGGATAGTGAAAACTATTCTCAACAATAAAATAACCTCTGGTGGAATCACCATCCCCGATCTCAAGCTGTACTTTAGAGCAATTGTCATAAAAACTGCATGGTATTGGTACAGTGACAGGAAAGTAGATCAATGGAATAGAATTGAAGACTCAGAAATGAACCCACACACCTATGGCCACTTGATATTTGACCACGGAACTAAAACCATCCAGTAGAAAAACGACAGCATTTTCAACAAATGGTGCTGGCTCAACTGGTGGTTAGCATGTAGAATGCAAATAGATCCATTCTTATCTCCTTGCACAAAACTCATTTCTAAGTGGATCAAGGACCTCCACATAAAACCAGATACACTGAAAGTAATAGAAAATAAAGTGGGGAAGAACCTCGAAGATATGGGCACAGGGGGAAAATTCCTGAGCAGAACACCAATGGTTTGTGATGTAAGATCAAGAATTGACAAATGGGACCTCATAAAATTGCAAAGCATCTGTAAGGCAAAGGGCACTGTCAATAGGACAAAACAGCAACCAATAGATTGGGAAAAGATCTTTACCAATCCTACATCAGGTAGAGAGCTAATATCCAATATACACAAATAACTCAAGAAGTTAGACTCCAGAGAACCAAATAACCCTATTAACAATGGGGTGCAGAGCTAAACAATGAATTCTCAACTGAGGAATACTGAATGGCTGAAAAGCACCTAAAGAAATGTTTAACATCCTTAGTCATCAGGGAAATGCAAATCAAAACAACCCTGAGACTCCACTTTACACCAGTCAGAATGGCTAAGGTCAAAAACTCAGGTGACAGAAGATGCTGGCAAGAATGTGGAAAAAGAGGAACACTACTCCATTGCTGGTGGTATTGCAAGCTGGTACAACCACTCTGGAAATCAGTTTGGTGGTTCCTCAGAAAATTGGACATAGTACTACCGGAAGATCCAGCAATACCTCTCCTGGGCATATACCCAGAAGATGTCCCAACTTGTCATAAGGACACATGCTCCACTCTGTTCAAAGTGCCTTATTTATAATAGCCAGAAGCTGGAAAGAATCCAGATGTCCCTCAACAGAGGAATGGATACAGAAAATGTGTTTCATTTACACAATAGAGTACTACTCAGCCTATTACAAACAATGACTTCATGAAATTCTTAAGCAAGTGGATGGAACTGAAAATATCATCCTGAGTGAGGTAACCCAATCACAAAAGAACCCACATGATATGTCCTCACTGATAAGTGGATATTAGCCCAGACACTCAGAATACCCAAGATATAATTTGCAAAACACATGAAACTCAAGAAGAAGGAAAACCAAAGTGTGGATACTGTGGTCCTTCTTAGAAGGGGGACCAAAATACCCATGGAAGGAGTTACAGAGACAAAGTTCAGAACAGAGACTGAAGGTATCATCTAGACCATCTAGAGACTGCCCCACCTGGGAATCCACCCATATGCAGTCATGAAACCCAGACACTATTGTGGATTCCAGCAAGTGCTTGCTGACAGAAGCACTGTTATAGCTGTCTCCTGAGAGCCTCTGTCAGTGCCTAACAAATACAGAGGTTGATGCTCACAGCCAGCCATTGGGTTCCCAACAGAGCAGCTAGAGAAAGGATCCAAGGAGCTGAAGGAGTCTGCAGCCCCATAGGAGGAACAACAATATGAACCAACCAGTACCCCCAGAGCTCCCAAAGACTAAACCACCAACCAAAGAGTGCACATGGTGGGACTCATGGCTCCAACTGAATATGTAGCAGAGGATGTTCTAGTTGGTCATCACTGGGAGGAGAGGCTCTTGGTCCTGTGAAGGCTCTATGCCCCAGTGTAGGGGAATGCCTGGGCAAGGAAGTGGGAGTGGGTGGGTTGGGGAGCAGGGGGAGGGATGAGGAGATAGGGGGTTTTTCAGAGTGGAAACCAGGAAAGGGGATAACATATGAAATGTTAATAAAGAAAATATCTAATAAAAAATGTTCAGGGCCAGTGATATAGCCCAGTGATAAACTACTTACCCAATGAACATAAAAGCCTGTGTTCTAGACAGTACAATAAATAAATAAATTTATAAACACATAAATAAGATTCAATAATTTTTGATAAGTCTATGTCACCACCACACTCAAACATAGAGTATTTCTACAAATTCTCAGCTTTGTCTATACCCTTCTGTTGTTAATTGCTCCTCCAGTGGCTGTGGTCAAGGACTGGTGTGCGTTCTGTATGGGTTGGTTTAGACATTCCAGATGGACTCTTGTGATGTGCAGTCTATGTCTAGCTCCCTGATACAGTGCGCATTGGGTTCATTCTCACTTGTCAGTATATATCAGCAATACACTTTTCATTCTGAGTAGAATTCTGGTGTATGATGTTTCCTTACTTCTCTCGAGCAGTGGTGACAATCTAGAGAAATAACTCCATCCTCATCCAGTTTGATCCGTCAGTGAGTTCACTGGAGTTACTTACAGGAGCGAAGATGATTGAAGAGCAGCTTACTCACTGAAAAGCTCACCCACACTGCAACCTTGGACCCACCTCATGGTTTGAAGGGTTACAGAGTCTCCTCTGCCTCTCAATCAGTCATGACAAATTTAAGAATTCTTCACCTAGATTTAAAATCCATGAAGGTTTTTCTCCTATTTTCAATGTTATAGACCTCAGATCTAAGTCTACACCTTTTCTGTGGTAGCTTCTGTATAAATTGGAGATTGACTTATCTAAGTAGGTAGATATCCTACTGCTTTGGCCCCACTTACTGCAAAGATCTCTTTTGGAACCAGGCATCATGGTTCACATCAGTTACCAAGGGAACTTAGGAAGCTGAGGAAAGAGGATGACAAACTCTGAGCCACTCTGGAATACACAGCAGGATCTGGTTGCAAAACAAAACCCAGACAATTCTGTGGAATTGCCTTTGGACCTTTGTCAATCAATTGACAATGTTCTAGGGATGGTGGGGCTGCTGTGGGTCCCTGCTTTGTTTTGCTGATCTGTGTGCATATGTCTCTGTCAATACTGTGCAGTCTAGATTGCTGTGGCTACATGACAAATCTTAGCCTGGGCTGACTCCTCTCACCTGATTATCTTCCAAAACCTTCCAGTTCTTCCAGTTCCTTCAGAATTCTATATACATTCTTTTATCTAGTACTATAAAAATGCCCACTACAACTGATGGGAAGTTATCTTAAGAGAATTGAAGTCTTTGTTCTGCTGTTCATGTAACGACAGACACGGCTTGTCTTCCTATTGACTTTGATGTCTAGTTTCTTTCATCAGCACTGTTTAGTTTTCATCATACTTGACCTATATACACATCCTATATGCATATTCTATATACACAGCCTATATACTTGTCCTATATACATAGCCTATATACATAGCCTATATACAGATCCTATATGCATATCCTATATACACAGCCTATATATATGGAGTTTTCAAATTTACTATTGGTGTTTGGGGGGGGCATATGTGTGCTGTAGCAAGCATGTGGTGGTCAGGGGTCAGTGTTCGGGAGTCAGTTATCTCCTTCCACCTTTTTGAGGCAGGATCTCTCTTCATATTTCTGCCACTGTGGACTTTAGGCTAGCATCCACCAAGCTTCCAGGTGCCCCCCACCTGTGCTCACCCCATCTTAACTGTAAGCGTTCTGGGACTACAGATGGAAGTCATCATATCTGGCTGAGTGTATGTTGCAGAGACTGAGCTCAGGCCATTAGCAGACTCATGCAGCAAGTGCTTCAGTCCACTGAGCAATCCTGTAGGCCCCTCCCTGTACATGCTTTGTTAGACTTAATGGCATTGTGTTGCAAACTTTACTATTCATATGTTCATTGATCGTATATCAAAATACAAGCAGTGGCTATGTGCTTGTCTTGTATCTGGTCACTTTGCTGAACACAACACACTTATAAGTACAAGGCATCTCTTTTGTAAAATCCTTAAGGATTTTACTAAACCTGTTATTATCAAATAGGGGTCATTTTATTTATTTATACTCTGTAAATTTCCTCTTCTTGCCTGTTTACACTGGCTACAACTTCTACCATGTTTCCTGTTTTAGGCCAAAGTGTTGAAACTTTCAATGTAAGTCCCTATTGCTCTAACTTGCAGAACTAGGGATCAAAATTGTGGTCGTCAGCTTTAGGGAAAGCCAGAGTTTGTAATATTGAGTTTTGTCAAATACTTTTTTGTGGTGTGTGTGTGTGTGTGTGTGTGTGTGCACATGTATGTGTGGAGACCAGAGGTTGACAATGATGTCTTTATTCTGAACCACAATATTCTTTAGTTTTAGTCTTTGGAAATTTCATAGGTCTGTGCAAAGTATTCTAACTACAACTGCCCCCCTTGCTTCCCTCTTCTTCCTTCTGACACTCCCTTCCCCAAGATCTCTCATCCATTTTCCATCGTCAAGCCCTTGTAAAATGATAGCCCACTGAGTGAAATTAATACTGTCCATATGAGTGTGGTGGTATACCAGGCACTGAAGTATGAAGTAACTCCCACGGGCGCCTTCAACGACCAATATAGCTTCAGCTAATGGAGGGCTGTCAGATCTTTTCTACATTTATTTTGGAGATTGGGTATCTCAGAACCTGTATATCAGTTAGGAGGTTGGTAGGTCCCTAGTCTCTACCCATCGGTCTCCCTTTAGACCCCTCCTCCATTTTCAGGTGAAGTGTCATCTCATAACCCAGGCTAGCCCCCAAGTGTCTATCATCTTGCCTCAGCCCACTGAGTGCTGAGACTCTAGGCCTCCACATCCTTCTTAATTTTAAAATCAGGAAAATGGTAGCTTCACAGAATGAATTAGAGCATTTTCCTGTCTATTTCCAGGAAAAGATTGTAGAATTATGATTAATTCTATTTTAAGTGTTTAGTATGATCAGTGATATCAGGTGAGTCTGGAGTTGCCTGTTGGCATCTAAAATCATGACTTCAGTTCCTTGTGATAACTGTGGCTTTTTCCGAGGTTGGCTCCACATGCAGCAAGTGTGCCCTATGTGCTTGGAACACGCAGCCCACTTTGTCTAAGTTGTTGCATTTGTAAGGAATTTCTTGCATTAGTCTTTTGTTACCCGGTGAATGTCTGCAGAATCTATAGTACTCTGATCCAGTCTGAATAGAGCTAGTGTGGTGGTGGTGTTCTGTAGTGGAAGCTCAGAGTATGCATTTGAGATCTCTCTTAATGTATGTGATTGGGGCTACAAAGTTACTCATGACTGCTTCAACTATATCTCATAAATAGTGTCATTATTAATTTAATTTTATAGTGTATATGTGTGTTTCACTTTACACTTCTTATTTGACCCACAGGTTATTTAAGAGCCTTGCTTAATCTCAAGCATTAAAGATTTTCCTGTCCCTAGTATTAATTTCTAATTTGGTCCTACTATGGTCTCCCCTCATACTTTTAATGTTTTAAAGTATTTTCAATCTATTTTGCATTATTTCTAAAATATGGCTTATCCTGATACCATAACTTGGGGACTGAAAGACACTGCATACTCTGCTGCTATTGGGTTGCCTTTTGTAGCTGTCAATTAGATCCTGACCCCTGAACATCTTGTAGTGGATTGACTTGATACTGCTTATATTCTAATGCTAATTCAAGCCCCCCTCCCAAACTGGTTGTCCCAGAGGGGAAAAAGTCTGCCTGTAGATGACCCTGCCCCCGGTTAATTGTGATTGGCAATAAAGGTGCCAGCAGCTGGGCTGAAGAGACATCGGTGGGGTTGAGGTTTCCTGAGTTTGGGTCAGAGAGGATCACAAGGGGGAGAAGAAAAATAAGCCAGCCACAGGATAAGAGTCAAGAGAGCATGGCCCAGAGGGCTGCCCAATTGAAGATAAGAGCAGCCTAGGTGAAACATAGTAAATAGTAATAACTATCAATCAGAAAGTAGAGTCTAACAGCATGGACAGTAGGCAGCTGCCCAGCTGTTGTGCTGATTAAGGCTTACAGCAAATATAAAGTCTATACATATGTCTTTTATCTGAAAACTCAACCATCAAGGCAGGGTAGAAACTATGGGCCCGGATTTAAATAACTTTCTATAACACATCCTGCGGTTGTTTTACTTCTTTGATATTCTGTCTAATTGTTCTATCGGTCACTGAGGGGACTGACGTCTCCATCTGAACCAAGGCTTGCCTGTTTCTTCTTCCTATGTTCCTGGGTTTCATCTATTTTGTGGCTCTGTTGTTTTGTGGGTAGAGGTTTTAGATTTTCATCTTCCTGGCAGGTTGATAGTTTTATCATTAGGTAAATCTTTATCTGTAACACTTTCCTTTGTTATGAAGTGAACTTAATCTGACATCAATACAGCTTCCCTTCGATTGACATTTGTAGGTCTTAGCCCACTCTTTCTCTTCCCACCTGCCTGTGGTATCTTTTGAAGTGTGTTTCATGTAGATAGCACAGACTTAGGTCACATTTTTCAAGTTCCTAGACAGCAAACTGTAACTCACGCAATGGACATATCGGGGTTCCTACCTTTCAATTCAGCACAGAGCTTCAGATCTCAGCCCCGGACCTTGGGGCATGTTCCCAGTACATTTGCTTCATTTTCGTATGTCTCAAAATCCTCTGGACTCCTTTCTCAGTAAGAGCCTCCCTTTCTGGGAATCTCTGAGACACGGTTTAAGTGTCTTCGGCACGGGAAGAAGAGTTCCCAGTGCTCTGCTTTGGAAGTTGTAGTAAAGGATGAGCCGCTGAACGCAGGAGCAGCCGTGGTTCTTGCTTACATATAAATGTGGATCATGTTGGCTTAGGGTATCTTCTTTTTTTTTTTTTTTTTTTTGTATATTATATTTTTATTTCATTAGTTCTTTGCAAATTCTTTTTTTTTTTTTTTTATTATTATCTTCTATCCATCACCCCTCAGTAAGAGCTCCATGGTGGCTCCCTCTTCTTGTCAGCATTCTGTGTTTTCTTCTGCTTTCAGCAAACATCTGTATTTTTCTCTCATTCTAGGTCTTTGCCTTCTCTCCCTGGACTGTGGGCCTTCCCAAACAACTTCTTGTCTTGAAATTCTTTGTGATTTCAGCATGGCATGTACCTCACACACAATTTCTTCCCAGTCTTTTTTTAGGGCATAGAGACTTTCTGGTCTAGAGCGTAGAAGAAATATGGAAAGACACAGGCAGTTTCTTTCTTCATTGAAATATGTTGTTTTGTTTTGTTTTATTTTACAGTTTTCCACCCCAAAATACACCATGCCCAGTGCTCCACACGGATAGCTTTGAGAACTGTTTCTTGAAATGTGCCTGATTTTGGCTTGAATATTGATTGCACAATCCAACTCCTTCTTACAGGCACAGTCTTGGGAGACTCCATCTGCATCCAAGCCTTGGCTCTTCCCAATCCCTGTTTCCCTTCCTTTAGTACAGAAGGTAGAGTTTATAGCGATCCAGTTCACTCCACTGTCTGTGTTTGGTACTTCGGCTCATCCTGTGTTCTTTGGCAGGTTTTGTTGGCTACGCTAGACTTGCACTGGAATGTCACATAAATCTACAGTGGTCAAGTAACAATTCAATCTCCCATATCCTAAAAAGGAGTTTAATCATCAAGAGAGGGATGAATAATAGACCACGACATAAACTTCTCAACTTGGACTTGCTGCAAGAGAGAGGATATGTTAAGAAACCCTGTGTGAGCCCTGAAAGAGAGCTCAGGAAGCTGCAGTTCTTGGGTTTACAGCCTGGAGTTTGAAATTTTAGTCCGAAATGTTCCATTTTGCTCATTCCACCCACAGACAGTAAGATCCAAATTGCTGGACAGATTCTTAGAATTCCAACCCGTCTGAAGCTGCCTTGAAGTGGAATTGCCTAGAGCCACAGAGGCGGGGCAGGCAGGGTTAGCATCAGTGTAGAGCTAGGCAAGACGGAAGCCGCCCCTGCGGATGCAGCCTCTGGCTTCTGCTGCCCCGCAGCCCCTCAGCTCTGTGGGGCTTCCGGTGCTCCCAGCTTCCTTCCACAAGACAGTGAGCTCATTACTTCTAGTCTTTCGAACCATACCCTGGTTTCCATAGACTTGCCTAGATGTAGACCTCTTTTGAACCCAACACAATTGCCAGACAGGAGTTTGAGTCTGCTGTACCGTCTGTAGTTTTCAAAGGGGCTGAAGGGACATCTGCGGTGGTAGATGTGGAACTGATTATCACAGCACAGTAGCAGGGGAAACAATGGGGAAGATAGCAGGAAGAAAATGATATGTAGGTAACAACTTGCAGAAGACATATCTTTAGCAGAGCATAAGTTATACCTCCTGACACGGCAGGAGACTTTAGTCCCAGAAAAATACAGCTTTTAGACTGTCACAGACATGTGTCTATAACTCACTGAGTCATCAAAAAGAATTCTGCCTACTCAGCAAACTACACCTTGAGCAGATTAGGACAACTCATAAAGCATTGCCTCTACTCAGTCTTTCTCAGATAAACCTTTGCTAAGGACTTTTCATTCCCCTTTGTCCCCTTAGCAAACTGTATACGTGCATATGCACACACATTCTGTCTCCTGCTCTCTCTCTCTCTCTCTCTCTCTCTCTCTCTCTCTCTCTCTCTCTCTCTCTC
>NC_034604.1:7539892-7551225 GCF_900095145.1 Mus pahari | reverse complement strand
CTCTCTCTCTCTCTCTCTCTCTCTCTCACACACACACACACACACACACACACATACACACACACACACACCACACACCTACACACGCACACAGTATATATTTAAAAATATTTTGTACTATGGGAAGACCATAGCTTTATATTTATATAGCACAGAAGTAGATAGGAAATAGTTATGTTAGGGAATCCATTGGTACAGAATGCTCATTCTGTCGTTCTGTCATGCTATCTGCAGTTTCTTCATATTCAAGCACCCAGTGGAATGGGAAGATACACGACTGATGTCAGACAACCGCCTTCAAGTCAAGCTCTGCTGATGCCAGCTGTGCCAATCAAGTCATCTGGTGGTGTCATCTCAGGCAAGCCACTCCAGTTTTAGCCTTAGATTTTTCCTCTTCAATGAATGGGAAGAGAGATGAGCTCCCAGCTTTCTCTTGGCTCTCACCAGCTTGAACTTTCAGCAGGAAACAGTAGAGTGCAATACTCCCTAATCCCCCCCAGGATCTGGAGCTGCCTTTGAAGAAAGCTGGAGTACTCACAGACCAACTAGGATTGTGCTTCTGAACATGCTGCAGGCAACTCTATCCTGTCTTGGTTTTGCACCATGTAGATGGATGTAGATGGTGTGTGTGTGTGTGTGTGTGTGTGTGTGTGTGTGACATGTGTGCACTTATGACTGTGAGCTTACTTTTTCATGACAACTACTCTTTAGAACCTTTGCTTTCAAACTCTTTACAACCACTGACATCAATTCTTCAGTGACATTCGAATGCTCATTCTGAGTACATATAAAAAGACAGAGGCACAGAGAGGCCTGGCTGGTGTTTCCCAGGGCTCAGCAAGCTTTCTGTCTCTCTCTCCCTATCTCCCTCTGACTGAAAATCTCCAAGGAACTCAGACGTCTCAGCATTCGCAAGGGGGTAAAATGGGACTCAGAGAAATGGAGACTTGTTCAGGTCTATACCTCAGTGTGGAAAAGCTAGAGATTTTGAAAACTTAATGCAAAAATTCTTTTAAAATCAGCTCTTCTGAGTTTGTCTGGAGCTTTTCAAGTGAGTAGCAGTCCTAAAACTCAGGGCATTGAGACTCAAGTCAGAGGTGCAATGTCCTCTCCCTTGAATGACTATATAGGCCATTCTCTGTAGAGACAAATATGGCCTTACCTCTACAGTGCTTTGTAAGGTGCACTATGGATATTTTTAATCCTGTTTAAGCCCTCTTTCGCCTCCTATTTATTAGCTTGACTGTTATTAAACAGTCAAGAAGGAACACATGCTGGCGAGAGTGTGAGACCGGGAGTGGCTGGGCATGGTTTGTGAAAAGGTACATTTGTTAGTCACAGAAAACAGGACAGAATTTCCTAAAGAAATTCAAAATATAATTACCATATGACCCCAAGGCTTTTCTGGGCACATACCCAAAGGAAATGAAGTCATCGCCTTGCAGGGGTATCTGCACTCCCAGGTTTTTGACAGCTTTCTTCAAGGTAGCTAACATGTGGGACTAGTTTAAATGCTGATCAATAGATAAATGAATGAAAGTAATGGATGTATCTGTTTATTTTCTATCTATATACTGTTCTATTAACCCACATACACGCATAACACATACATGCTTGAGTCATATCAAGGAGGGAGAGCTTCTTGTTGCCTTATTGGAAAACACGGTTCTAACGGAAATAAACCAGAGATCCTCCCCTTGCCAGTGGCGAGTCATGTCTCTTCTATGTGGATTCTAAACAAAAACCACATCACATACACAGAGGCAGAGAATGAAGCCATGCTTTCTAGGCATCCCAGGCATGTGGAGGAAAGGGAAGATGAGCAGAGCTGGAGAGGAGGCAGAAATGAGAGGAGAAAGCCCAATGCACAGTATACGGGAGCTGTCACAGGGTGCATAGGCTGTCACAGGGTGCATAGGCTGTCACAGGGTGCATAGGCTGTCACAGGGTNNNNAGGATGATACAGGGTACCTGGGCTGCCACAGGGTACAGAGGCTGTCACAGTTTACAGAGGATGTTGCTGTGTACAGGGGCTGTCACTGTATACAGTGGTTGTCACATGGTACACAGGCTTTTGCAATTTACAGGGGCTGTCACAGGGTACAGAGGCTGTCACTGTATACAGGGACTTTCACAGTGTACAGTGGCTGTTACAGGATACAGGAGCTACCACAGTGTTCAGAGACTGTCACAGTGTACAAAGGCTGTCAAAGGGCACAGAGGCTGTCATGCTGTACAGGGGATGCCAGTCTGTACAGGGACTGTCACAATGTACAAGGTTATCACAGGGTACATAAGCTGTCACAAGGTACAGTGTCTCTGTACAGTGAACAGGGCCTTTCACAGTGGACAAAGCCTGCCACAGTGTATAGGTGCTATCACAGTGTACAGGGACTGTCATAGGGTACAGGGGCTGTCATAGTGTAAAGAGACAGTCACAGCTTACAGGGACTGTCACTGTACAGCAGATGTCACAGGGTACAGAGACTGTCACAGTGTACAAGGACTGTCACATGGTACAGAGACTGTCACATGGTACAGGGGCTGTCACAGTGTACAGGAGATGTCACAGGGTACAAAGAATGTCTCAGTGTACACATGCTACCACAGAGTATAGGAACTATCACATTATACAGGGGCTGTCACTGGGTACAGGGATTGTCACAGGATACAGGGACTGCTACAGGGTACAGAGACAGTAACAGAGTACAGAGACCGTCAGAGTGTGCTAAGACTATTGCAGTGTACAGAGATAGTCACGGGATACAGGGGCTGTCACAGGGTTTAGCAGCTGTCACAGTGCATGGGGCTGTCACAGGGTTTACAAGCTGTCACAGGACACCGGGACCATCACTGAGTAGAGTGGCTGTCACAGTGTATAGAGGTTGTCACAGTTTACAGAGACTATCACAATGTACAGGGGCTGACACAGTATACAGGGACTGTTGCAGTGTACACTGACTGTCACAGGGTACAGAGACTGGTACAGTGTACAGTGACGATCACAGGGTACAGAGACTGCCAGAGTTTAAAGGGGCTGTCTCAGTGTACATTGTTGTCACAGGGTCCAAGGGCTGTCACAGGATACAGGGGCTATCACAGGGTACAGTGGCTGTCACAGTGTACAGGGGCTGTCACAGTGTACAGAGGCTGTCACAATGTATAGGTGCTGTCACAGGAAATAGGTACTGGCACAGGATAATAGGGCTGTCACAGTGTACAGGGGCTTTCACTATGTACAGTGGCTGTCACAGTTTACAGGGGCTGTCACAGGGTATAGATGCTGTCACACTGTACAGGGGTTTTCACTGTTTACAGGTTCTGTCACTGTGTACAGTACCTGTCACATTGTATAGGGCAGTCACAGGGTATAGGAGATGTCACAAGGTATAGAGGCTATCACAGTGTACAGGTGCTATCACAGGGTACAGGGGTTGTCACAAGGTACAGGCACTAGCACAGTGGACAGAGGCTGTCACACTGTATAGGGGCTATCACTGAGTACAGGGGCTGTCACAGGAACAGGGGATGTCACAGGGTACAGGGTCTACACAATGTACAGGGGATGTCACATGGTACAGGGTCTACACAATGTACAGGGGATATCACATGGTACAGGGGCTGTCACAGGGTCTGCAAGCTGTCACAGGATACAGAGACTATCACAGGATCTCCAGGTAGCCATAGTGGACAGTGGCTATCACTGTGTACAGGCGCTATCATAGGGTACAGGGACTCACACAGGATTGAGGGGCTGTCACAGTGTACAGGGTGTGTCACAGGTTACAGAGACTGTCACAGGGTACTCAGGCTTCCTCAGTGTACAGGGACTATCACAGGGTATAGGGGATGTCACAGGGTACAGGGACTGTCACAGAATACAAGGACTGCCTCAGGGTATAGAGACTGCTACAGGGTACAGAGACTCTCACAGTGTACTGAGACTGTCACAGTGTACAGTGACTGGTACAGGGTACAGGGGCTCTCACATGGTAAGGGGCTGTCACAGTGTACAGTGTCTGTCATAGTGTACAGGGTTGTCTCAGGGTACAGAGGCTGCCATAATGTATAGGGGCTATCACAGGGTACAGGGGATGCCATGAGGTACAAGGGCTGCACAGTGTACAGGGGCTATCACAGTGTATAGAGGCTGTCACAGTGTATAGGGGCTATCACAGCATACAGGGGCTGTCACAGGGTTCAGGGGCTGTCACAGGGTATTCAAGCTGTCATAGGGTGCATAGATTGTCACAGAGTAACCAGGCTGCCACAGTGTGCAGGGGCTATCACTGTGTACAATGGGCTGTCACAGTATACAGGAGTTGTCACAGGGCACAGAGACTTCCATAGAGTACATGGGCTGCCACAGATTACAGTGACTATCACATGTATAGGGACTGTCACAGGGTATAGGGATGGCCATAGGATACAGGGTCTGTCAGAGGGTACAGAGACTACCACATGGTACAGAGAGTGTCACAGTGTACTGGGGCTGTCACAGTGTACAGAGGCTGCCACAGTGTACAGGGACTGTCACAGTGTACAGAGGCTGTCACGAGTAACAAAGACTGTCACAGTGTACACCTAGTATCACAGAGTACAGAGACTCTCACAGGGTACAGGGGATGTCAGAGGTTATTATGGGGAATTTCACAATGTATAGGTGATGCCACAGTGTGCAGAGACTGTCACAGTGTACAGGTACTGTCACAGAGTACAGGGATTCTCACAGGGTACAGGGCTGTCACATTGTAGAGGAACTGTCACAGTGAACATGGCCTGTCACAGTTTACAGGGACTTTCATGGTGTACAGGGACTGTCACAGTGTCCAGGAGTTGTCACAGTGTACACAGACTGTCACTATGTACAGGGACTGTCATAGTGTACAAGGGCTGTCATAGTGTACAGAGACTGTCACAGTTTACAGGGGCTGTCACAGTGTGCAGGATTGTCACAGAGTACACAGGCTATCACAGGATACATGGATTGACACAGGGTACAGTGGCTGTCACAGTGTAGAGAGACTGTCACATGGTACAGGGACTGTCACAGGGTAAAGTGCCTGTCACAGTGTAGAGAGACTGTCACATGGTACAGGGGCTGTCACAGGGTAAAGTGCCTGTCACAGTGTGCAGAGGCTGTCATAATGTACAGGTGCTGTCTCAGGGTACAGGGACTGTCACAGGGCACATGGTTGCCACATTGTAGGGGAACTGTCACAGTGAACATGGCCTGTCACAGTTTACAGGGCCTTTCATGGTGTACAGGGACTGCCACAGTGTACAGGCGCTTTCACAGTGTATTGTAACAGCCACAGTGTATAGGGGTTGTCATAGTGTACTGGGGCTGCCACAGCATACAGGGCTGTCACAGGGTACAGGTGATGCCACAGTTTACATAGATTGTCACAATGTACAAGTGGTGTCACAGTGTACACATGCTGTCACAATGTACAGGGACTGTCACAGTGTACAGGGACTGTCACAGTGTACATGGGCTCTCACAGTACACAGGGTAAAGGGACTGCCACAGGATACAGTGTATGTCACAGGGTACAGTGACTGTCAGTGTGTATGGGGATGGCACAGTGTTCATAGTCTGTCACAGGATATAGGGACTGTCACAGGGTACCATGGATGTCACTTTATACAGGGTCTGTCACAGTGTACAGAGGTTGTCACAGTATACAGCTGCTGTCACAGGGTACAACAGCTGTCACAGAATACATGGACTGTCCCAGTGTACAGGGGCTGCCACAGTATACAGGAACTGTCACAGGATACAGGGAATGTCATGGTAGAGATTGGCTATAACACTATACAGAGACTGTCACAGAGTATAAGGGGCTGTCACTAGGTACAGGTGCTGTCCCAGTGTACAGGGCTGTCCCAGGGTCGAATGTTAGATGACAAAAGATTTTTCCTTTTGGTTTTCAAGTCAATAATAACTCAACAGTGTGAAATTCAGGAGAAATGGGTCCTGAATAAGAGTGACAAGTATCTGCAGCCTGGCCAGGGCTGCCCAGGAAACTCGGAGGCAGGTTGTGTGATCAGATCCTGAGTCTTCATGATGGCAGTACTGAGCCATCAAACATTAGAGGTGGAATTGGCCTCCAAGGCCATCAGTTCCCCAACCCAGGAAGCTGAGGAGCCAGCCAAAGAGAGAAAGGAGGGGGTGCTGCACAGAGTGTGAGCCTTGCCGGGCTTTCTCTTGACTCTGCACACTTCTTTTACTTTTTGTCAGTCTATTTGGATGTTGGGATTTGGGCCTCGTTCTTCCCACATTCTAAGCATATGTTCTACCTCAGAGCTACAGCCCCAGTCCTACTTATTTTAGATGAGCCAATGTCACAATGAGATGAGTTACTTTCTACATAACTGACGGGTGTGGAACCTACAGTCAGGTAACAAAAGACTTACTGACCACCCACATCACACAGAAGATGCTCTTCAACAGACATCTAGTCTGAACACTGACAGATACTGAACGAATAACCCTGAATGATTAGGCACATACCTGCGAGTGTACATGCAAGGAATCAGCTTCTGTGGAAATGCCATCTCTGGAGCTGATGCAGGCTGTTTACACTCACGGTGGAACATGATTGGTTGGTCCTGTAGGCTGGCTCTCACTCTTGGTTATCTCTCATAGATATTTGGACAATGTGGAAGGCCTTTAAACACCTGACTCTAGAATTCTTTGTTTCTTCTACCTGGTCATTCTACTTCTACGAAGACAAGTATCATACAAAGATCACCTCCATCTTTTCTTTCTTTTTTCTTTTTTTAAAGACTATTTTAAAAATGATTTGTTTATATTATGTATATAAGTGTTCTACCTGCATGTACACCTTAATGTCAGAAGAGGGGATCAGATCCCATTATAGATGGTTGTGAGCCATCATGTGGTTGCTCAGAACCTCTAGGAAGAGCAGCCAGTATTCTTAATTGCTGAGCCATCTCTCTAGCCCCTTCCGTCCTTTCATAAAACTACTCCAACTGGAGGCCATGATCAGATGGTGAATCAGCTGAGGCCCTGTCTTGGTGCTTTACCAGAGACACACTGTGCTCTGGAATCCATCATCCTAGCTTCCCCATTCATTATGAAATCTTCACATTTACCTCTTGACTTCAGAACTGAACAGTTTTGATCATTCCTCCTCTACACCCGCCCTCTCAGGTACCACCATCTTTACCATCCTTGTTATAGCTGTCCCATAAACACAGTCTCCTCAGAGGAGTCACCTGGGGTTTTCCCATCATGCCAAAATCCTCATACCTGATTCCGGATGTCTGTAAAGAAGAAACATCAAGAAGGTTTGAATCTGAGATCCAGGTCCCGCCTGAAAGAGCTCAGAACTGGATGCAACTTCCATAGTGTTTCTCTTCTGCTCACACTCCATCCTGGGATTCTTCCATCTCTCTATCTTTTTAATTCATTTTATGAGGCTTCCATCGATCCCCTCCTTTTCCTTTCCTTTATTACCAAGTTCACCCCTCCCCCAAATGACTCCATCCTGGAATCTCCTGGCCATCTGCAAGTCTTGCATCTTCATGAGTGGCCCATTACTTCTCCTTTCCTTCACCAGGCTTCTCTCCTTCCTCTGCACAGTCCCAAATGTAAGAGTGGGAAGAGAAGATGAAGCTAGGCAGTGGACGTAGAAAGAGCTGGGCTCCCTCTCTCTTGGCCTCTCTTGGCCTTGCACAGCAAGTATCTTGGGAAGAGGACCCTGGTATGCCTGGTAGGAGACAGCATGCCTGAAGCAAGTTGGACTTGAGTCCACACTCAGCCTGGGTCAGTGTTTTCTCTCTGTGGATAAATTGGGCCAAGTCTGGACAAAAGCCCATTCGAAATCTAGGTCTGGAACATGTATCTAGTCTTCATCTCTGTCTACTCTCCCCCAGAGAGCCCAGGGAGCCAGGCAAGATTTCCCACACCGGGATCTCAGCAGGGTTGGTTGACAACACTTTTCCTCTCCAACAAAAGATCTAGGCTTGAATTTTCCTCTAAGAAAATCTAATATCGATTTAGAACTACAGAGTAACTTCCTTTTCACAGAAAAGTCAGTCACAGGAGTGTTTTCAACAGAACATGCCTGGGGTACGTGGAAAACAGAATTCAATTACAACACTTCTAAGACGCTTTCAGAATTAATTGTCAATATTATGTCCAGATCTGAAGTCAAAGGCCCATCACACAAGCGAAGCTTTGCCCAGGCAGATAGTGCAGGCCTTGCATGATCACCTTTGCTCTAGTCCTGGCCTTCCACCCCATCCTGTCTCCATCTCTTCCTGTTATCCTTTCCTATGGCATGGCTAGAAATTTATCCATCACACTGGAATGTAGCAAGGTAGGCATTTATCACACATTATTAAAATAAGATAACTTGAATTACACATTTAAATAAGGATGATCCTCAAAACTGTTAGACTTAAATGTATTAGACTATGCTGTTATTACTTAAAACTTCATTTTGGAGTTTATCTCTTTGAATTATTTTAGAATTACATCCAGACCCAGTTTATGAGCCAGACAAGAGTTATAGACTCATAGAGAGGTCTAAGAATATAATCCATACACATGAAGAAACTGAGAGCCCGCAGAGTTTATAAATATATTTTTCCAACATCACAAACTTGTTACTTCATTCTCTTGTAGAATAACCCATCAACAAATGACAGCCATGTTTGCTCATTAGTTAGTTGATTAATAGACTCAAATGTCTTTATTAAGCCTGCAGAGATTACAGCATACAAGACATCATTTATTAAACATTTTTATGTGCCAACACCTGTGCAAGTCACTTATCACAACAAAAACCACACACCAGTGATATCACAATGTCCAGACAATGAGGAGGTAAAAAAAAAAAAACCCTCAGAACCACACAGTTACAGTGATGGAGTGTGAATGAAGCTCTCTGCCTTCAAGACCTAAGCAATGTTCATAACTCAGGGTACACTGAACAAAGCCACAGATTGTTAGAGTTGGCCAAACCTCGTTGTTATTGTGAGAACTGAAAGAGATTCTAACCTTCCCCCAAAGCATTTACCATTAAGTAGCACACATCACAGTCTTTTTTGTGGGTACACATTTGTGTACAAGAAGTTAAAAAATGCTGGTCTAGATGGAATATTAAGAAGAACCTAGCTCAAACTGTTATATTTTAAGCAAACAGATTGTAACCTAACGAAGTTTCAAGCCTTGTTCTCAACCTTATTAGTAGTAAGCTGTGGACTCAGGATTAAGGTCTTACAGTGCAGCGTTTCTCCCTTGTACCAAATGAAAGGTCCACACAGCCATCCTCTTGGTTCCAGGCAACACTACCCAAGCCATGCATCAACCCAGCCCTTCTCAATAAATTGTTGTTACACTGGGGAGAGTTTCTCCAAGCAGCACACTCATGCACTGCCTCGATTCTGAGGCTGGTAGTCTTCCCATTGTCACATGGAACATAAGACAACTCACTGGGCAGCCATCATTTTGGAGGCCTCTGACTGAAACCACACGAGAGGCATGAGGACAGAAGCCTGAGCCTCACGGAGGGGCTGAGACTCACAAGCTCTGGCCAGTTTTGCTTGTAAAGTCAAGCCCAAGGCAGGAATAATTTATGGTTTACCAAAATTGAAGCAGTTAGCTTGGGGCAGTGTCACCAAGTTGCCTCTTGTAGTTCATGGGTCTAAAGAGGGCCTTGGCCCTCTGTGACTGGAGAGATTCCACAGTTTTTAAATACAGGTCTACTCTGAAGGGCAGAAAATTGCCATCATGTCTGACCTCCCATACAATGTGACATTCTTGAGATTGTTAACATGGCAAGAGCAGAGCCACTGTGGCCCTGTTGAAGAGAGTCACATTTTAGGGACAGGCTCTACTTACCATCTGACTGGCTAGTTTTTATGTCAATTTGATACAGCTAGAATCATCAGAGGGAAACCTCAATTTAAAAAAATCCCTCCGTAAGATCTGGCTGTAGGGCATTTTCTTAATTATTGGTTGATGAAGGAAGGCCCATACCACTGTGAGTGGTGCCATCCCTGGGCTGGTGGCCCTGAGTTCTAAAAGAAAGCAGACTGAACAAGCCATGAGGAACAAGACCATAAGCAGCATCCCTCCATGGCCTCTGCAACAGCTGCTGCCTCCAGGTTCTTTCCCTGTGAGAGTTCCTGCCCTCACTGTTTTTTAAGATGACCTTCTATGCAGAATTGCGACTGAAACCTTTCTTCCCTAAGTTTTGCTCATGGCGTTTTGCCACAGCAATAGTAACCCTAACTGAGACAAGTTGGTACCAGGAGTGGAGAATTACTGCCACAGATCTGACCATATTTTGGGGAGGATTGTGAAAGAACTTTAGATCTGTGGGTTAGAAGAGCCATTGTGTGTTGAGAGCTCAATGGAGTCTTTAGTAGGAGTTTGGAAGATGCAAATGTTTGTATCAGTGGAGATTGATGCCTGACTTGTGAAGTTGCGGATGGTTTTAAAGACTACTTTAGAAGTTGGGGCATTTGTTATTTTGAATTAAGATTCTGTGGTCTGGTTAGCTGTGTCTGAAGAATCAGATGTGATATAACATGATACCAGAACTACTAAAATGAAACCTTTGCTTTGCTGGGATACTCGATGCTGGTTGACTGAAGCTAAGAAATTAGTGGTGACTAAGAAGAGATCTGCATCCTTGAGATGAAATCTGGGAACTGTTTTCTGAAAGCAAACGGGTCTGTATTTCAAAGGCAGCCAAAGCTGAACCTCATACTGGCAACTGAATTAGGCAGAGCAAAAGGCACCAGGTGGTACTGGTTTTGAAGACATGAAGGGGCTATGGAGAGCAGTTGAGACACTGGGAGAGGCCAGGAGAGGCTATTGATAACGATGATAAAGTGGCAGTTCAAGGCCTAGTATTGAAAGGGCCATGCAGAGTAGTTGAGGCTTGGCACCATGAAGAGAGCCAAGGAGAGGCTACTAGTGAAAGTGCAGCCCAGTTACATGAAGGGACTAAAGCAGTTTTGGAGATGACAGTACAATGGGATGACCACCAAGGACAGCAGCAGCAGCAGTGGAGTGGAGACAGTTGGAGCCTAGAAGACAAGCTATGTGCACAGCAGAGGGCAGAGCTGAAGAAGTGACCCAAGCCCATTAGAGAAGGCCAAAAGATCATGAGTAGATCCCAGACACTGGAAACTAAGATTTTACAGAGGAGTTGGAGCTTGGTTTTACTTTATTCAGTTTGTGACAATTCCCTGTGTACTGGCTAATTTTGTGTCAACTTGACACAGCTGGAGTTATCACAGAGAAAGGAGCTTTAGTTGAGGAAATGCCTACATGAGATCCAGCTGTA
>NC_034604.1:7536315-7539712 GCF_900095145.1 Mus pahari | reverse complement strand
CCCCAACTTGCTTCTTGGTCATGATGTTGTGCAGGAATAGAAACCCCGACTAAGACACCCTGGTTCTTCCTTATTGAAGTGAGAAAGTATTTAACTTACTTTTGACTTTTTTCAGGAACCCACTGCCAAAAGACTTTAACTTTTAAGAAGATTTTGGAGTTTTTTTTTAAAGAGATGTGATATTTTAAAGATATTTTAAGTGTGTTTGAGTTTGTGAGGACTCTGGGACTTTTAGAAGTTATTTGTGTTTTACATTGTGATTAATATTAATGTTCCATTTGTGGGGATAAATGGAAAAGGAAAGGTTCTAATTGAAAAACAATGTGTTTATGTGTCAGGTTGACAAGGGGTTAGTTGTACTGTAAATTTGATGCAAGGTAGAGTCATCAGAATCCTCAATCCCCATAAGATCTATCTTTAATGCAACTTCTTAATTAGTGATCAACAGGGGGATGGCCCAGCTTGTTATGGGTGGTTCTACCCCTGGGATGGGAGTTCTGGGTTCTATAAGAAAGCAGGATGAGAAAGCCATGAAGAGCAAGCCAGAAAGCAGCACCCCTCCATTGTCTCTGCATCAGCTCCTGTCTCGAGGTTCCTACCCTGCTTGAGTTCCTGTCCTAACTTCCTTTGATGATAAACAGAGAAATATAGCAGTATAATCCAAATAAATCCTTTCCTCCACAACCTGATTTTTGGTCATGGACTTTTGTCACAACAATATAAAATCCTAACTAAGATGTGCATTGTAACTCCTATCAGATAATCAGAAATTTTGATGAGAAGAGAGGTTAGATTTTAGATGACAATGTTTCCTCTAGTATAAACGTCAATTTTAATATAAATTCATGTAGAAAAGTAATATTTATAACTGGTGTCTAATGTGAGGCACCAGTTGTAAATGGTAATTTTAATATAAATGAATGTAGTGGCTGTTTTTCTTTATCCTGGCTAGTTCCCCAATAGCAGCACAGAGAGACCAAGATTCATTTTCAAGCCTTATCTCAATACCAGGGCAGTCAATTATCTATTTTAATTCCCTAAGCTAATCTGGTTTCCTCTCAGCCCAAATCCTCATAATACTCGCATGTAGGGCCTTCTGTGTTGTAGCTGAAGTCTTATGACGTCTTCTCTTCTCCGCGTGACTCCATCTGCCTTCTCTCTCTCTCTCCCTCCGCTGGGTGGTGGAAGTTCTGCTGTGTTCTCTCTTCTGCATGCCATTGGGCGATCAGCTTTTATTGACAAGGCAGAAAATAAATGGTAGGAACTCTTTATACAAACTTGAGACAGGAGATTTGGGGCATAAGCATTACAACGCTGTGTTAGATTGAAACAAGAGGGCAGAGAAATCAGCATTTGATAACACAAGAATAAACTTTGCACAGAGCACAATAAGATTATGCCTACACTATAGAATTTTCTGCAAGCTTGAATCAATAATATTATTATTTAATAATAATATTAAAGGGGTGTTGCTGCTCTACTAGCAACAGCCATGAAATGGACAATTCTGTATATTTGTGTGTACTTGGTCCTTACTAATTATGTTTTTACATGCTTTTAAAAGTATCTAGTATGCACAAGCATTAGGTTTATAGTTTAAATAAGAGAAAAATGATCTCTCGGAAGGCAGTTTGAGAACTTTCTAACATAACAGGTAGAATGATTTTCTCAAATCTTCCCATCTTGCTCCTGATATATCTAGTGATTCCTAATTCCCTGTGGAATAGAACACAGAATCTCAGTGCAGTCAGGACCCAGTGTAGCATTATTGTCTACTCCCTGTCTCTGTGCTCTCAACTTTTATTTGTGCCTCCAGCACCCTCCTCTGCCTGTCTCTCTTTGATCACCTGTACTTAATATGTCACCATGTATTCCAGCACCCCCTCTCTGCAAACACTTTGCACACTTCTTCCTTTCGCACTCTCTCTTTCTGCACACTTCCTTTCTGCACACTTCCTTTCTGCACACTTCCTCTCTGTATACTCCCTCCTCTCTGCACACTTCCTCTCCTCACACTTTCTCCTCTCTGCACACTTACTCTTCTCTGCACCCTTCCTCCTCTCTGCACACTTATTCCTCTCTGCACACTTCCTCCTCTCTGCATACTTCTTGCTTTCTGCACACCCACTGTATATTTCATTCATATCCCACTGGTTTAAAATTCTGTTTCCCATTCTTCAGGGAGCCATGGTACTATTCACGCTTGCTTTTCAAGGCATGAGTATTGTTGGATGCCATGGCCTTTCTCCCATAGTAGACTGTAAAAGGATCAGAGGTCTGTTCTCCCAGATCCCTCCTAAGAAGCCATGCTGTCTGTATGCTGTAAGAACAGGCATTATCTGTCAAGTGATGTGAATCTTCTGTGGTGAGATGTGGCAGCCATGTCAAGAGTCTCCTGGCCCCATGGCTGTCCTCTTGTAGTCATCAATGCCAGGTGCAAGCTTCCATACCAGTTCCTTCATTTGACCAGTACCCAGTCTCTGTCGGTGTACTCAGGCACCCTGAACTACAGAGTGTCAACTCTGTCCTTCAGTCCATATCAGATCTACAGGGGTGATTCTGTAGGACACTATAAATTGTTGGGGATTCCCCCTTTGTGGTGTGTGTGTGTGTGTGTGTGTGTGTGTGTGTGTGTGTGTGTGTTGTGTGTGTGTGTGTGTGTGCGCGTGTGTGTGTAGGCATGTGCTTGGTATCACACATATGTGGCAGTAAAAACAGTATTTACCTTCTGCCTTGTGAAGAACACACTCTGTTTGTCACTCTGCTGCTTATGCTAAGCTGGATGATCCGCTAGCTTCTGCCTATTCTTCATTTCACTGCAGAAGCCATTGACATATGCGGGTGTGCCTGGATTTGAACTCAGGTCTTTGTGCTTGTACAACAAACACTTTAACCCACTGGCCATCTCCCCCATAGCAGGTGTTAATTTCATTTCATATTAATTCAAATGTACTCTTCAAGCAACAACTCTGTCATTATAGGGTACTGATTTCCCATTCTACCCTGAGATTCCTCTGTTGACAAAGGCTGCTTTCAGTAGAAATCATTCCCTCCTATGCCATAGTCGTTGGCCCTTCTCTGTCCCCTTGTATTCTGGAAAGATGTTGACATTGCAGTGGTTTGGAAAGGTGAACATGAAGTACCTTCTCTAAGATCAGGCCACTAGATATCTGTGTGGAGCTGAGTGGTTTAACCGCACAGCTAGTGAGTATGTGGTGGTGTGGTATCCCAGAGCTTTAGATTCATTATTAACATTTGATCTTTTTTTTTCTTTTTTATTTATTTATTTATTTAATTATTTATTATTTTCTTTATTTACATTTCAAATGCTATCCCGAAAGTTTCCTATACCCCTCCCCCCACCTCTGCTCCCCTACCCACCCACTCCCACTACTTG
>NC_034604.1:7522580-7524869 GCF_900095145.1 Mus pahari | reverse complement strand
GAGCTTCTGGGCTAATAGCCACTTATCAGTGAGTGCATATCATGTGTGTTCTTTTGTGATTGGGTTACCTCACCTGAGCTTTTGATCTTAGCTATTCTGACTGGTGTGAGGTGAAATCTCAGGGTTGTTTTGATTTGCATTTTCCTGATAATTAAGGATGCTGAACTTTTTTCTTTTAGGTGCTTCTCAGTCATTCAGTATTTCTCAGTTCAGAATTCTTTGTTTAGCTCATTTTTAATAGGGTTATTTGGTTTTCTGGAGTCCAACTTCTTGAGTTCTTTATATATATATATTGGATATTAGCCCCCTATTAGATTGATGATTGTAAAGATCTTTTGCCAATCTGTTGGTTGCTGTTTTGTCTTATTGACAGTGTCCTTTGCCTAACAGTGTCCTTTGCAATTTTATGAGTTCCCATTTGTCGATTGTTGATCTTACAACACAACTCATTGCTGTTCTGTTCAGGAATTTTTTTCCCCTGTGCCCATATCTTCAAGGCTCTTCCCCACTTTCTCCTCTATAAGTTTCAGTGTCACTCGTTTTAAGTGGAGTTCCTTGATCAACTTAGACTTGAGCTTTATACTAGGAGATAAGAAAGAATCAATTTGCATTCTTTTACATGCTGCCAGTTGGGCCAGCACCATTTGTTGAAAATGCTGTCTTTTTTCCCCTGGATGGTTTTCGCTCCTTTGCCAAGATCAAGTGATTATAGATGTGTGGGTTCATTTCTGGATCTGCAATTCTATTTCATTGATCAACCTGTCAATATACCTACTGCATACTTTTTGCTTTCTGCATACCCACTGCATGCAGTTTTTATCACAATTGTTCTGTAGTACAGCTTGAGGTCAGGAATGGTGATTCCACCAGAGGTTCTTTTATAGTTGAGAATAGTTTTTGCTATCCTAGGTTTTTGTTATTCAAGATGAATTTGCACATTGCCCTTTTAACTCTATGAAGAGTTGATTTGGAATTTTGATGGGGATTGCACTGAATCTGTAGATTGCTTTCAGTAACATAGCCATTTTTACTATATTAATCCTGCCAATCCATGAACATGGGAAATCTTTCCAATTTCTCAGATCTTCATTGATTTCTTTCTTCCGAGACTTGAAGTTGCTATCATACAGATCTTTCACTTCCTTAGAGTCACACCATGGAATTCTATATTATTTGTTATTATTGTGAAGGGTGTTGTTTCCCTAATTTCTTTCTCAGCCTGATTATCCTTTGTGTAGAGAAAGGCCACTGATTTGTTTGATATAATTTTATATCCAGTTACTTCACTAAAATTGTTTACCAGGTTTAGGAGTTCTCTGGTGGAATTTTTCAGGTCACTTATATATACTATCATATCATCTGCAAATAGTGACATTTTGACTTCTTCCTTTCCAATATGTATCCCTTTGATCTCCTTTGGTTGTCTAATTTCTCTGGCTAGGACTTCAAATCCTATATTGAGTAGGTAGGGAGAGAGTAGGCAGCCTTGTCTAGTCCCTGATTTTAGTGGGAATGCTTCAAGTTTCTCTCCATTTATTTTGATGTTGGCTCCTGGTTTGCTGTAGATTGTTTTTACTGTTTTAGGTATAGGCCTTGAATTCCTTAACTTCCCAAGATTTTTATCATGAAGGAGTGTTGGATTTTGTCAAATGCTTTCTCAGCATCTAATGAGATGATCATGTGGTTTTTGTCTTTGAGTTTGTTTACATAGTGGATTAAGTTGATGGATTTCTGAATACTGACCCATCCCTGCATCCCTGGGATGAAGCCTACTTGATCAAGATGGATGATCCTTTTGATGTGTTCTTGGATTTGGTTTGCAAGAATTTTATTGAATACTTTTGCATCGATATTCATAAGGGAAAATGGTCTGAAGTTCTTTTTCTTTGTTGTATCTTTTTGTGGTTTGGGTATCAAAATAATTGTGGCTTCATAGAATGAACTGGTAGAGTACCCTCTGTTTCTACTTTGTGCAATAGTTTGAGGAGAATTGGAATTAGATCTACTTTGAAGGTCTGATGGAACTCTGCACTAAACTCTTCTGGTCCTTAGTTGTGTTTTTTTGTTTTGTTTTGTTTTGTTTTTTCTTCCTTGACCAGGGTATCATTGAGTAGAGTTTTGTTCAGTTTCCACGTGAATGTTGGCTTTCTATTTTTTATGCTGTTATTGAAGATCAGCCTTAGTCCATGGTGATCTGATGGATGAATGGGATAATTTCAATATCTTTGTATCTGTTGAGGCCTGTTTTGTGACCCATTATATGGTCAATTTTGGAGGAGGTACCATGAG
>NC_034604.1:7464776-7521140 GCF_900095145.1 Mus pahari | reverse complement strand
GGTTTTCTTTATTGTTTCTGCTTCCATTTTCAGATCCTGGATGGTTTTGTTCAAGTCCATCCCCTGTTTGGTTGTGTTTTCCTGTAATTCTTTAAGGGATTTTTGTGTTTCTTCTACCTGTTTAGCAGTGTTTGCCTGTAGTTCTTTAAGGACTCCTACCTGTTTAGCAGTGTTCTCCTGTAATTCCTTGAGTGATTTTTGTGTTTCCTCTTTAAAGGCTTCTACCTCTTTAGCAGTGTTCTATAATTCCTTGAGGGTTTTTTTTTTGTGCTTCCTCTTTAAGGGCTTCTACCTGTTTAGCAGTGTCCTCCTGTATATCTTTAAGTGAGTTATTAATGCCCTTCTTAAATCTTCTACCACCATCATGAGATATGATTTTGAATCCACGTCTTGCTTTTTGGGTGTGTTGGTGTATCCAGGACTCGCTGTGGTGGGTGTACTGGGTTCTGATGATGCCCAGTGTTCTTGGTTTCTATTAGTAAGTTTTTTAGGTTTGCCTTTTGCTATCTGGAAATCTCTCGTGTTAATGTTCAAGCTGTCTCTGGTTGGAGCTTGATTGTCCTGTGATTCTGTTAGCCTCTGTCAGCACTCCTGGGAATCCAACTCTCACCTGAGTCCCAGTGTTCAGAGCACTCTCTGCAGGCAAGCTCTTCTCTTGCAGGGCAGGTGTCCAGAAGTCTGGAGCTCTGATCTACCTTCCTAGTCCTGGCGTCAGAGCCCTCCCTGTAGGCCGACTCTCCTCTGGCAAGGAAGGTGTCCAGGAGTCTGGGTCTCTGCTCTGCCTCTCCTGATCCCGAGGTGATCCTGAGGACCTGCAGCACGGAGAGTACCCAGGAGCACTCAATGGCCTCCGCTGGGGTTCAGAAGGAAGATGGCAGGGGTGGCCCCAACCGGACCAGAACCCAGCCTCTGGTCAGGCGGGGTTCCTTTGTCCCTGTTCCTGCTGTCACAAGACCCTCCGCAATTCTCTGGAACTAATGTTGCGTTCCACTCACCCATGATCCCAAGGATCTGTGGTGTGGAGAATACTCCGGAGCACTCAGTGGCCCTCGCTGGGGTTCAGAAGCCCCTCCTCCTAAACTTATCTCATGGTGCATGTGTATTCCATTTGGGGATCTCTAATTATTTTAAAATAGTCAGTTCTTACCTACCACATTGGAGCCATCTGTAGCTGATATATATATATATATATATATATATATATATATATACATACACACACACACACACACACACACGTCCCTGGCATCTTCTCCATGGCAAGTGCTGGACCAAACACAAATGGTTCCCAGTTTTTTTATGATCTGCACTGCTAAGACTGGTGGCTGGCTGGCAAGCACGAGCTCTCTAGGAAGAGGAGAGAAGGCATGAGCATTGAGGAAGCATGAGCATTTGGATCCAGGAATGCGTCTTCCTTCCCTTCCTCCATCCCTCTCTCCCTCCACCTTCTTTCCTCCCTCCCCTCTCCCCTAAGATACCTCCCCATATAGATTCCACTCACCAGGCAAATTTACACAAATCACTAACCTCTCCCAAAGGGGTTTCTTATACAAGGAGGGAAATAAGGAAAAAAACCCATGACAGACCCTGCCAGGTTCCTTCCTATGTGTCCGTGGTTCCCTCCATTATACATTGGTGGCTGTACTGAAAGCCCATGTAACTTTCCATCTTGGAATCCTGTCCTGGCTAAGGAAACCTACAGGGCAAGGATGGCAGTATCGAGGTGGAAGGGGTAGCAGTAACTTACCAGTGCCAAAGAGGAGCTGACAGATTGGTGCCTAGCATCCTTGCTCTTAGGGAAGGAGAGCTCTGGGTGTGCCTTCATATCACTCACTGCTGTCAGTGACAGCCTTCTCATAATACACTGTATACTGGCTTTCTGCCTCTTCCTGCTGGCACACCCGTCATTACAGCTCATGTCTACTACTTCCATTCAGTTCTTAGTCTCAGGGTCAGCTTTGAAAAAAGGCAAGATGAGGGCAAAACAAGTGCCCAGTTATCTACTTACCTCACCCTGGGGTTACACCTGTGCTAAAAGAATAATTCTCATATTGTCATTACAAGCTGATATTCATTGTCTGAAAACAACAGGTATTTTTAGATGGACTAGGGAGGTACTTGACTCACTTGTAGGGAGGTTCCCTAGGGGGTAGTGACAGGGGTGTGTAGTTGAAGAAGGTTGATTCTCGCTCTTCTGCTGGACACAGTCAGGTAAGTCTTTAAGATTATCCATAAGATCTATCCTCACAGCATTTAATTCAAATATGACTGATAAGTCCATTCAATACTTCATGTCTCCACTGGCAGCTCAGTATTTATGTTTGTGAATGATAGGAGACATCTTGATGACCCAATGGGCCTTTAATTAAACTGTTATTAAAATTAATTTGAACTTTCATAGCTAGAAATGCAGTGCATGGAGTCACAACTGATGTGGCTACGATTAAAATATCACATGGGATGATGGTAAAGCAGAGGTCCCACCCTGAGAGACATACGGATAGTCTGCTCCCTTCTCATCTCCGCCCCCTCAGTTACTGCTGATGGGCAGAGGGAAACCATTTTCTGCCATCTGGTTTTTGCAAAAGTCAGCTGTAAGCTCTTGGGGACAAGAGTGTTATCTCATGCAGTTAAGCATGAGCACATGACTGTGTCCACTCAAGGAGCCTTATCAGCACTGAATGCACTGGTAAAAATAGCCTGAATGTGGAGCTTTGATAACGTCAGCTCCAACCTGAGTCACCGTGTCTGAAGGGCACTGGGTTCCCCGACTGGTGCCTGGTGTCCTGCAAACTGGGAAACAGGCTGATAAGTTCACGGGGCTGTTGTGAAAATCATACAGTAGTTCCCAGGATACTGGAGAAAGGAGCAGTGCTACCACAGTGGTTTTTTGTTTTCCCCTTTGGTGTTTGATTCTGGCACTGAACTCTTTTAAATGAGAACTATGCCAAACATCTTGTGTGAACCCTTCTATTCAGCAAGTATGCGAGCAGCCTCTACAGCATGCCAGAAGGGTGAGCAGAGGCAGGGGATGGTGCTAGGAGAGCTCTCTCGGCCCAGAACGCTGGCTCTGCAGAAGGAGCCAACTCAGTATAATGTGGAAACAAGGTATGGTCTGAACCAGTCATCGTTTCCAGAATGGTGTCATGATCTCAGCGTCTGACTGGCTTGGGTGCCCAGGCCAGGCACCTTTGATTTTCAGCAACGGCAGGGGCATAAGTTGCCTGTGACTGTCTCATTGTTTGGGGATCTGGAAGGAATTCTCCTAGCTACAAAATCACTAGAGCCTAAGAGGAGAAAGTTCATGGGGCTAAGAGAGGGTTTTCAAGGAAAAACATGGATGCCCTGGGTTTGAGTGTTAACGGGGCATCACAGAGGTGTGGGGTGTGCAGTCTGTGATGAGAGGTGAGTGTAACAGCAGAATGTCCTGGGTTAAGACATCCTTCTTGGAGAGGAAACCCTTTTCTCATTATATGAGGAGCAAGGGAGGATTCCTGTCATATAACCTCCCTGGGATAGTGAGCAGGGCCCCAGGCTGCTGCTCAGAATGGCACTCTGTGAGGGTTTGTTCCTAGCCAGAAAAGCTTCCCCAGACCCAGCCCTTCCCAGTTCCCAGCCAGCCTTGGGAGCTGCAGCCCTCAGAGCCAACATGTGCATTGCTAACTGCAGGGAAATAGTCTTTCCTAATTCCCAGAGCAAGCTAGTCCTCAGAAAGAGCAGAATCCTGGGAGGAAATCACATCACCCGAGGGGAGAGCCAGTTCTGGTCGACTATTTTTCAGGGCTGCCTTTGGAGCCAATGATCTGTCATTCCTTGAGTAAACAAGCACCTTATCATATCACAAACATTTATTTAACCCTTTTCTCCTGCACTTTACCAGCAGGGAGAGAGAAAGCTGTTAGCAGGGCAGCCAGCACACTGTGGCAGAAATGCCAAATTCCCTGAACATTACACCTAATCCATAAAATGTCAACTGGCTCTTCCCTGCGCCTCCTTAAAACCCAGGGCTGCTCACCCAGCCTCACCCCAGCACCACCTTTCTCCCTCCAGCTCCCGCCTCTCCATCATACCCACCCCCTTCAACAGACAGGCCCTTAATTCCACCCAAATGGAGTCTGTACTAATTTGCTAGGTTCTTTGGGGGATGGTGAGGGAAGTAGGAAGGGTGGGGACAGGCCAGCCAGTGTTTACATTTCTCCTTTTAATGGCAATCCACCTGACAGAGCTGGAGAGCCTCAACACTTTCTGAATGTGTGGGTTAGGTGTTTCAAATGCTCTTACATCACCATGAACAAGGTATGCAAATTCTTCCAAGCTCCCATAGTCTCCATTTTTCTTTCTGTGGATAGACTTTGTTTTTCTTTCTCCACGTCGCTCCCACACAATGGGGCCAAATCTTGTTCAGGACAAGGAAACATATAAATAGACCATGCATGTGGTATGCAAGGGAATTCATGTAGACCAGCGAGAGACTGTTTAGACAGGCGTCTGACGGCCGCTGGGGAACCTTGAGGTCTTAGCCTGAATGGTTTAATGTCTTCAGGTTCCCCCCCAAGGTCATGTCAGAAATGTCAAAATTATTTTCACTCTTGGGGAAGTACTAGGAAACAAGAGAAACAAATTCAAAATGGAAATTTGAATGGCCCATGATGGTGTAGGATGCCTACGAGCCTACTTAAGAGGCTACATGTGTTGTATGTAGCTACTTGAATGAGTTTCCCTTTCAGGTTCACGTAGCATCCTCCTTTACCATGATTCCATAGTCACTGGACTCAGCTGAAACATTCCTCCACTGTGTTCTCCCGTATGATTATTTGAAATCATTTCCCTGTCGATCATCCTCCAACCTACCCCCACTCCTCTCAGAAGTACACACAAGAGCTCTTGAAAAAAAAAAAACTTTTTATCAGGTCAAGTTTGAACATATGAAGGCCTGTAGGCCCTGAGTGGTTATTTTTATTTCCAAGTTTGGACATAGAACCGCTTGTTCAGTTTCCTGCTGGATTCTATCAAGGGGTTTAAAAAGGAAATCTCTTATTCAGGGGCTGGCTCATTTGTACAAGTCGCCATCTGGATTGATTATTTTCCTCTTCTCTTCATTCTTCACTCTGCCCAGTCTCCATCACAGTTGTCATCGTGAAGCACACCCTGGAGTTTGAGTATGGTCTTATTCTACAACTATTGTTTATTTGTTTTTTTAAGGCAACAAAACAAGTATATCAGCTCTGTTTGGTGTTTGATGTTTCTGTGGGTACCCTATTGGTGACGTTTATGAGGGGATCCTTGCTGGTTTGGATGTGTATGCTTTACAACTCAGACTCAAAAGAGCATGTTTCCAGCCATTCTTGTGCTTTAAATACAAAATAACCTGAACTAGCGCCTCGGCTTTCCCATCTGATGAAGCTTTGTGCTCTCAAGCTGAAATCTTAACAGCTTCTTGTGCACTTTCCAAAACCCATCCTGACTGTCACATGTGTGCATGTCAATCTCCGGATGCTTTTCCCTTCAGGAGCTTGACCAAAGAACCAATGGTTCGCATACAGTTCATTCTATGCCTGAATTCACAGGCTGGGCCAAGTGGACTTAACACGAGGCTGTCATCAACTATCTCTTCTGGCATCCCAGCCAACAAATAATCCCAGCGCAAGGAGAGTCATGAGCTGCCCACAGATGGGTGATCTCAGGTCCTAGTTCTGGAAAGCTGTTTAATGAGTCAAACTCAAAGTTGGCCATCCCATTAGCTGGAAACAGAAACATCTGTCTGTTCCGGGACCTGGAGCGTGATGCAGGTAGGGCCCTGCTTTCTTATTTGGTCCCTCTTGTGCAGGGCTATGAGGCCCCAGGTATGGCTGTCCTCCCTGCACCCAGTCTTCCCCTCACCTTGATGTTCTTACAACTGCCTCTGACCTCTCAGAAGCCTTTTGTTTCAGAGACTTTTAGTTTTAACAAGGCGTTGTGAGGCAAATGCACACTGGCTTATAAATGCCCATTTTTGTATCCATTCCATTCCATCACAATCCCTCTCTTTCTCCCCCTCCCCTTCCCCCACTGTGAACTTTAAATCCTTTCATCCTTGGGGACTGGAGACGAAGTATCTGGCTTTGCCTTCCCAGCCAGCCCGCTTGCCAGTCTGGCTTTTCTCTTCTCTGTTTGGATGGTCTTCTTCATTGGCTCCTTGCCAATGGACAGATGTCAATGATTGCCTGATTATTAAAGAAAAAAACAAAATACACCAAAGCAAAAACGAGATCCTGAGTGCGCCACAGCCTGAGATTCACTTTCTTCTAAGTTGTACTAGAAACAAATTCAGGTCACTGGAAGCACCTCTGTGCCCTGAGGTTGAACCTCTACCCATGTTCATCCCCTAACCCACACAATCCTCTCCAACCTACTGGCAGTAGCCTCGCGTTTGGTCTTATTGACCTAAAGCCAAACAGCCCCAGCCATTCTGAGTAATAGTAATGACTTGGTATAGCGAGAGCACTGGGCAAGAAGTCCTACTGATGTTACGTCCCTGCTGCTGATGTCATGCTCCTGCTTTCTGGTTGCCAGACCCACTGCTCAGTTGCCTTCTTGCAAGCTGAGAGGACTGGGGGCAGACATTCCTCCCATTTTTCCTTAAGCAAATGTTTAGGAATGCTGGACATTGAGGATGAAGATGAAACAGGACAGATAAGGCCCTCGCCCCCGTGGAGTGGATGGAACAGTGGAAAGAAGATGAAAGGGGGGTAACCAAACCACACCAGCATCCTTGCAACCCCAACAACCTGTTCCTGTGTCGCTGACAAGGAGCTTCGGTGACTCTGCAGTCTCCCTCCACAGGCACCATAGGCTGTGCTTGTTGCTCCTTACGTGTCTGCAGCCTTCACTCTGCTTGCTGCTTTAGCTGGGGAATTTGCAGAGATGGCGGCCAAGTGTGACACAAGCCTGGCGTCTAGCTCCACCCTTCAGTGGAACTGTTATTTTTAGGTTTCTCCCTTCTTTTCATAACCATCTCTGTTCCTCCCTCCATGACTCATGTTTGTGGAAAGCACCACATGCACGTGGTCTCTTGAACATGGGACTCGCTTGTTTTGACAAATAGAGCTCACATTCCACAGCTACCTGCAGTACCCAGAGGGCTCTGGTGTGGGAATGAGTGATCCCTGGGAAAGCTGAGGTAATGCAGCCTCGGCTCTGGAAATTCCATAACAGAACAGAGCGCATATCCCCAATTTCTTCCCTCAGTGCTCAAATCACATGACTTGACTCAAGTCTCAGGCAACCAAATGTGTGGGGCACCAGGCTGTGAGGTCATGTTCTGAACAATCATACCTTGCTTGGCTGTTAGGCACTTGTACAGGGTGTCCAAAGAATTCAGAATGAAGTTGGGGTAGTTCTAGAACATTTATAAACTAGCTACTTCCATCACAATTTTGACTGTGTTTTTCTCCTTTAGTGGAGAGGAACACTTTTGAATCAACATTCCAGATGACATGGCATGATAGACAAAAGTGTCACTATGGGGATCCATGCTGTCTCCTTATGTGACACCAGAAAGTGCGCAGAGGCTCAGTGTGACAACTCCCTTTTCATGATAAGCAGGCTACTATCCCAACATAATCCACCCAGACTCCTCAGGCCTACCTCCTTCGCCTTCAGACACTGTTCTTAGCGTTGGTTGGTTTGCTTGATTTGTGGTCTCCAGCTCCAGCTCTTTTTATCTCATGCAAAAAACTTCTCTCACCAGACCAACTCATTCCAGTTTAGGGCTTAAGATCTTTTCTCAGAGGAGCCTGGCTCAAGCCTGGGGATGCAGTATCCTTCACTGATGCCTTCAGTGGGCGTGGTTTGCCAGTGTTTTCTCTCTCTGGCATGCATCCTAATCATTCCAAATGTCTGTCATCCTGGGAGATTTTCGCTTCACAGAGACTCTTCCTGCATTGCTGCCACTTAATACCTAACAGGAAGCTTTGCCATGGGAGTATTCTTCTCTACAATTGTGTTTAGCCCGATAGGTCTCCTTGCCTTCCAGACCATCTGCAGGAGACAGACGAGCCCAGTGTGATGTAGTCACCGGTGTGTAAAGAAGTGTGGGATGTAGACACAGAAAGTGACTCTAGCAGGAAGCACATGAAGGAAGCCCCACCTGAAGGGCTGACAGTTGAACTGGGATTTTGGGTACGACTGGCATTCAGGTGAAAAGAAAGGAAATTTTGAGAAAAGACCTGGTAGCAAACAGCAAAAAAGTGCAGAATAAATGCCAAGGAAAGCAGGGGTTCTGATTGTAGGACTAGTATTTATTGGACAGAAATATAGAAAATAGACCCCCAAATGGTAGAGGGTTTGAATTTTCATATCACGGTATTACATCATCATATGCAATATTACTTGTATGTTTATTATATTTGTGTATATGTGTGTAGGCACATGACATGTGTCTCATTGGCTCTCTTCTTATATGTTAAGGGAACAGGACTAGAACTTTGGAAATATGTAAATGCAGCTCTGAGGTTGCATTTGACAGGATTGCTGTGGCAGAAGAGTGGTAGCTAGAAAGTAAGAGAGTGTGAGAGCAGTCCAGGGGAAAGACAGGAAGACCCCCAGCTCAGCCGGGGTGGCCTGGGTGGCTGGCCAGAGGGGACACACATAAGTAGATGGGGAGAGGGAGCAAGAGAGAGAGGAGACAGAAGGCCTGATGTGGTTAGCTCAGCAGAAGGAGGTCGAAGAATCAGCTAAATACTTGAGCTTCCACAGGGAATATGTGGAATTTAAAATGACATTAGCTGTGTCAAGAATATGGGTGGTGGGTTGGGGAATTGGAAGCAGGATTAGGGAGGGCAGCTCTTCTGAGTTTGGGCAAGCCTGCCTTGGCAAGTATCCTCAGCCTGATGGAAATTTCTCAGATTTCATTTCATCCCTTAAGGAGCCCTTTCTAAGGCCTTTGTCCTAATTGCTTTGGGTTCATGAAATTTTGACTGTTAATGAATCTCTGGTAGATAGACCTTAAAAGAATAGGATTTATAGATCTTCCAAGGAACCCATTTGCTGCCCAAAGGACAATATTACACACACACACACACACACACACACACACACAGCAATGGCAACAGGGGTGGGAGGCCAGCTGACAGTGAGGGGACACTTTAGGACACTTCAGAGAACAAGGGCTTGCCTGTAGAGGTGTCAGCTATGGGCTGGAGAGATCCAGTGTTAAACAATTATTAATGCAAAATTCCCAGGGAACGATGGACGATGGATTGCATACTTTGGCAGCATTGGCTGACAAGAGAGGCCACAAGAGTGGCTAAGAGTGGTAGGAAAGGCTTTGAGAGGGAAGAAAAGAAGGCCGAAGCTGGAAAGAACACGGAAATCCTGTAGCATGGTGAGAAACAGCATCCTAAGCAACAAGCTGCCAAAAAAAAGTATAGCATCCCCAGTGTAACAAGGAGGTTGGAGGCCTGGGTGAATCTGGCAGATGGAGACAAGCATATTAGCAACCTTCACGTGGGCAGTTTGAGTAGAATGAAGAAGGGAGTAGAGCAGGGGCAGGAGAGTCACGCAAGAGTGAGTATGTATGTACGTATGTATGTATGTGTGTGTGTTTCAAAAGAGAAAACACACTTACATAAAGGAGGGAAGTTACTGAATTAAGCTAGAGGTTTGTGAGGAGGGGGGGGCAGGATCCATTTCATTACTGAGCTGACAGCTCTTTGCTGCCAGTGGCTCTGTAGCTCTTCCTCACTCTCCTAAGCTCCTGTGAACTCAGAAAACTGGACCTGTTTGTGACCCTCATGGGTCAGTGTGCCCTGTGCTGTGGGCATGAGATACACAGAACACAGCTAGCAGGAGGCTCAAAGACCAGATTGTCTGAGTTTGTTTCCAAGATTTTGTTCTAAGCCTTGCATTTCATTCACCTGCCAATGTATCTTAAAGACAAAAATCCCAGAAATTGCTGGATCAACGCACACAAGATTCACCTGCATTGGAGAAGATAGTCTCAAGTTCAATCTTGCCAGGAGTGTGAGTGACTCCACTTCCATCCATCCCTGCCAACACAGTGTCCTGGCTAATATCTCTACCTCTGTTGGTCTGGCAATCAGGGAACAGCCTTACCTTTTAGTTTAAATGTGCACTGCCTTATTTATGGATGGGCTTGAGCATCTTTTTGTGTGGTTAAAAGATAATCTTATTTTTGTGAGGTGATTTGGAACTTTCTGGCATCTTTTTATTTCAATATCATTTGCATTATATGTGTGTGTGTATGCACACACACACACACACACACACACACACACACACACACACACAGGTTCTTGACCCATTAAGCAAACTTTTTCTGGTTCATTTTGTCTACTGTGATGCTACGTAAGGCTTTAACATTTTGGTGGGTGTTATTTCCTGTAATAGGGTATGATTGCTCAGTTTTCTGTTGTCCGGAGCAAAGTTTTTACTACCGTGAGTTTACTTCTTAAAATATAATCCATGTTTTCTTTTATTACTTTCTAGAGTTTACTTTTCTTCTATGTTTGAATTAGACTGTACTGACAAATGCAAGTATAGGTTCAAAGGACTGCCCATTGGGTAGCATTTCTTGAGTGAGCTGTCTTTTGTCACATTCTGGATTCCTTTTTGTGTTTTATTTGTGGGTCCTATTCTTCAGCATAGATCTATTTGTCTGTATGACATTGGCAGGTTAATCTCTCACAGTCATGCACCACCTGAGAACATACTTGGTTCTTGTTTGTTTACATATTCTAACATCCGTGTGGTATGTCTTGATACAGACCTCTGTCATATATCTTTAGCACTTACTATTCTTTCACAGTCTACCACACCATTCTTTCTTCCCCACTGCCTGAGAGACTAATTAAACTTTGTTTTAAATGAAGAACAATTTATTTTCAAAAGTAACATTGACTATCTTGGTGTATTTTGCTCATAGCAGAAGACTGACTGGTTTTTTCATTTTGTCCTGTCAAAACTGATGTATGTCAACTTGGATCATTTGCTCAATTACTTATCAGTGTGACTTATTTTGCTGTCTTCATTACTGTGATGTAGGTGTGTGCCATAGCTCACGAGTACTTATCAGTATCCTACCAATGAATTTAAGCTTCACAAATGTTTTGTGATCAGCAAAGTTGGGAAATGTGGTGAAGGCATACTTCTTTCAAGCTAATTTTCAAAGAGGGAATTTCTTTTCTAAGAGGCTAGCTCCAAGTCTGACAATCGGGGTTCTGTCCCCAAGCCCTACATGGTAGAAGAAGAGACCCCAAGTGTACCCTGGGACTTGCACACTTGCACACACATGCACACACACATGAACTAAATAATAAATAAACATAATAAACGGATCTCTCTGGTATCTTTATTTCTCCGTGTTTCTGCATTGTGGTCCTATATGACTCACTCAGACACCTCTAGTCTCTTCTACTGGTCTGGCCTGCCACGTATACCTGCTAGCCTGCCACATAGACCTGCTGATCTGCCACATATACCTGCTGGCCTGCAACATATATTTGCTGGCCTGCCACGTAGACCTGCTGGCCTGCCACGTAGACCTGTTAGCCTATCATGTATACTTGCTGTTTTCTTCACCTGTGTTTCTCATTTCCAAATGTCCTTTTTGCTCTTTTTCAAATGAACCGTTGCAACTTTTTGTTATTTCTTATTTCCCAAAGATATTTGAAGATTTAGTCAAATGAAAGTTACATAATTGTTCATGATATGTCTTGCTGTCATTGTAGGACTCTTCTCTGCTGTCTGTTAACTTTACTGGCTCTAATTAATGGTGACTTTCTGTCTAGTGTTTGTCCATTTTCAACTATACAGAATCCTATGGTGAAGGTGTCTGTCTGTGGAAGGGTTCAGGTTTGCTTTTTCAAAGGGTCTAGGGAAACCACTGAAGTGGGAATTTCTGATTTCTTTGGAGACTCAGGTGTGTCATGTGATGTTTTTCTGGAAACTGTCTTATGAGAGGATATTTTGCTGAGAACAGACACATGGTGTTTTTCTGGAAGCTGCCTGGTGAAAGACCTCCTCATGGTATACATAAACCCACAAAGATGCACATGCACAGAGAACTAGTAAATGAATACATTTTAAAAGAACTTTATTTGAAGTTTGGAATATGAACTTTTTAAAAACTGACAGTCATGGAAGAATTTTCAATGTGTCCATTCACCTTTATTTTTCAAAAGGAAAAGAAACGAGACTCATATAACTCAAATTTCCACTAAGACAAGAAAAATGACTTCCTGTTGTTTTCCTCTCAGCTAGTTTGGGGAACAGAATAGGATTTTAATACATAAGAATGTTCAAAATGGGGCTGGAGAGATGGCACTGACTGCTCTTCCAGAGGTACTGAGTTCAATTCCCAGCAACCACATGGTGGCTCACAACCATCTGTAATGGGATCTGATGCCCTCTTTTGGTGTGCCTGAAGACAGCAACAGTGTATTCATACACATAAAATAAATAAATCTTAAAAACAAAAGAATGTTCAAAAGTTTTTTTGCTAACATTCTCTAATAAAAAGTTGCAAAGTCTAACACAGCCACTTCTGAGTTTTAGCAGCTGCATACAGTTGTGTAATGTAATTTCTCACAGCACTGGAGAAGGAGCGAGCTAGGATACCACATTTTAATCCCAGCTCTTGGAAAGCAGAAGCATGCCTGTGAACTCTGTGAGTTCAAGGAAATAATCAATAATCAAGATAACCCCTTCCAGACATGTCCACTAGCCAATCTAATCCAGCAATTCCCCAACTGAGGTCTGCCTTTCAGAAGACTCTAGGCTGAACTGAGGTCGCAATCAGTTACCTACAAAGCATGCGTGAGAGTGTGGCCAGGGCTATATTCTAAGATGGCAGAAACCATCCTCAAACACAAGGCTGTGTGGATGATGGGTTATGTCTGCTCTTTTCCTCTCCTGCTAAGACAAACAATGGAGTTGCGTCCAAGCAAATCTCCCCCTGCCTTACCAACACTCTGAATAGTGACTTTCTGAAATGTTTCTGAGTGCTACAGTTTGAATCTGTAGTGTCTCCCAGGGTCCATGCTATTAACAGTTTGGTTCCCATCTTGGAGCTAATGAGTAATGCTAGAAACATCCAGGGACATAGTGCAAGGCTTTAGTCACTGGGGGTGCTTTCACGGGAGTTCTGGGACTCTTGTCTGTCCCTGTCTCTTTTCTATATTTTGACAATGAGCTGAAACATTTGCCCTTTTTCATGTTCACCACTATGATGGGCTGCTCAGAACTCTGGGCTTTGGGAGCCTGTACCCACCTTCTACAGTTCACAATTTACCATGTAAACTGACCCATCCATCAAAAAGCTGAAGTACAGCTCTGATCCTCACGACGTGCTTGGAACTCCATCATCCCTGAGGCCTCCCATCCCAGGATGGGAACTTCTGCTTTATAAAGATATGAATATTTAGGAAAGGGGGCCTATAAGTCTTTTAGTAAATGTGTAATTCTATGTAAAGGTTAACAATAATTCTCACTTAACCTTATTAATGGCATTTGGACAACACAAAGATGTCTTGGGAGTTTAGAGTGTAATTTATAAAGAAGCCACCAAGCACCTCCCAGTTAGGCCTGAGGAGTGCACTCTTCCTCTTCATGCAGTCTGATGCAGGGGATTTGCTCTGTTTTGTTTTGGTTGTACTTTGAATCTGATCTATCCAAGGCTGGTAATGGACTTTTGAGAGTCTCAGCTCTGTACAATCACCCTTCATCTTGGATGACGAGTTTGACACAATTCTTTTCCAAGTATTTCCATATCTTCTACAACAACCCCTGCCCCTAAACTAACATATATGTTTCCAAAATCCAATTACCCATGTTAACTAGAGAGTCTCTGTCTGAATAAATGATTTCCATAAATGTGCCAAGAAACTTCAACCATAATAACTTCATAATTAGTAGTTCTAAATTAATTTAGAAAGCCTTTCCCTAGAGTCAGCCAGAATACAGCTTAGTTACTCTGATGGCCTCCCCTCAGACTTCACTCCACGTTCCCATGGAAGCTCCCAACCAGGAGCACATGGGGAAAGAAGAACTATCAGAGTCAAGAGTGAAACAACAGGTGAGTGGTGTGGCTCTGTTGGCAGTGTGTTTGCCTAGTACAGGAGGTCCCAGGTTTGATTCTCAGCCCTGTATAAACCAGGTATGACAGAACACATATCACCCCAGCATTCAGGCAGAGGCAGATCAGAAATTGAGGGTCATCTTTAGCTACACATATTAGATGGCAGACTGGGCTAGAGAGTCTGTCTCAAAAGAAAGAAGGAAAGAGAGAAAGAAAGGAAAGGAAAGGAAAGGAAAGGAAAGGAAAGGAAAGGAAAGGAAAGGAAAGGAAAGGAAAGGAAAGGAAAGGAAAGGAAAGGAAAGGAAAGGANAAGGAAAGGAAAGGAAAGGAAAGGAAAGGAAAGGAAAGGAAAGGAAAGGAAAGGAAAGGAAAGGAAAGGAAAGGAAAGGAAAGGAAAGGAAGGGAAAGGAAGGAAGAAAACACAAAAACAAAATTTAAAAAGCAAATAAAACAAAGCAAACAAAAACCATAAAACAACAGCGCCCCCTCCAACAAAACAAACAAATTGAAAGAAAACAAGATGGCTGGTGGTCTGCAAACTGGAGAGTCACTATAGTATACTCCAAGTAGAGTCTTCTTTTGCGCTGGAAGTGGAACTACCTCTGCTCCTTCTGTGACCTCACTGCTATGTGATGAATGCCTCCCATGTCCTAGGTTGCTATTCAAGGTGACTGTCCTCCCTCTTAAGGGCTTTGTGGGGCCATAGCTATACCAGAGTATCCCAGTCCTGCTGGTTGGCATAGCATCTACAGGCTTTCTCCATCAAAGTATATGTCTCATTAGCCAGCTGGATTACATCCTCCAGTCTGCAAACACAAAGTTTCTGGGGCTTTAGGGCTCTAAAATATCTCCCCAGACTGTTGCATTTTTCATAAACTCAGTTAGAACTGAGATATTTTAAAGAAATCAAGTCGTTATTTATGTTCATTAAGTATTTAGACAGTTATTACACATCAAATGGAATGATACTGTAACACAGCAATGCCCCATCTCAGAGGTGCAAATGCACAGGGGCAGTATTAATGCTGTTTCCAAATATCCTTGGCAACAGTTAGCAGACTCTCACTTGCTCTTTTGGATAGTCTTTCAGGGAGTTCACAAGGAGCATATCACAGGTATGCCACCACTGGCCACCATGAAATCTCATCTTATTACTCAGGCATGAGTCTATACTTTGCAGAAAACTGTGTTAAAACAAGCTTTGAAGAGATTCCACCTTAAATACAACAGCACACATGGGAATGTGATGTTCACTATTATACCCAGCACAAGGTGCTGGGCACATGTAATTGTACCTGATGGCAAGGTCTGCTTTTGTGTGGGATGCGTGTTTTCTGGAACTACTATCTCACATAATGCTTTCTTTTATTTTCTGCCTCCTCTCACTTCCGCTTCCATGTCCTTTGACATCTAGATGCTAGCCAGACAAGGTGATACACATCTTGCAATCCTAGCACACTAGAGGCAGAAGCAGGCAGATCTCTGTGAGGTCAAGGTTAACCTGGTCTACACAGCAAATTCCACGGCAGCCAAGACTACACAGTGAGATTCCATCTCAAAACAAAATAAAGACCTCCATTCTAAACATGAAAGAAAATGTGATATTTGCACTCTGAATCTGCCATATTTTACCTAATATGTTGATTTCCAGTTGTGTCATATTTCTGCAAATGACATACTTTTGTTCAAATTTGCAGCCGAATAATACTGCATATGGACATTTCCTTAATCCATCCATCTATTGATAAGCAACTGTCGTGGGAGAATTTGTCTGTGGAGACTCAACCTCTAATCATCCCAGATGAACAAACAAACAACCCCGCAAAGTACAAAACAACAACAAAATCCCACAATTCCACCAAAGTCCAACTCAGTTTGTTTATTACTTATAGAAGTGTGGATGAGAGATACTTACGGGAAATATGGACGACTCATGAGAGGCGAACCCCAGTCTAGGTGATTGCTTACTGAGAGGCATCCCTAAAGCTCACTGTCACCTTGCAGGCAGATGCCTAGAGTCTCTCTTCCTCTGTGTGATTATGACTATTTAAAGAGCCTTGGGGGAGGGTGGTCTTGTGAATGTTGTACATTTCAGGGACTTCCTGAAAGTCTTGAGTTGTTTACTTCCTGTCTAAATGAGCCTTCCTCCAAGAAAAGTTTTAATTCAGAAGAGTTTGCACAACACCTGGGCTGAAGTTCATAGCTTTGCTATGGTGGCCAGTGCCATAGACTAATTCATATCTCTTGTTATTTATTTATTTATTTATTTATTTGTTTGTTTATTTATTTATTTATTGAGTCCCTACTAAACTGTAAGTAGGTGAGGCTGCCTGGGGCTCAAGACTGCTGTGTCCGGGTTTTAAACCTGGGCCTGTTTGTTGGTATTGTTTGTTTTACTGTCTAACTTTTATTTTACTGAAGTAATTTCGGTATACCTTTAGAATCAGGGTGTAATACTAGGGTCATGTTAAAGAGTATGGCAAGCACTTGCCAGGAAAGTCCCGTGCTCAGGAATAACTGCCAGCCCGGACAGTCGCTGACACAGTAGCAGCTGAACTGAGGTTGAAAGTTTACCCACTGAGTATGTCTCCTCTCTCAAGCACTATAAAACCTCACACCCAGCCCTAGAGCCACAGTGCAGTCTGTTAGCTTACAGGTGATTTCATTAGGCTCTTTTCAGGGAACCAAGAAATTGGGGATAGCATCACCTGCCACAGCAGAGTGCAGGCTTCCTATAAATGGACTGCCCACCACCACAGTTCTTTCTCTGTTCCCAAGTGTTTCCTCTCTTCCACTTTCTGTCCTCCTCTGCACCAACTCCTTCTCTGCCCTCAGGGCTCTGCCTCCATCTGTCTGTCTGTCTATACATCCACTCATCTGCCTCTACTCCTTCCCAAACCCTCACTCCTCTCTTTCCCCCCAAACAGACCCACTGTATAACAGATCTGTTGCATGGCATAATTTCTCTTGGTCATACCTAGGCATGAGTCCTCCAGGTTCCCTCTCACCCTGTTATATTTCATAAGTCTCCATTCTTTCAGACTGTGAGTCTTCAGTTGTTCTGATTAAAAGAATAATTCTGTTCCTGTAAATGCCTGTCTTCTACCTTTTTAATCTCTGTGTTGCCTCAGTCAAACCTGAACTAACATATTTCAAGTAATCTTTCTACTGTCTTGACCATCTTTTGAGGACAAAGACTAAGATGCACAGTGGCCCTGTCCCCAGCCACATTCTGAATCCTCATGCGTTGTGCATTGTGACTCTCCTTCTTTGTTAATGATGTAACTTCACTAGGAACATACGCAAGAATTCCAACACTCCAGAAATGCTGACGCCCCAGTTGATATAAGAGATATCAATTAGAAGTACTTTAAAAGCAGGTAGCACTCTGCATCCTGAGTGGTTCTCTTCAATGGTTCCTCTTCTAAAATTTCTCCTGAAGTTGAAAAAAAAAAACTGCTTCTTGAGATTCTTTCTAGATCACACACACACACACACACACACACACACACACACACACACACTCACCCACACGGACTGCTTGGCGTGGCTCAGGGCAGAAGGCATGGAGCCATAGCTGGGCAACCTGATCTGTCTCATCTACTTTGTGACAAACTCCATGAGTGTGGGGCTGGGGCTGCCATGCTACAGTAAGGAGAACTGAACTTAGAGACATTAAAGTGATATGACCAAGGACATAGAGGGCTGGGGTTTGCACTCAGACAAAAACTGATGCCAAGAGCACGCTCTCAGTGACTGTGACGGCTACCTCAGCAGAAAGACTGGGGCAGTCTTGAGCTGGAGACTTGGATAGGGATGACTACAGAGCAGGTAAGACACCCGCGCAAATATGACTGCTCCAAGTCCCACTTGCTTGCTGGGGCAGATCTGCTGTTCATTATTATTTTATTATTATTATTATTATTATTGAATATTTTCTTTATTTACATTTCAAATGTTATCCCCTTTCCAGGTCTCCCCTCCAGAAACCCCCTATCCAATACCCCCTCCCCCTGCCTCTATGAGGTTGCTCCCCCACCAACCCACCCACTCCCTCCTTCCAGTCCTGGCATTCCCCTACACTGGGGTATCGACCCCCTCAGGCCCAAGGGCTGCTTCTCCCATTGATGCCCAACAAGGCCATCCTCTGCCACATATGAGGTCCCTCCATGGGTACCCTTTGGTGGTGGTCCAGTCCCTGGGAGCTCTGGGGGGTTCTGGCCAGTTGACACTGTTGCACCCCCCCCATGGGGCTGCAAACCCCTTAAGCTCCTTTAGTCCCTTCTCCAACTCCTCCATCAGGGACCCCATGCTCAGTCCAATTGGTTGACTGTGGGCATCCACCTCTATATTTCTCAGGCACTGGCAGAGTCTCTCAGGAGACAGCCATATCAGGCTCCTGTCAGCAAGCCAGCTTCTGGCTATTATACATAAGGCTGCTATGAACATAGTGGAGCATGTGTTCTTATTCTTACCAAGTTTGCTCTGCCTCAGCATCCAGCTAACACCTCCCTTGCCATCCCCACCTTCTCTGTCTTGCAAACTCCTATTGACTCAGACTTCCAGTTGTGACTTTACTGAGATTTTGCTCACAGAAGGGCTGTGCAGAGCCTAGCTGTAACTGTTGTCTCATGTTCAAAAACACTAGCTTTAACACCACAGAAAATTCCTCCCCTTCAGATTAGACTGAAAGTAGCACTCTTCTTTTGCAAACATCCCCTGAACTTTACTTCTGGAAACTTCTCATGAAACCCATCTATTTTCTGAAGTTTACCACTTTGTCAGGATGACCACTTCACATTCCCATCTCTTCCAACTGGATTTGTGCAACTCGGAGCTGGGGATTATTGCCTAACAGCATTAGCAGCTAATAAATTAGTCTCCTTCTTGCTATTCTTTGAGCAGGGCTGGCAGCATCGAGACCCTGTAGAATTGGGGGAGGGGATTTCAGAGGCCGATTCTCTGTGTGAGCTGTGAGGTCAAGATTCCAACTGAGAACCACACTGCTTCCAGAAGGGGAGGAGATGACGACCTGAGTCTAAAATCCTTTAAACGTATGTAATTCAGAGATTTCTAGTTTTCAGAGAAGAAATATGCTTATACATAAACTCTATAATATTCTCTGAAAACTATCCCCTAATCAAATGTATATTTATATTTCCTCATTAAAATATATGAATATTTAAACTAAGTGGCGTAAGCATTAAAAGATAGTCTAAAATCTGTTCAGATCAGTTTTGATTCAAACAAGTTTGGGTTAGACCAGTCTTTGTTATCACATGAGTTTTTAAATCCCTTTTCATTTTCAGTATTTTTCAATGTATGAGTTTATCAAGAGGAAATTACAGGGCCTGCAGTGGAGGAGGGAGGGTCTTTAAATGTTGCTGCTTAACCATGCCTTTGGAATCCGAAGACTACACAGGAGGCAGGGAAGTGGCTTCCTGTTAAGGGAGGAAACACCCAGGGAGATTCCCAAACTGCCTGAGGTTACAGAGCTAGTGTAACAGTGTAGATCTGATGTATCCACACCAATTCAAGACCTGGGCTCCAGCCACCATGATATCTGGCTACCTTGTGTGGAGGCTGGCTTGACCTAGCGTCATCTGAGAGGGGTGCCAGGCAGACGCTGCCCCTGCTTTCTACCCAGGGCCTCTCTGGCTCTCCTGCCAAAGGCATTTTTAGAATAGTTTTAGTGCCCCAGACATTCTTAGGGCAGTCGTTTCCTTCCCTTCCTGATTCTTCACCAGCTCATTTCTTTCTCCTCCCCAGTGTTGCTCTGGGGCACTCCTGAAGAGCTGTTTATTGCCTTTGGCTGACTCCACCTTTCTCCCTCTCCAGTCTCAAGCTTATCTTCTCCCTGCCAGGGGACTAACCTTTGTGACTTTCCTCCTGCGATTTCACGGGGGAACCTTCCACCCGGATGATTGCACATGCTCCTGGCCCTGACTGTGGAGAAGCTGCCCTATGGATGGAACATGTTCACGATGTGTGTGACAGTGCTGAGACTCCTGAACTTCCCTGTGCCCATGCTCTGCACTGAGGATCACAGGTTCTGTCCCATCCTCAGGATAAACAGGCACGTAAAGGTTCCAGGAGAGGAGCTCTTGAGACTCACACTCTCAGAGGGTATAAAAGTCGTCCATGTTGCCGGAAGAAATACTGCCTTCGATGGAGCAGCTGCCCAGTTGCTTGTAAAATGCCCATATTTCTGTACATCGTCTTCACTATACTCCTAATTAAATGCATTGGTTCACCAAGAGACTTGGTCAAAATCATTTATTTGGTCTGTTGTTGATGTCCTTTCTGCGGGGAATCAGTGTTCGTTTATGTTCTCAGGAAATCCCATTCTCCTTCCTGACCTAACTTACTACATGTAGCCCTAAGCACGGGGCAGGATATGCAGAATGGCTGTAAGAAGGAAGAGAACACCCCGAGAGCATCCTGCTCTCAGACCTACCACCTTCCTCTCCCCACCCAGAAGCCTCAGGCTTTGATGTTTCAGCTGGTGTGAAGACTGTCTCTACGGCCAACATTCTTATGCCATCATTTTGTGCTGTAGACTACTGAATGTAGTTCATTTCAGACCCAACAGGAGCATCCTTCATCCCTGAATTGGCCTTCTTTCACAGACTAGGAACAAGGAGTCAAGAGCAGGTGTGCTCACCAGCAAGGAAAGGACTTGTACCAAGGTTGGGGATTCCCAATTGGTGCTGGCTGACCAGCCCTCCTGGTTTAGCAGACCCTCACAGTCTCCCTTCTTAGAATATCTCCCAGCACTGGCCAATCAGGGAAGTTGATTACCCGAAGCCTGTGACATAACACTTGTCACTTTGTTAGCCTCAATTATGTTTTGTGTGTTCACACAGAAACTCTGCAGCTTCTAAACCTTCATGGATAACATTTTAGAGCCAGTGGATCCTGAAAGTTCACAAACAGGAAACTTTTTCCTTAGCTGTGTCTCTTTGCTGTACACACTCGCCATGCTGTTTCTTACTAGATTGATGTGTCGTCTGTAGCTGGCTTTTTTTTTTTTTTTTTTTTTTTTTTGAGGTAGAACATATGATTTCAAACTGACCGGGAGTGAATTCAACACAGTTAATATAGAAGTTCCCCTAAAGTTCTGACTGACTCTTGGGAGTAGCTTACAATCCATCAGACTTAATCCTTTATGTTTGAAAATTTGGGGCCTTCTGGAACACATTAGAAGGAACTTCAGTTGCAGAGCACAGATGGAGCGGAAGGGCTATGCAAACTCAAACATCAAATGGCTCTATTAATCCAAATATCTTACCACAGTGGCTGTTTCTTTTGGAAGAGAAAAGATAAATCCCGAGACACACTTGGCCTGAAATACATAGGTACTCAAGGCAAGTGATTATTGCTCCCTCTGGTTCAATCCATAACAAATGTTTATTGCATGCTTAATATATGCTTGTCGCAGGTGTTGGCTATTGACGTAAATTATACTGAATGAGAGGCAGAAAATGGCTGCTATGCTGGAGTTTTAGTCTAGGGGAAGAGTATGTTCAGTGCTTTAAATAGAGAGCTGGGAGCTCTGGAAATGCTTGATGGGACACCAGACCTAACCTGAGGAAGTGGTATGTGAGCAAACCCCCACAGGATGAGTTAGCCAGGTTCAGACTTTGAGAAAGTGTGTACTAAGGTAGAGAGTCTAGCATGGTAAAGGCCCCTAAAGTGAGGAAAGGACTCTCTCTGCTCAGTATTAAGATGCTGAAATAGGGCTGTAGGGCCACTGACTTGACAGGCACAGCACTAAGTCCACGGTCTACAATTAGAGATAACAGTGCCATTGATAACAAGTGGTCTTGAGCTCTTTCAACAACCTTGAAAGAAGACCACAACCTTGAGTGAAGACCTTGCAATGGATTCTAGTCATACGGCAGACTTATCATTCCTAGAGGACAACTATATCAACAATTTCCTTAGGCTGTGACTGATGCTTAGACTGTGAGCTAGGCTCACCAGGTACACATTGGCAGTCAGTGGCACAGTAGTGTTGCAAGCAAGATTCCTTGATCCCAAGTTCAAAGCCCCTCCCACATCTCCCCTGTTACCCTCATCCAAGCACAGTTTTCTTCTCAGATCTTCTCCCAGAGCTCCTTTTAGGTTTGTCAAACAGAAGTGTGCCTTTCTCCACAGTCCCTATGCAGCAGCTGTTTCTCAGTTGAACTTGTTACCACATGAGCCCTCATGACTGTCTGCCCCATCTCAGGAAGTTTGTGGGTTTCCCCCGGAAAGTCTCAAAGGAATCACTCATGCAATTAATATCCCCATCTCCCTCCTAGACAGCATATAAGACCACTATTCATTTTGTCGACAATAACCACGTCCATCCTCTGAATTATGCTTCTCACTAGAGCCCAGTTTCTATTTGCATCCTGTAGTCATGTGTGACCCAAGCAGACCTTATACACTATGTTGAAATAGACACTTGTCATTTACTGTCTCAGAAGAGATGGCAGAAACTGCCATAATCTTTCTCAAACCTAAGTCACTTGAAAATGTTTGAGAATCAGATTGATATATGCACAATGAACACGTAGAAATATGAAGAACAATCCAGTCTTTGTCCTGATATATCCCTGCAAGGAAACTCTGGCCTGTATTGTCCCTCTAAGAGAGACAGGTGTGAGCCACTGCAGTCTCAGGCTGCCTGTCAGGCTCTCTTGGGAATATGTGTCACTCCCCCATTGTAGCACCACCATTTCCATGCCCAATAAAGTAATCATGAAGGGTTTGAGATGCCGAAAGTCAATCAGTGCCAGATGGCCAAGGCTCAGCACATCTCCCCAAACTCCTCAGCAGTACGAAAGGGCCTGAGCACTGCCAAGAACACCCCAACAATGCTATCAAGTCATGCAAAGCCACATGAGTGAGTATGAGTGTCATTCTCATGGTGTCTATGGAGACACCAAGGAAGGGGTCAGGAAGAAGGGCTGGGATGGCCCTTTAGATGCTTAGGAATCAGCTTCTTCTGGTATCACCCAGTGATGCTGATCTGGATAGAGGAGCCAGACCATGTGAGCTTTTTCTTATAAACCCAGAGAAGGAGGCAAAGGTGAGAGGCTCCAAGCCATTGCCATATTCTTAATACACTTTCAGGCTAAGCATCGCTTCTAAGTGTAAGGTCAGTGTGTGTTTCAAATACCCATACAAACAACTTGGTATCCACATAAGCTAGATCTTTAATAAAAGAAAGAATACCTCATTTTAAGGATAGATTTGATTGCTAAGGTAGGAATTATGAATAAAAAATTGCCATTAAGAAATGAAGTTGGTTCCTAAACAGCATGCCAATAGTGCAGGCACTCAGGCCAACAATTCACAAATGGGACCTCATGAAGCTAAAAAGCTTCTGTAAGGCAAAGGACACCATCAGTAGGACAGAATGGCAGCCTACAGAATGGGAAAGGATCTTTACCAACTCCACAAATGATAGAGGACTAATATCAAAACTATAGAGAGAGCTCAAGAAACTAGACATCAACAAACCAAACAATCCAATTTTAAAATGTGGTGCAGATCTAAACAGAGGATTCTCAACGGAGGAAACTCAAATGGCTGACGAAGCACTTTTAAAATGATGTTCAGCAATCTTAGCCATCAGGGAAATGCAAACCAAAACTAGTTTGAGATTTCATCTTGCACGTGTCAGAATGACTAAGATAAAAAAATCACAAGTGACAGCTCATGCTGTCAAAGATGTGAGGCAAGGGGGAAACACTCCTTCATTCTGGTAGGAGTGCAAACTTGTACAGCCACTATGGAAATCAAGATGGTGGTTCCTCAGAAAATTGGGAATCTATCTCAAGTCCCAACTATATCACTCTAGATCATATACCCAAAAGGATGCTCCATTCTACCACAAGGACACTTGATCAACTATGTTCATGGTAGCTTTACTCATAATAGCCAGAAAATGGAAACAACTTAGATGTCCCTCAACCAAAGAATGGATAAAGAATATGAGGTACATTTACACAAGGGAGTATTACTCAGCTCTTAAAAGAAACAGCACCACTTATACGTGGATATTAGCTATTAATTAAATGGTAATCAGGCTATAATCAACAGACTCAGAGAGGCTAAGAAGCAAGGAGGGATCTAGAGGGACACATGGATCTCCCTGGGAAGGGGAAATAGAATAGATTCTGAGGGTGGACTGGGTATAAGTGGGGAGGAAGGGATGAGGGAGAGGGTACAGGTAGGGATGAGGGAGAGGGTACAGGTAGAGACAGTGAGAATTAAGAAGCACTTGGGGGCTAATGTGGAACCATATGCAGTGGCAACTTCCTGAAATCTATGAGGGAGAGGACTTCTAGTAAGGGAGGCTAGAGAGTCTGAACTGGCCATCTTTTGTAGCCACGCAAGCCTCCCAGTGTTGGGGCTGTTACATTCAGTTGAGTTGCTGACCCAGGAGGTTCTGTGGAGATCTCTAAATAACCCAGGCTGAGGCGAAGACAGAACATCGCCCTCTAAAACCTGCCGAGGACAGCTTCTACACAGCTTCTTGCCGGTACAGGCTTGGAGCCATTACCAATGCATTCTTGTCTCCTTGGCATGAGAAGGTACTCTGAAAGACTCATAGGGCTCACAGAGACTGAAGCAGCAATCATGGAGCGTGCATGGGCCTGCGCTAGAGCCTCAGTGTACATGCTATGGTTGTTGGTTTGGTGTTTTTGTGGAATTCCTGATAGTGGAAGTGGGGGTGTCCCTGAGTCTTTCGTCTGCTCTTGGGACCCCTTTACTCTACTGGGTTGCCTAGCCTAGCCTTGATGCGAGAGTTTGTGCCTAGTCTCATTGTATGTTGTTGAGCCATGTTAGATGATGTCCCTGGGAGATCTGCTCTTTTGGGGAGAGAGAGAAGGTGTGGGCGAACTTGGGGGAGTGGAGGTACAGCACACTGTGGTGGGGATGCATTGTGTGAGAGAAGAATACATGTTTAATAAATGATGGATCAAACAGTGAGGCACTTGTCTTGCAAGCATGAGGATCTGAGTTTAAGCTCCAACAACCCTCATTTAAAAAACAAAAAACAAAAAAAACAAAACAAAACAAAAACCAAAGTCAGTCTTTGTGGCACATGCTTGTAATCCCAGGCTCGGAGAGGCAGAGACAGGCAGATCTATGAGAATTCTGGCTATCAATAAGGTCCTCTTGTCAAGCTTGAGGCCAGTGAAAGACCAGCCTCAAGAAAACCAGATGTGGGGCTGGAGAGATGGCTCAGTGGTTAAGAGCACTGAATGTTCTTCCAAAGGTCCCGAGTTCAATTGCCAGCAACCACATGGTGACTCACAACCATCTGTAATGGGATCCGATGCCCTCTTCTGGTGTGTCTGAAGGAAGTTACAGTGTTCTCACATACATTAAATAAATAAACAAATAAATCTTTAAAAAATAAAAAAGATATATGGCACCAAGGTTGACCCCCTTATTCTCTCTCTNTCTCTCTCTCTCTCTCTCTCTCTCTCTCTCTCTCTCTCTCTCTCTCTCTGACTTAGATCGTTTGCTAGTGGTGGTATGGCTACCTAGGGGTTAGTTATGTGGTTATAACTTAGGAGATTGATTCGGTGAAGCAGCAAAAATATTCTCCTGGGAAGGAAATCAACGGGACCATATCTACACAGAGCTGCCAGGTCTCTATGGGAGGAGAAAGGACTGCATCTCAGACCCTAGGGAGTTCAGAGTGTTGGCGCCTCCATCAAGACACATACCATGGGGTCTCCTCCAGCTGCCACTGCAGAAGTTCATTTGTTTTCTCCATTCGTGTTTTACCTCTTTCCAGCTCATTCTCACCTTCCAGAAGGTTTCATGAGATGCTGGATTGTTAGGAATGGCTCCACAAATGAAGCTGTCCTCTCACTACTATAGCAGAGGAACTTTTAAAGGACCCCCGGCATTCTTTTGTTCTGGGTAACATTAACTCCTTAAGTTCACTGCAGCTTCTAGATATTACCACCAAAAAATGACCCACCGAAAGGGCAAACAGAAAGCCCTCCACGTCAGGAGGCAGGAGAGTTTTCATATTTTAGTAACATCTCCACAGAATCGAAAGCTAAAACTCTATCTTATGATGGGAATTCCCTAAGAAAACACATGTTCATATTGATTTATATTTCTGCTGCTATGTAGCTCCCTCCCAACAACTGTATTATGGTGTGTTGTTGCTTTTTGTTTTTCTTGGCCAAGCCCTGATAACCAGTAAGGTCCAACAAGAAACAGTAAAATACAGTTGAACAATTCTTTTGTGTCTTGTGCTACCTTTTCAATATGTTTTGTCCCCACCAAAACTCATGTTGAGGTTTGGTGCTAATTGTAACAAAGTAGAGAGGTGTTGGTACCTTTAGGGACTTGTGATAGTTTTGTCAACTTGACACAACTTAGAGTCACCTTGGAAGGGAGTCCCAATGGGATACCATCTACATGAGCTGGCCCGTGACTTTGTTCATAGGAAGTTGTCTTAACTAAACTAATTGATTTGGGAAGACAAGCCTGCAGTGGGCAGCACCATTCCCTACTGGATCCCTGAGCTATGTGAATGGAAAAGTTCAGCTGGATATAAGTAAGCAAGAGAACATGCATACATCCATTTCTCTCTGCTTCCAACTGATGATGCATGTCACCAGCTGTTTCATGCTCCTGTCCCCGTAACATTCCCACAGTGACAGACTATAACCTCAGTTGTAAACTAAAACCCTCCTCCTATCAGTTACTCTTTCAGGGTGTTTTATCACAAAGTCTTTAAGATAAATGCTGTTCTCCAGAGGTTTAGTTCTGACTTGTAAGGAACTGAATGGTTCCCTCAAGTGGATTTCATAAACGTAAATCCTGCCCATCCCCTGGCTTCTTTCACATGTGTGTTCTCACACACATACCCAGCCTTAACTCATTCATGCATGCATGCATACATACATACATACATACCCTAAGCATATGCTCCTGCTGTAGGAAGCCATCTAGCATGCTGTGAAGAAGGACGAGACCCTCACCTGATGCTACTACCTAACCTTGTTCCTTGGCTCCAGAACTATGAGTTAAATAAGTCTCTTTTCTTCACAATTTAACCATGTTTAAATGTTTCTTTATAAAAGCACCAATCATCAAGACATCTTTCTTGTCTCTTCTTCTGTCGATTGTTGGTATTATCTTAATTTGCAATAAAACTCCCAGAGAGATCAGACACCTGAATTGGCATTTCCCACCATTCCTGTCTGCCAGTTGCTCACACCCTTCACACTTTAATACTTAAGTGATTTTTCAACTGTGTATAATAAGTTTCATATACAACATTCAAGATGCTGAACCTTCCCCAGAACATAATTTACAAGTGCCTTGAGGTTTCTCACAGCCCATGTTGCCTTTCCTTTGGTGTGCGTGTGTGTGTGTGTGTGTGTGTGTGTGTGTGCATGTGTGGGAGTGTGTGTATATGCATGGTATGGCTGTGTGACTCTCTACAACTCACGTTGCTTTTCTTTTCATGTGTGTGTGTGTGCATACGCTCATGTGTAGCATCTGCTTTTGATGGCTGTCCTTTTGTGTCTGTGCATGTGTATGCATGTGTGGAAGTGTGTGTGTGTGTGTGTGCCTTTCCTATCATGTGTGTGTGTGTACATGTGTCTGTTGCTTTCCTTTTGTGTGTGTGAATGTGTGTCTGTGTGTGTGCGTGTGTGTGCACATGGGAGCACATGTGTACAACTCTCTGCAAATGCACTCATTCTGCTGTGTCACTTTTCTAGGTACATGGCTTCTTCCTTTAATGGCCATCCTTGTGTGTGTGTGTGTGTGTGTGTGTGTGTGTGTGTGTGATCTGTGTGTGTGATGTGTGTATGTGTATTGTATGTGTATGTGTGTGTGATGTGATTGTGCATGCATGTGTGTTGTGTGTGCCTTTCATTTTGTGTTTGTAAATGTGCATGTGTGTGAGTGTGTGGTATGTATGTGTGTGCATGGGTGCATATGTGGACAACTCTTTTTGAATGCACTCATTCTGCTGTGTCACTTTTTTAGGTGCATGGTTTCTACCTTTGATGGGCGTCCCACTCACTCATAGTTCATTCTAGAATTTTTAGTGTTCATTTTTTTCCATTTATACACCAACTCATCTGGAATTGATTCGGGTATATGACTTGAGGAAGAGATTAAATTTCTTTCTTGCCAAATGGTTAGCCAAACATTCCCACAAATTTTATTGAATAAACTATTCTTTCCCAAGTGATTTATGATGCCAACTTTACTTTACACTACATACATTGGGATACGTGTGTTTTAAATCCTATTTGGTTATATTATTTTATTACTATATCTTATAATTCTTTATTAGATTTTATTTCTCTGTTTAATGCATCTGAGCGTGCTGTCTGCACATACACTGGTGTGCTATCTGCACATACACTGGTGTGCTATCTGCATGCTATCTTGCATGCTATCTGCATGCTATCTGCATGCCTGCAGCCTGTGAAAGCCAGAAGAAGGCTTTGGAGTTATAAATGGTTTTGAGCCATCATATGAGTCTGAGAATTGAACCTAGGTCCTCTGGAAGTGTTTTCTTAATTTTTTTAACCATCTCTCCATCCTTTATGATTATTTTCAGTGCTCAGTAAACTTCATGATAATTCTTCTAGGTTAGGATTAAAATTGTCTTTTCAAATCCTTCCTTCGATTTCAAAAAATTCAACCTTCTTTTTTAGTATTTTTAAATTTATATGTCTTGTAGTTTACCTACTACTTATTATCTGTCTGTCTGTCTAATATGGACATATGAGATATATGTATGTCTATCATTTATCATACATCTACCTATCATCTCTCTGTGTGTATGTATCTAATTATTTGCCTGCCACCTGTCATCTATAATCTATCACCTATTTATCTACTGGTCATCTGTTTATTTGTTTTCTATGCATATGGACCTTCCTTCATGCACAAGATCTCTTTATGTTCACAGTCAGCAAGTAAAAATTTTAATGGTGTTTGTGAGTCAGATAAGCCATAGAAGTTTCACTTACTCTTTGACACTGTCACACAGCCAGTATTTTTTAAGAGTCAGAGTATATATATGGGCCAGTCTATTATCTTAGGATTTCTATTTATCTTAGGGTTTCTATTGCTGTGATGAAACACCAAGACCAAAAATCAAGTTGTGGAGGAAAGGGTTTATTTGATTTATACTTCTACATTGTCCTCTATCATTAAAGGAAGTCAGGACAGGAACTCAGGCAGTGCAGGAACCTGTAGGCAGGAGCTGATGTAGAGGTCATGGAGGAGTGCTGCTTACTGACTTGCTCCACATGGCTTGCTCAGACTGTTTTCTTATAGAACCCAGGACCACCCATAGTGGGCTGGGCCATTCCCTGTCAATCACTAATGAAGAAAATGCCTACAGGCTTTTCCAGGCTTGCCTATAGCCCTATTTTATAAAGGAATTTTCTCAATTGAGGCTCCTTGCTCTATAACGACTCTAACTTGTGTCAAGTTGACATCAAACTAGCTAGTATAGGTGCCAAGGCATAGAGTGATTTTAGGCACTTGTAGTGATTTTATCTTATACAAATCCTTGAAATGATCTTAGAGAATTACAAAATACTGTACAAAACTGAGTCATATGGAAGCAGATTTATCCAGGTGTGGCTATATTGGCATCTTCAATGTGTTTCAGCCATTTTTCAACAACAGCTGACACAACTCGCTTTAACATATGACACCAAAGATTCTGTCTCTTAGTGAAATAACAAAGCACTAGAGTTTTCATTAAAATTAGATTTTAATGCAAAGCAGCCCATGTATGCAAATATCTCCCTGGAGCTAACTGGTTTTAGCTTAGTATGTATTTATCTACATGGGCTACTCTGAGAAAACCACAAGAGGCTCTGTTACTACTCTTATTACATTAATTATAATCCCTTTTGTCATACTCCCATTTGGTTCCATTTTATAGACACAAGGTATTATAATATATGGGAGGATTAGTTGCTGCTAAATGGTAATGGTGCTGGTAAGCAGAAGCTAATAGCAGGACTTGTCTGCTACCTCTAAGTCACAGACTCTTCACCAAGAGCATCAGGCTAAGCAGCAATTCCAGCTATGCAGGAGGCTTGCAAGTTCCAGGCCAGCCATGGCAACTTGGTTGTTATCCTGTCTTAAAATAAAAAGTAAACATAAGAAAGGGGTTGGGGTGATAGTTCAGTAGAAAAACTACAACTTGCTGTGTAACCACAAAAATATAAATTTGGGTAACTGTACCTACATAAACGCTTGTCATCTTGTGTCTCTAATCTCAGCACTGGGATAGTGGGGACGACAGAGACTGGTGGGTCCCAGGGGTTTTCTGGCCAGCCAGTCTAACTAAAATGACTAGCTCTAGGTTCCACTAAAGACTATGTCTCTGAAAAAGACACTCAGTATTAATCACTGGCTTCCACAGACCAACACATAGCCGAGCACTGGCACGCATGTGCGTGTGCACACACACACACACACACACACTGATAAATAGAGCTGGGGACATAGTTCACTCACACACACACATGCACACACACACACATGAGTAGAGCTGGGGACATAGTTCAGGAGTAAAATGCTTACCCAGCACTCCTATAGCTCTTGATTCAATCCTCACGACCATAATATCTGAGTACTACTGGCCACTGAGAAGACTAAGCAAATAAAATTCACTTTCAGATTCAGATTAAAAACAAAATAAAACAAAATCCAAAAAAACTTTCTTGTACTTTAGAGCAATTTTAGGGTTAGAGCAAAATGGAGCAGAAAGAACCGAGTTTCCACATTATTTCCTGTCTCCGCTCCCACATAGCATCCCCCACTGTCCCTCTTGGTGTGCTAGTTACAATCAAAAGCCAGCGCTGACAAACAATTACTACCCAAAGTGCACAGTTCCCTATGAGTTTGCCCTTGTTACTATATGTCCTATGGAGTTTGATAACTGCATAGAATCCAAATCCAACACTCTGCCATGCCGAGTGCTCTAACGGCTTTAAACATCCCCCACCGTGACTGTTTTTGCTGTTTTCTTTTCCAAAACATCATTTACTTGGATATATACAAATTTCAACCTTTTAAAAAATTGGTTTCTTTCATTTAGTAATATAATATAGAGGGGAACGCCAGGGCCAAGAACTGGGAGTGGGTGGGTAGGGGAGCAGGGTGGGGGGAGGGTATAGGGGACATTCGGGATAGCATTTGAAATGTAAATGAAGAAAGTATCTAATAAAATAATTTTAAAAAATAAATTAATTCCAATGACCTTGAACTGAGAAAAAAAAAAAGATTCTATGACGTCTTTTTATGTCTTAACAGGCCTTCGTTTCAGCGCTAATATACCGTTGCTCAGAGTTTATTTAGTAATCCTTCATTTGCTGAAAGTTGTGTTAGTTGCTCCCAAATTTTGGCAATTGTGAACTGTGTTAAATACATCCCCATATAGGTTTTGTATGTACATAATTTTCAAGACATTTAGATATCTATCAAGGAACATAGCTGCAACCAACACGGTTCATTTTAGAAGCAACCCCCTAACCATCTCACAGTGTGTCTGTGCCATCGTGCGGTCTCACCAACAATCAATTAAGACTCATGTTTCTCCGTATCTTCGCCACCATTTGGTTTCTTATGTTCACTGCTTCCACCACTTTAAAAGTTTTGCCATGGCTTCTTGTTTTAATTTGAATTTAATTCTGCATATGATGTCATGTCTACATCACAGTCTCCAAACCCAGGGCCACCTAGAATTTCTCCTGTGTTATCTGAGAAATGTTTCATAGTTTTACATTTCAGTCTATGATTCATTCAAGCATAGTTTTATGAAACACACAATGTCTATGTAATTAATTTGTTTTGAATGAGGAAAATTGCTTGTTCCAGAATCATCTTGTGGAAAGATTTACCTATTCTGCATTCTATTGCTTTGGCTACTTTGATAGAAATCACTTGACTCTAACCTAGTCTTAGATTTCCTATTGTTTAATTGATCCATTTCTTCCCAATACCACACAGTGCCTGGCTTATACTGTCCTGAAGTCTGATGAACAATCTGACATTTTCCTTTGTCCCTCAGTGTTATGCCCTGGCCTTCTTTCTTTCCATTATTAATTTTAAAATTAGGGATGTTTAATAACCACAAAATAACTCACCAGGATTTTGATTATGACTATATTGACTCTATAGATAAAGTTGGGAGGAATTTACATCATGACAACCTTGAGTCTCCTATCCACAAACATGGAATGTCTCCTGTGTGTTTAATTATTCTTTTATTTCCATCAGAGATTTTTAAAGAGTTCTGTATGTGCATATGACTCATAGTTTATTACATCAGTACTTTAGTATTTTATTTCCTTCAGTAAAGTTTCATAGTTTTCTTTACTTAAGCATATATCTTTAAGTTTATCCTTAGGTATGGTATATATTTTGGTAGTCATTTCCTAATACTCTCTATGAGGTGCCCTCTCCGAGGTACTGGTGATTCTGTGGGAAATTTACACCTGTTTTGTATCTGTCCTCATAGTAATTCACTTACGTGGAGCATGTACACACTAAAATAACCAAATAATAAGAAACTTGCCTGTGGCATAACTATAAAGAAAAACACAACTTTACAAGATTATAGCAAAGGTAGCTTTCCCTAGAGTAGGCCTAGCACCTGGCAGCCTGAAAGGAGAGGGGGGTGCATGAACGGTGAGATAGAGAATATTACATGTCTCTGGTAAAAGTGGCTGATCAGCAGATAGAATCTGTATTAGCATGCTGAAACTTGAACTTGGTAAGGAAGGGCTAATCATAAAGGGACAACCGTATTTCAAGGACATGGGTCTTTAACTTAGAAATTCAGAAAGCCATCAGTGTTTACTTTTAAAAAGAGTTTGTTTTGATAGAGTGAGGAAAAGAGTCGTAGGTTGCATGAGCTGACAGGACAAGACAGTAGTGAGCCTCCAAAGCTTGTCACGGAGAGACTTGTGACAGCTTGGACACTGGTGAGGCGATGTGAGGGAAAAAAGAGCCCTCAGCAGTGGATCAGGTGTGACAGATGGAGGTGCAAGGGCAATGAGAATCTCTGCCTTCGAAAGGGATTACTCACTGAGGTAGAGCACATTAGAAAAGATCAGGAAAGACCCTAAGTTTGGGATATACTGAGATATTAATGAGGAAGCACCTTCCATGAATATGATCCCAAACGAATATAGCATATTCTGCATATTAACTGTGGTATTCTATGTTATATGTAAATCCAGTAAGTAGCTGTACTGAGCAATAGAAAGCTACATAGGAGGACATGAAGTCCTGAAATAAATAAATAATTCTTTGGTTTCTACATTTGACACACGAGTTTTATTTATCATCATCTTGTTGCCTGAAGCTCATCAGAGCTCACATTTATGTGTACTGATATTACTATCTGCTAGATAAATTCCATCATTGTTTGTGTTGGTTTTTTTTTTTTCTCCTGGAGACTGTATGTACACTGCGTGCTGGTTTGGTTGAACAAGTTATTTTGAATGTTTCTCTGCTTCCTCCTCTGAGTTAATGATGGTCTTGACTACAAAGAACTTGCATGAAATTAAATATTATATGTAAAACATTTAGCATATTGTCTCATACTCTGGGATGAATAAATATTACCTGACCAAAATGAAGCCTGTTATCAGTAAAGGATAGTCTAGGGGTCTCAACCTGTGATCCCCTTTGGGGCTTGAGTAGCCCTTTCACAGGGGCCACCTAAGACAATTGGAAAACACAGATATTTACAGTACAATTCATAACAGTAGCAAATTTAGAATTATGATGAAGCAATGAAATAATTTCATGGTTGGGGTCACCACAATATTAAAAACTATGTCAAAGGGTCATAGCATTAGGAAGATTGGGCCTGGAGAGAGTGCTCATCAGTAAAGAGCTTACACTCTTTCAGAGACTGGAGTTCGGCTGCCAGCGTCCAAATTCAGCAGCTCACAACTGCCTGCACTTGAGGTTTGAGGGGAACATGCTCACAACACTGTACAGACATGTGTTCACATAATATTCTTCTAAGTGGCAGTATTTTGAGTTTCAAACCATCATCAAATAGGCCGAGTCAGAGTACTTCAAAGACACAGATCTCTCCCCGACCCTGCCGTCTCGAAAAGTAGGGAAATGACACTCAACTTGTATAAATAAGCATTAGGTCATAACATGTACAAGGGACGTTATTCATCCTTTGGATATCATCCCACTGTACACAGACCTACTCAGAAGCTTGGTGTGTGTTACACAGTGGAATAGTCTCTACTATCCCCTTTAGACACCCCCAACTTTACAGGAATTTGTGAGACAATCCTGCTATGAGTCAATTCCTTCACTCTAATGGTACCTGTGAAAATTGGAATTTCATGTTTTAACTTGAATCGAAAATGAAATATAGAAATAAAATAATCCTGTATTGATTGTGAAATGTAACTCAGCAGTAATAGACTTCCTACTGCATTCATGTGATCTAAAAAGGACACAGAGATGCTCTCCTTGCACTTTAGCCACTGGGGTTATACTAATGTAAAATTACAAGTTGATTTTACTCAATGTGTGCTCATCAACAATGAAAATTTGTTTCCCTTCACTGTACTGCTGACTCAGTTTTGTCTTAAGGCTTTATGTATACACACACACACCCCCACACCCCACATGCATTAACACAGTCATGTACACAATTTTTTAAAAATTATATTTTGTGGTATGGAAAAAATAAGCTTATATATATTGAGTCTGTTGAATAAGCCACAATGCATAAGATGTAAAGAACAGCCTGGCTCTCACCTGTCACCACAGACCTTTCTAACCCATTTGACCTTTTCCTCAGCTGGTCCTTTTTCAATAATAAAAATTCAACACAATACAACTCTTCTATCTTCATCTTATCATTTAATAAAAAGTGTAACTTCTGGCCTGGTAGCTTAGAAGCCTGTAGTAAGGATGGGAGCGCTGGTCAATGTCTTTTCTCACATCTGGCTCTACAACCTCGCCTGCTTTAAGGCTGTTGTTCTAGACCTCCCTGAGTTCTGAGTATTGACTGAGGAAGTCAGGAAGCTGGGGTACAGGAAGCCGAAGGACAAAAGCGCTTACTTAGTTGCTTAAGGTATAACGTTGAATAGATGTCTCTCCCTCCGTGATGATTACTAAGATCTCTTACTCACAGCTCCTTTCCTCTAGGCAGCACCTTCCCTCGGACTGCTGCCATGGCTTCCAAAGGTTGTCAATGAGACTCTGTATTAGTCAGCTTTCTCATCACTGAGACAGGGTGATGTGCATGACAGAGTTCACCAAGAACAAAAAAGAAAAGATTCCTGTTGCCCACTGTTTTTCAGGGTTGAGTCTGGTTGTTTGATACCATGAGTGTCAGCAGGGCTTCATGGCACTGGGAACATGGAGGAGGAAGCTGTTCATGTCATGATGGCAGGAAGCAGAGACTGAGGAGAGCTAGGGGCAGAGGCATGCCCCTGATAGTCTGTATGCCCAAGTATATCCTACCACCTAATGTTATGAGAACCTCCCCAGCTGGGGATGCAATGTTCTCCCACAGAGCCCGTGGAGACACACTTCATATTCAAATTACAAGGTACACTCTATAGGCTTCACCGCATGCCCCTGGGGAACTCACACACTCTTCTTGGCCTTCTGCAAACCAGTAAGTCTGTATTTTTATAATTAATTCCTATCGTTGGCTTTGCTGACTTGAAACCCCTGATCAGTGACAGCCACTCACCTTGAACCTTTCTAGGGGTCAATCAAGTATCAGCTCCTTTCTCATTTAACCAGAGAAGCAACACTAACCTTTTCAAAAGATGCCTTTGGACTCTTCATGACTTGAAGACTCTCCTCTAAAATGAGGACAAAAGTCCAGGGAGTCAAACAATATGTGGTCCACCAAGATAATAGTCAGTACAGCCCTCTTCAAGTACAGTGCTTTACTTGCTTTCTGTTCTGCAGTCTAGTGAAAGGTGATGGGCAACACTGGCAGGGGGCTTTAGATAGTTCCATGATCTGTCTTGACTACACAGTCTAAGGCCACCTGAGAGGTCTAGGCTGGGACACAGATTTGGGAGCCTCTGCTGAAACTGAATCAATAGGAAAATTCTCCTCTTAACATAGGGTGTGTGTGTGTGTGTGTGTGTGTGTGTGTGTGTGTGTGTGTGATTGTGCGTGTGTGACTGGGTGTGTGTGTACCTATGTGTATGGCTGTGTGTATGACTGTGTGTGCTTGACTGTGTGTGTGACTGTTTATGTGACTGTGTGTAACTGTATGTGTGTGACTGTGTGTGTGTGACTGTGTGTGTGACAGTATGTATGTGTGTGACTGTGTATGTGACTGTGTGTGTGACTGTGTGTGTGTGACTGTGTGTGTGACAGTATGTATGTGTGTGACTGTGTGTATGACTGTATGTGTGATTGTGTGACTGTATATGTGTGACTGTATGTGTGTAACTGTGTGTGTGTATGTGTGTAACTGTGTATGTGAGAGTATGTATGGATGAGACTGTATGTGTATGAGTACCATGAGCTCTGTCTGCTAGTTCTTCAGTACATTGTGATTTAAGTCATGTTTCTTGATAAAATACATTTGGAAAACATTGCCCTATTGTTTTTCTCTTAAGTATGATGTAAGTTAAGCTATTGGTTTGAAATCATTTTTTAACTATATCAGAAGGAGTACTCAGCATATAATTTAACTTTTATCAGAAATGGATGTCGGATTTTGTTGAATGTCTTCTGACACTTATTAAGATGAGAATGAAGTTTGTCTCTTTTGACCTATTGATGTAATAGTGATATCTTAATATTTTCCAATATTGAGTCATTCATGGGTTTCTTATAGCAATATTTTAATATAATGCTAGATTACATTTTCTAGTGTATTGAGTGATTTTTATCTGTAGTTATAAGTGATCTGAGTCAAAAGCATTTTTTCTATCTTCACCAGGATTTTGGTATTAACTAGCATTTTTATAAGAAAAAAGTGAAATATTCCACATTTTATTCCAATCACAATCTTCTATAAAGTTTTAATTGAAATATGATGCATGTATTTAAAGAGCACACACTTTAGCTGATGTTACAGTGTAAGAGCACATGAGCAACCAAGATCCAGATAAAGAAACAATATCCATCTGCTAACAACACATGGTCAAGTGTAACCACTGTCTTGCTTTCAACAATAAAAATTTACCTGCTTTCATACCTTATCTAAATAGCTCTAAACATTTTATATAGCTCTTTTGTGTTTTTCTTTAGTTCATTGTTATGTTGTAAAATTTCATACATGTGTACATTATATATAATTTAATCTATCTGAAAAATATTCTATAATTTAATCATTCCCCAAGTTGTTTATTAATTCTGCTAATGGGCATTTAGGTTGTTTTCACCTTGAGGCTATTATGAGTACTACTTCTGTGAATATTCTAGTTCTAGCATGTGCTGTTTCATTAATCATATTCACATATCTCTGTTACATTGTTGAACTAGAATTGCTTGCTTATAGGAGGTATATTGAAGATGGTTACCTTTTTTATTATTTTAAAGCATCCTTATATATTCTGAATTGTATATATAATCATATATGGGTAATATGTAATCATATAAATGTGTAATTCTGAATATGTAAAGGGTGCTTTTTACATACATATATATGTATATATATCCATGTATGTATATATAATAAACAACAACTTTGAGAAAGTTTGAATGACTAGATTAATATTAGGCCAACAGACTTGTTACCAAAAATAAAGAAGTAAATGTTGTGATTAAAAGATCAGTTCTCGTGGCACATGCCTTTAATCCCAAGCACTTGGGAGGCAGAGGCAGGCGGATTTCTGAGTTTGAGGACAGCTTGGTCTACAGAGTGAGTAGACCAGAACAATACAGAGAAACCCTGTCTCGAAACACACACACACACACACACACACACACACACACACACACACGAAAAAAAAAAAAAGAAAAAGAAAACCAAAACAAAACAAACAAACAAAAAAGATTAATTCTCCCAGAAGATATAAAGATATAACAATTAGGTAATAAAAAATGCTCCCAAATGCATAAAGTAAAATTTGACAAAAACAAAAGGAAAAATAGACAACTCAAAATAATACTTAGAAATTTATATTTATATTTCTTCATGTTATATTTATACTCCTAAATTTCAATAATGAAAAGTTAGAAAGGATGTAAGGCTTTTAATATAGGAGTACATTTTTAAATCTTCATTAGCCAAAGACTTTGTATCTTGGACACTCAAAGTACAAGTGACAAAAATAAACAAGGAAGCAAGACCTCCTAGCAAAGTCGACCTGACCAAAATTAAGAATGACCATACTTCAGTAGAGACCATCAAGGATAGAGAAAGACAACACAGAGAATGGGAGGAAGCAACAGATGCAGGTCTGATCAAACGTTAGGTACCTAGAGTACATGGGGAAGGCGTACGACTCAATAACAATAATAACAGTAACAACCATAACAATAACAATAATATGACATGGGCCATTTAAATGAGCAATGTGTCTAAGGAGACATTTTTTCAGAGAAGATAACAGCTGGTAAGCTTGTAAAAATATTCTCAACAGTGTCTGACACAAGGAGATGCATTTCATACCCACAGAGAAAACTGAAGGCAGCAAGCACTGGCAAATGTGTTGAGAAATGAAAGCACTTCTACACTGCTGGTAGTACTGAAAATGGTGCAGCGCTTTAGAAAGTGCCTTGGCTGTGCTTCTGGAGTTTAAATATAGAATTGTCATGTGATCCATCAACTGTACTCCTTGATATGTTCCCAAGAGAAACAAAAAATACTCATACCATTTTCGGTACTAAGCATTTGTATACAAATGTTCACTGGGGCATCATATAATAGTCAAAATATGAGCACAACCGAAATGTCCATCAACCGATGGTTGGATGAATAACGAGACATATCCACATGCCGGAGTATTATTCAGCAATAAAAGATGAATATTAGCTGGTAAAATGCCTCACTGTGGCTGAATCTCAAATACATCATGCCCAGTGAAAGAAGACAGTCAAAAAAGGCACATATTGATTCCATTTGGGTGAAGCATGACAGATTAAGCAAAACCAAAGAGGCAGGAAATAGATTAGTAGACTGCCCAGGACTGAGAGGCTTAAGGAAAAGAAGCTGAGAAGTGATTGGTCATTGGTACAAGATTTCTCTCATCAGTGATGACAATTCTCACAGCTGGGGTGATGAGTCTCAGGTCCTAGCACTCTGTATATGAGTACCCTGCAGGTGTCCTCAGACACACCAGAAGAGGGCATCAGATCCCACTACAGGTGGTAGTGAGCCACCGCATGGTTGCTGGGGATTGAACTCAGGATTTCTGGAAGAGCAGTCAGTGCTCTAAATGACTGAGTCATCTCTCCAGCGCTGTTTGGTTCTTAGCACTCTGAAAGGATGGATTGATTGTATGTGAATTATGCCTCAATACAGCTGGTAAAAAACAAGAAATTCAATTTTGAGCCACTCTGACTTCCGTTTTTTAAAGAATGACGCTTTCTAATCTCCCATAGAGCTCAGCACACACAGACCAAGAGGTCAGTAAGTGCCTTGAGGAAAGGCTTCCATTGAACAAGTCCAACCGATGGCCTTGACCGAACACTCCAAGACCGTCCTGTGCACGGTCTGCGAGCACTGCACAGGATTCTGATTTGATGAAGAACAGAACCCTCCCGGGGTTAGAGGAAAGGGGGTAACCCCCCCCCCNCCCCCAAACAACCAGACAAGCCAGCTCCAAGCCAGCTCCTATCTGCATGACTGATAAGGACTATCTGATGCCGCCTGTTATTCTGTGAGGCCATTCTGTCCACGAAGTCACAATATTTATTTTAGGACCAGCGAGTATTGAGTGTGTGTGTATAGTTACACAGAGATAAAACACTATTCAATAGGTACATGGAGCCTGAACAAAATCAATTCATCAGGACACTCACACAGGCCTATGAATGAGGGAGGTTGTTTAGACAGTGGGTTGATAGAGCTATGTGATATAAGCTGCGGAGAAGCACTGTCTAGTGCTCATAAAGCATGATATATATTTTGAAACACGGGCATTATACAAATAATTAATAGCACAGACTAGAGAGCACCAATGACAGAAAGACAAGAAGTAAGGAAATGTGCTCAAATCCTTTACTCTTTAAGGATAGGAACAAGCAGCCCGGTGAAGTACATCAGAAATGTTATGGGTAGTCTTTCTTAGAACTGCCTGGCAGGATGCTGGTTTTTACTATTCAGTGAATGTCATTCCCACGGGCACAATTTTAAAACACTTTGTTTCTGTTGTCTATTTGTATGAAAGTCAGTGAGTAAAGAAATTACCCCCAGGAAAGGACACAGTAACGTAATCGTTTGAACTGCTTAGATGCCAGAGTTTTTCTCAGAAATGTACTCTTTAGGAATAGAGTAAGCCTAATTGGTGAGATATTGACCAGCCTGTGTGTAATTTATCTTTCAACCATTACTCAGTGCTCCCCACCAGTACCCTGTCATCTACCTAGAGAGAAGTACTGGGCTGATAGTTAGCTCATATCCCCAAGGACCTCTCCTTTCCCTAATACATATGTATTAATTCCCATTAACCTCATTACAGCAAGAAGTAATGTGGGCATGAGAAGACAGCCAGACAGCCACTGGCAGTGAGCGCCTGTTACGGTATATGAGTAACTTCCCCATTATTATGCAGCCTTCATTCACTCTCTAAGTTCACATTGTGACTAACTCCTTTTTGAGGGCTTGTTCACCTTTTCCCAGGAATCCTCTAAACAAAGTCACAACTGCCATCATATCTTTTTCTACACTAGAGACACTAAGGAAAGGTGACACTCAAATAAGCTGCGGTCACTCACTGACATGACTGGACAGTGATTTGTGCCTTCTTGAAAGGACCAGGCCCACAAACTATGGCTGTTTGGGAATTTCTTCCTCCATCTCTACTCACTTGGGCAGTGGTGGAAACTGAAAGAGAAGCAAGTGTATCTCTATGATGGACCATCATCCAGTGATGGAATTAACTCACATCTCAACTCTCAGCTTAATAAGTGCAATGAAGATGAGATGAACCAGCTGCTGCCCACCCTCAAGACCCAACTCAGCTTTCTAAATCTTTTTAGGTCCCCAAGGACCATGGATTTAAGGATGAATAATTCACAGTTACAGTTTATATGTCCCCTGATTAGGGACAGGGTCAGAGGTACTCTGTCCAAATGTTTAACTCTCTGAATGATTTGTTCTTTGTTAAAGTCGTTGGAGGATGCTTCTACAGAAGTATTATCGTAGCCATTCAAGGAGTTTGAAAGTATTCTGGTTTTAATTTAAACTCAAAGCAAAGAATGAAAGGGGACATTTTATAATGGTGTTAGAAAACCTGAAGGAAGGGAGTGGACAACAGGGGCGGTGGCTGCGGGCATGACAGAGGACACGGAAGTCAGTGGCTTGTGGTAGGTCAGGTATAGTTTCTCCCACCCAGAAGACTTGGAGTGCAACTCTGAATAGTGTCTCAGTGGGCCCACAACAGGTTGGAGAGTTTCCATGCCAAAGCAATGGAGAGAGAGGAAGAAAGGGAGGGTAAGGTGAGGAGAGAGAGAGAGAGAGAGAGAGAGAGAGAGAGAGAGAGAGAGAGAGAGATTGTAAAAGTGCATCATACAAATCAAGCCAGAAAAGAAAGGATATGGGCAGTCAGGGGCCTGATGAGGATGAGGAATATAAAAAATAAACAATTAAAAATATCCAAGAGTGGAATTGGACTAGATCTATCAACACAGATGGGTAAAGAAAATGTTGTGCATGGACACAGTGGAGTTTTACTTCACCATAAGGAAGGTAATCATGCCATTTGCAGAAAACTGGATGAACGGGAGATCATGTAAGCAAAATAAGCAAGCCTCACAAACACACATGAAGTCTCTCCTGTGTGCAATCTGATGTGAGAGGGCACAAGAGAGTAAAAGGTGGGCTGTTAGGGAGAAGCTGGGGGGAAGCACAGGGAGGGAGACTGGAAAGGGAAGCAGGGAGAATGACCAGAGCACATGGGACGTAGACATCATCAGGAAGCCATTACCTTGTACAATTAATATACCGTACTCTTATTATTATATATTCTATATTATTTTTATTTGTGTGTGTATATGTATATACACACATATGTGAATATACCCAAAGAGCCCAGAAGAACCATCAGATCGCCCCAAGCTGGATTTAGAAGTGGCTGTGCGCATACAGGGGCGCTGGGAACTAAACTGGTCCTCTTAACTGCTGAACCACCTTTCTAGCCCCAGCCATTTTAAAAGTATAACAAAATGCTTGAAGTCAAACCCTAATCCTTTTTTTCTTTCACTAAATTGTCTGTTTATTTAATAAACATAAATTATTAGCGTAAAATGTGTTGGGGGGTTGTTTTGTGTTTTTTGGTTTTTTTTTTTTTTTTTTTTTTTTTTTTTTTTTTTTTTTTTTTTTTTTTTTTGCTATTTCTAGCCTAACTCCATGAAATCTCTTAAAGTTGGTGCAGGTAACACTTTCCTAGTGTGGCTGCAGAGTGCAAATGCCTGTGTCCCTGAGCCACGTAGGCAGGAACAGCAAGTTCTCCCCCGACCCCGGTGTCCTTTATCTGCTTTACTGCACATGGTTTTTGCCATGCACTTTTTATTATTCTAAATTGCGGGTGAGATAGTAGTTGGTTTCTCAAAGTGCAAAGGCTAAACTTTCTGATAAACTTCAGCTGCTACCAGTGATGGACACCACCCACATGGCCAAAACAACCATGAGGTCACTTCCTGCATGGCGTCCTGCAGGCTTCTCAAGAAATCCAGAAGCTGAAGGCAGATCTGTCCCAGGTCAGAGGCTGGGACCAATGAGTCACCCGACCAGCCTCCAATCAGTCAGGAACTCTAAGGAAGAAGTGCGCAGGAGGGTGGTTTTTTTTTTTTTTCACTCCAGTCCCCTGCCACTGCTGGTATCTTGGGAAATTTGTGGTCAAAGAGATTTTCAAAGACTTGATCTCCACCAGTTCCACTCATGAAGCTTCCTTGTATCTTGGTAGCAAGCCAGGCCCAAACACAGCACAGCAGAGATAGTCATTTCCTCCCACTAATAGGTTTCTCAGGTGTTGTATAAACACTTCTGTTTGAAGCATGGCTTGGCCAGAGCACATGCATTTAATCTATAGTACAAATAAAAGTGTTGTGAGACTTCAGAAAGCATTGGCCTGTGGGTCAGGGTAGGGGTCTCAAAAGAAACAATAACACTAGTTGAAGTTCTACTGGGAATATTCTGCTAGCAGCCTTCAGACGAAGATGTAGAACTCTCAGCTTTTCCTGTACCATGTCTGCCTGGACACTGCTATGTTCCTGCCTTGATGATACTGTACTGAACCTCTGAACCTGTAAGCCAGCCCAATTAAATGTCTTCCTTTATAAGACGTGCCTTGGTCATGGTGTCTGTTCACAACAGTAAAACCCTGACTAAGACAGAAGTTGGTACCAGGGACTGGGGTATTGCTGTGACAGGCCCGACCATGCTTTTGTTTGGAAGAATGTGGATTTGGGGAGTTTGGATTTGGAAAGCAGTGGAATGCTTTAAATGGGGCTTAATGGGCTATTCTAGTAGGAATTTAGAAGATTTTGTTTCTGAGAGTGATTGAATTGTGCAGGCCTGGCCCAAGAGGTTTCAGTGGAGAATTTCAATATGTGGCCTAGAGAGTATACTTGGTGAAGAATGTGACTACTTCTTGCCCTTTTCTAAAGAGTGTGTCTGAAGCTAAGGTGAAAAGACTCAGGTTAATTGCATTGACAAAGGAAGTCTCAGAAATGCCAATTATAGACTTTCTTCTCTGGTTATGTCTCATGAAAAGCATTTTGAACAAATGTAGCAAGCTAAGAATGGAAAAATAAAAAATATATAGTTTGAGTATTAAACGGACATCAGGAAGTGAAATGGAGCTGAATCCTGTGTTCAAGGACATTAAATTGAATTAAGGGAGTAATCAAGTGACCTACCCAGCTAAGTTTAGGTCCAGGTTTGGTAGTACAAGTCTTTAATTCCAGGAGGCAAAGACAAGCAGATCTCTGAGTTCAAGGCCAGCCTAGAACAGAGCAAGTTCTAGGTGAAGAAAAACTTAAATCCAAGCTTGGTGGACAACATCTTCAATGCCAGTGCCTAGAAGACAGGCATGTAGATCTTTGAGTTCAAAGTTAGTCTATGAAGCCTATGAAGCAAGTTCCAGGACAGCCAAGCTTAGGCAGTGAAGGAGTTGGAAAACAGAAATCTGATGATAATGTAATAGAACAAAGGGGCCATGTCCCAGCCCCCAGCAAGCATCAGAACTTGGCAGCTTTGGACACGAGGCTCTGGCTTTAGAGTCCAGAATAGAAGGAACTACTGGGACAATTGATGCTGGCTAGCTGGAGCTAAGAAATTAGTGGTGATTAAGAAGAAACCAGAATCACTGAGGTGAGATCTTCTGGGAAGTATTTTCTGAGTGTACAAAGAAGCTGTGTTCCAGAGGTAGCTAAGGTTGTACATTGGGCTGCAGCTGTAATTTGTAAGAGTCACCCAGGTGGTACTGTTTTGAATGTATGGAGAGGTCATGAAGAACAGCTGAGGCTTGGCACTGTGAGAGGCCATGGAAGGCCATTGGTGAAAGTGCAGCCTCAGTTGCAGTTGATGACCCAGGACTAAAGAAGTCATGCAAAAGATTTGAGGCTTGGCACTATGAAGAGAGCCTATAGAGGCTATTGGTGAAACCTAGTTGAAATGGAAGACCCCAGTGTATTGGAGATGTTAGTACCATGGGATGATCACCAAGAACAACAGCAACAGGGGAGTGGATCAACCTGAGCTTAGAGTGCTACAGAGGGCAGAGCTGTAAAAGTGACATCAGCCCTTTGGAGGAACCCATAAGGTCATATGTGGATCCCAAACATTGGAACAAGAAGCTATAACATTGAAGTTGCCTTGAAGGTCCCAAGATGTTTGAGATGAGAAAGCCGTGGTCTATCTGCTGAGGAAAGCTGCTAACAGGGAGTAGAAAGAAGTTTGTTGCAGTTAACAAAGATGAAAAAGGACCTGGAAATCTGAAAACTGCTTTGACATCAGACATGGAGATGCAGAGCTTGGAGTTTGCCCAGCTGGTTTCCTGTCTTGTTTGGGGGATTACAGCTAAGTGATTGGATGAATCTCAGAAGAGACTTTGAACTTTGCACTTTTAACATTGTTGGCACTGCTATAGACTATGGGGACTTTTGAAGTTGAACTAAATGTATTTTTTTGCATTATGCTGTGTTTAGGTATGGCCCCCAAAGACTCATATGTTTGAACAAGACTATGGTAGCCAGGGAATGGAATGTGATGGTTTAATATATGCTTGGTCCAGGGAGAAGCACTCTTTGGTGGTGTGGCCACTGTGGGAATGGGCTTTAAGACCCTTACGCTAGCTGCCTGCCAGTCAGTATTCTGCTACCAGTCTTCAGATGAAGATGTAGAACTCTCAGCTCCTCCTGCACCATGCCTGCCTGGTTGCTGCCATGTTCCCACCTTGATGACACTGGACTGAACCTCTGAAACTATAAGACAGCCCCAATTAAATGTTTTCCTTTATAAGGAAAAAAAAGAATTTCTACTGGTCCCGAAGCAGGTAAAATTCCTAAAAGTGAACAAATACTATCTACAAATCATGTGGAGATTTGGGATACAGCTTTATAGCAATAAGAGTGTGGATTAGTAGTACAAGATCCTGGGTTCAATCTTTACTACCAAAAGGAGAAATGACATAGAGATAGATAGATAGATAGATAGATAGATAGATAGATAGATAGATAGATAGATAGATAACAGATATCAAGATAAATAGAAATAGAAAGATGATTGATAGGTAGATGGATGGATAGATAGATGATAAAAAACATAGATACAGACACATAGATATAGATTGATAGACAGATATTTGATGTATGTATGGATAGATAGATAGATAGATAGATAATAGAGATAGAGAAATAGAGATCAAGATAGAGATAGTGATGAGAGATAAAGAGAGAGAAAGAGTGGGGGAGATGGAGAGGAACAGGGCAAGAAGGAGAGACAGAGGGAGGGTGAGAAAAAGGATAAAAGGGGAATTGGAAATGGAATAAGGATAGAAATGTGCATGAGGGTAGGGGTAGACATGGAGGTGGGCATAGGATAGGGATAGGGTAGGGGTAGGCATGGGGATAATAGAGACAGGGAGATGGAGAAATAGCAAGTCCAGTTGGCTATAGAGATGTAAACTTCTTGGGCCTTGACCTCTGTGTCCAGCCATTTTCAAACACTGTAGAAAGAGCTAAGTACAAGAATGTACAGATGGCAAGGGTGGCCCAGGCTGCAGCAAACAAGGAGGCTGAAGAAGGGTGCAAGAGTCATAATCCAGGGACTGAGCCTATCTTGGGGAGTAAGGGCCGAAGCAAAAAGAAACGATGGAGGAGTTTCATGCATGGGAACCTCTAGAGGATAAACAGAGCAAGTTTATCAAGAGGGCAGATCGCCCCTGGAGACAAGGAGGTGAAGAAAGTGCTGACAGGGCTGTGCACTGATGGGTGATGGTCTTCTAAGAGATGGCAAGGCACAGATAAAAAGCCAAATTTCAGTCTCTACCAGGTTTTTCTGAACTGCATGATGGGTACCATTGCCAGCCTGGTTATCCAAGCTAAAGTCCTGGGCAACCTCAGGTTCCCCTCGCTGTCAGCAGTGACTATTTGTACAGTAGCCTCGGACTCCCAGCCAGAGGAGGCATGCTGCTAAGCTGGTACCCGGGCTGTGCAGTCAGGCAGACCTAGGGATGTTGCCCTGCTCCTTTTCTAGCTAGCTCAGGTGCCAAGAGCCCATGGGTAGGCTTGTCTTGCCTTGATAGTGAGAGACTCCACATTAACACCCAGCCCAGAGGGTATTTGGTAAAATGTGAGCTCATGATGTAGCCCCATAGCCAGACATCTGACACACTGGAAAGTCTCTGAAGACAGTGCTCCAGCGATAATAGCTGTTGGTATTGATGGAATTGAGTGTATTGGGGAAGAACTCAGTATATTCTACAAAGAATATAGGAAGCCCAATGAAAAGCCAACTCTCCCAGGTCTGCCTGACTCCACGGCCCAGGTACCACCTGAGCTCAGAGCCATGCCTCTTCTGATGGGCTGCACCTGGCTACCATACAACAAGTTATGATGAGAAACTTGACCGGTGTGGAGCAGAAAATTCGTGGCAACAGGTTTGAGGGCCTCTCTCTATGGGACCTGCCAAAAGAAAGTTCTGGAATAAAGGGGTTGGCTGACAGCTCCTGCCATGCTGCCCAGCTTGAGCAGGGATAGGTGCTGGAGCAGGAGTGTTATGGAACTGGTCTCCCAGGCTGCCTCCACAATCAGCTCATTGAAAGAAAGCTGGAGGTCAAATCCTTCAGTCAGAGCTCAGGGGCCCTTATGGTCACTGGTGGGAAGAGTGGCTCTGCAGGTGAGGGTCCCCAGGGCGCAGTCACATGATGAGATCTGTCTCCCTCAGATGTCATCCCTCAGCTCTGTGACGAAAAATTTTCCCATAGACTACCTTTCTGAAGTTAGACCATGTCTTAAGGTTGTTTCCTTTGTCTTAAATATGAAATATGAAATCAATGGCACTCCTGTTTGTGGCATCTGGGTGTCAAAGAAACATAAAAATGTGTCACAGCAGTAGGAAATGCAATGTAATAGTTAATCTCTCTTGTAACTGTGTGATATTTGACCTGGTCATCACTTACCCCAAGGAATGCTAAGAAAAGCAAACATTCTAGCCAGTGATAGACAATGCAGCTAATTTCCTAGGGAAGTTCCTGTTCAAATAAATTGATTGGGAGGCTATACACACAGTCAGGAAATTGACATGGTGGAGGTGATCATAACTGAGACNCCCCCCCCCCCACTGCCTGGCTGCCTAGAGATGAGGTCTTCCTACTATAGCTTTCCAGTAAGCTCTTCTGAATATCTATGAGGATAATGCACAGGCACTTTCTTCATTCATCCTGAAACCTTGACAGATATGCCTTTGCTTACTGGGGCTTCCAAAATGAAAGGTTAAAGGAAGTCTGAATGGAATACAAATAGTTCTCCCTTCAGGGGCTTTGTTCTCTGAGTTCTCCCATCCTGAGGGTGAACTCCCTTCAAGATCATGAGGGAGTCACCACTGGTGGTTAGTGTTCTAATGCCTAGGACTGGAGATGTTCTCCGGGTTCTATCAACTCATGCATATGCATATATATACATATACATATACATACACACACACACATATATATATACATATATACATATATGTGTGTGTGTGTGTGTGTGTGTGTATCAGTTTCCACCATGTTCCTGGAAAAGCATTTAGCCAGCTGTAACAGTCCTCCCCTTTCTCCTCTTTGCACCAAGTCAGTCGGCTGAGCCCTGCATCAGCCGTGGGGCTCCATCTTCCTCTTTCTTTAGCCTTCCCAGTCAATCACCCATACCTGTTCCTGTCCAGGATGACCAAGTCAAATATTTTCAAAGGAAAAAAAAAAAGCTGTATAGAGGCAGGCACCACTCAGAAGAAGGAAGACTCTAGGTGAGTTAAAACAGGAAAAGAATCCTGGCTGACTCTGCAGAGGGCATGGTGATACAGTAGGGAGAGGCACCCTACAGGGAAGGAAAATCAATTTTCATTAATGATTTTGAATGTGCCATTGGCTCTGGGTTAATTATTTATTTGCATGAGGGTTTAGATTTATCTCATGGATATGCCATATTATTTGAAAGGGTTTTAGTGCCTTTGACCTCTGCTCAATGGATCTTCTTGACCCATATTTCATTTCACATGCAAAGACAGTCGGCAGCAATTGGTCATTTATTCTACTTCCCTCATTGTTTCCATTGACAAATAATGAGGCTAAGTGTGTACTGGACACTGCTCTAGGTTCTGGGAATAAAACTTTAAGAAGAATGACGCCCTTCTTTTGTGCAGCCCAATATTCTAACAATGGGAAAGGTAGGCAGCCAACTAAAAATGAAACATGAAGTTGGACCCTGGAGAGGATACATGGGTGGTCCTATCCCATAGCACCAGGCTAATCATGAGAAAATCATGAGACAAATCCCAGTGGAGGATGCCCTACAAAACTTTCTCAGTTGTCAAGGTTACTAATTTTGAGCAACAGTTTCAGCAAAGAATTACATAAAGAGGCCTAGAAACACTCACAGCATCTCTTGTGAGATCCTGGGAGGGGAGAGACCATTCCGTAAAACAAAAGAATCTGAACAAACTATAGAACTCAATTAATGGGAACAAATTAATGTGAGCATCATTGTTTCAGATGGCGACCATTGTAATAAGGCAGTTAAAGGGGGTGATGCTGCAGGGTGAGTGGGGTGCCACAGCCTTAGAAAAGCTTCCCTAAAGAGGAGACAGTTGGAGTACTTCAACTGCAGATTAAGCTAAAGAGTAAAACAAGAGTGTCAGGAGAGTAGGATCAAGTGAGAAGCAAAGGCCCTGAGCATGGGCTGAGCTGATGTGTTCAGGAGATATGCAGGAGTTCTGTGTGGTCACGACACTTCATAGGATGGGTGGTTAAAAGTGGTGAATTTAATCTTTTTCTAAAAAAGAAGGTGAAAGGAAGGAAGGAAGGAAGGAAGGAAGGAAGGAAGGAAGGAAGGAAGGAAGGAAGGAAGGAAGGAGAGAAGGAAGGAAGGAAAGAAGGAGAGAAGGAAGGAAGGGAAAGAGAAGAAAAGAAAATTAATTTTTTAAAAAAGGGAAATAAATGGTCTCTTTCCTCTGTGTCGCTTTTAAAGATGAAAAGATCCCAAGACAACAGCTTCAAGACATGTTTCAAGCCTGTTTCTAAAGCATAACCTACATGGGAAGTGGGGTACTATGACTGGCTTCTGTTACTCAATCCATCCCCCATAGGTAAAGATGAATTTTAGATTTCCCCAAATTACATAGCAATGGGGAGATGAGCCGAGATTTTACATGGAAGAATAGCATCTTAGATAGCCAACAAACAGTTGTATTGTAGCTGTTTCCGTTGTATTGTCGGAACTATTGTGATGAACTATTACATATATGTTCATTAGCACTGTAGAAAGTTCATCTGGAATCTCATTGACCATTTGGCAAGAACTAGAAGGACTCAAAGTTCCTAGAAAGATTAACTATAAGTAAGAAGAAAGGCATAAAGTAAAAGAATGTTTCAAAATGACATCAACCATGGTTGGACATTTTCCACGTGTCTGACATGTTTCTGCATAACATAAATAATATCCTTTATTTCCCAGGACACCTTATAATGTGGCCTCAGTACCACATTTTCACTTTCCAAGGGAGAAAGTTTAAGGCAATTTGCCAACATCACACATCCAGCCAGGATTTGAACCTAGACAGTCTGGCTCCAAATTAGACAGTGTGCCTAATCGCTGAGCATCTTACACACCAAGTGCTCCCTCTGTGCTTGGAAATCTATACTTTAAAGTAGAGCTTCTCAAGCAAGCATTTCCCTTTGAAAACAAACTCTCATACCATTTTCAAAGAGATTTGTATTTTTATTCTTTCTTTTCTTATACATTAAAGTGTATCATGAAACTGACTTGAGTTTTCAGGCTTCCTCTCCCCCCCCCCCCCAAGGCTCTGTGATGTCCAACCCTGCAGAAGGCAATCTGCCGAAGCATAAATCTCCTTCTAGTGTGTACTACAGCAGACTCCCTACGGGATGAACAGCCAGTGGAATCTTGCTGCTAATGGAACTCTGGCCCCCATGAGCTCTTGGGAAGCTGAACCATTTCTCAATATTGCTCAATCTTCCACATAACTTTAGCCGAGCAGGTCTGGTGTTGGGGTCAAAGACCCTGCTGAGCCGACTTCCTATTGTGTAAGGACAAGTCACTAGCTAAGCCTCTCACTTGGCAAGTGGAGAAAACACATCCCTAAAGAACGAAGGGGACTGCTTGTGGCCTCAACTGTTTGCAAACTGAGGTTTTGTTTTTAGAATTACCCCTAAAGGATTTTTATAAATCCATTCCTATCTCCTTTAGGAGGACCGAGTGACTCCAAGGACAGCTTTGCTTGCTCTTTCACCCTCTTTTTATATAATTATTCTACAGGGCAAGGGGCACATTTCTAATAGCCCTTGTGCAGAGTTGACTCATAAATATGCTAGATAAGATTCAAAAGTGCTACACTGGACGGTGTCCTTGCTCAGTATAGAAGTACCACGTGTACCCACAGGACTGACCCTGCCTTCATAACATCCAGTTATCTGTGGCCCAGCTAAAGATCACTCAGAATTGCTGTTCAGGTTGCAAACAGTAACCTGGGCAATAAATATTAATATATACTAGCTACCAGTCAATCTACAAGACAGAATTCAGCATAGGCCCCTCTCAGGCAATCAGTGTATTACCTGACACGTATCAGAAACCTGATGGTATCATTTCCTTCACCCTGCCCCCTACACAGGGCCTGGTGTGACTGTCAGTTGTGCAATACTTCCACCAGAATGCTTATGTTACTAGAGAACTTGACCAATTGTCTTAAAATTATCCCTGTGTTTGGAGCCATAGCCTTCTGAACTATACTAAGTAAGGTCACTCCTTTATACTGTCACCTTCAACACTAGGTTAGCAGCATGGAGAACTACGTGACTTTCTAGAACTACATGCTATATATGGGCAATATGGAAGGAATAGCAGGTGTTACTGTTGCTGTGGTAGTTGTAGTTAAGCAAAAAGACTGAACAACAATGTAAGACTATCCATCCAATGCCCTGGTAGACTCCTATCAATAGCTCTTAGAAAGTCTCTCTTAGCCTTTCCAGGAAGCACCCACTCTCCTACAGAGCTCTCCTGAGGTAAACAGCTTCTAAGGAGAACTTAATCAGAATATTTACAAAGCTTTGATTACTCAAAGGATGTCAGCTGTAGCAGTATCCTTTCTCTCCCAAGTAGATGCAGTGTGGCTGCTGACCTACTCATTCAGTCGGCCTCATTGGCAGGGAATCATGGGAATTTCCACAGTCTGCTATGTGGACATTTGCCAGCTTTGGCAAATGTCAAAGAGAACTACACAGGACAAATGGTGCTAGATTCAAGTAGAGCAGTAGAATGTGTTGAAGGCATCTCACTTAGACAGGCCAGGTTCTTTGGTGTAGTCAAATTAGATATTTGGGATTTCAAATCTTATCCCCTTCAGGCCTCAATTCTAACTTTGGTTTTCTAAGTAAAATGAAAGGGGCAATCGCAGGATTGTACTGAGACTGTGGTGGGTGCTCAATGCATGGTTTCTACACTGAAAATCACACACAAACCTGGTGTGCTTGTGCATGCTTGTAATCCTAGAAAGCTAAAGCAGGAATTGCACAAGCCCAGGGAGTTCAAGGCTAGCCTGGGCTATGTAAAGAAACTCCATCTCAAAATAAGACAACAGTACAAATATGCATACTCACACCAAAGCTAAAATATTCACAGGAAAAAGGGGGGAAATACCAACATACTAATAGTCCTTTTATTTGGAAGAATCACTTAATCAAAATAAAATAAACTTTAAAAATAACTGCATGGTCAGTCACATGACTATCGAGCCAACAATGTGACACATTCTGAGCATGTGATCCTTGTTTTCTCCCCTCCCCCATGAGCTATGAACATGACTATGACTTTACCTGCTGCGGTTGTACCTTGATTTTAATATCCTCATAACTCACAGACATTTCTAAATTTGTATACATATACCTTGCCTTGAGGTTTACTTTAAAATGGCCTTAGGTCCCATGTGTGCTTCTCTATCTGGCTTCTTCATGCCACCCAATTTATAAATCTTATACGTTGCTATGACTTCATGTGGTTAGTTCCTTTTAACTTCTGTTTTTTGTTTGTTTGTTTGTTTGTTTTTGTTTGGGGAGGTTGTTTGTTTGTTTCTCCATGTAACCCTGACTGTCTGGGAACTCACTCTGTAGACCAGGCTGTACTTAAACTCAGAGATTCATGTGCCTCTGCCTCTGTAGTGTTGGAATTAAAGGTGTGTACCACCACAACTCTGGCAGCTTCTGTATTTTTGTAGGAATAAGCAATGGTTTACTTTATAATTCTGCTTCAGATAAGCCTCTAGTCTGTCTTAATGTTTTACTTTCACTGTAACATTACTGCAAAAATTCATGTACCTCTCCCCTCTCCCCATGAGTGTTTCTCTGGTAGGAGCTCTGGAGTCTCTTGAATGCCCTGTCTATGGTTAGTTCTGATAGACACCAAATGCCCATCAAAATGGCCATCCTTCTCAAGAACTTTCCCAAACTTGAGAGTATCAAGTATTAATGTGTTTTCCAAATTGATGTATAGAAATGTTTTGTTGTGCTTTGCTTATATAAAATTATGTTTATGTGTATTAGCCCAGAAACTTGGAATACCCAAGATACAATTCATAGACCAAATGAGGCTCAAGAAGAAGTATGGATACTTTTGTCCTTCTTAGAAGGGGGAACAAAATACCCATGGGAAGAGATACAGAGACAAAGTGTGGAGCAGAGACTGAAGGAAAGGCCATCCAGAGACTGCCCCACCTGGGGATCCGTCCCATATACAGTCACCAAACTCAGACACTATTATATTATGGATACCAACAAGTGCTTGCTGACAGGAGCCTGATATAGCTGTCTCCTGAGAGGCTCTGCCAGTGCCTGACATATTCAGAGGTGGATGTTCTTAGTCAACCATTGGACTGAGCACAGGATCCCCAGTGGAGGAGATAGAGAAAGGACTGAAGGAGCTGAAGGAGCTGAAGGAGCTTGCAGCCTCATAGGAGGAACAACAATATGAACCAACCAGTACCCCCAGAGCTCCCAGGGACTAAACCACCAACCAAAGAGAACACATGGAGGGACCCATCGCTCCAGCTGCCTATGTAGCAGAGGATGGCTTTGTTGGACATCAATGGGAGAAGAGGCCCTTTGTCCTGAGAAGACTTGATGCCCCAATGTAGGGTAATCCCAAGACAGGAAAATGGCAGTGGGTGGGTTGGTGAGCAGGAGGAGGGGGTATGCAATAAGGGGTTCTCAGAGGGGAAACCAGGAAAGGGAAATGTAAATAAAGAAAATATCTAATAATAAAAAAAAAAGAAAAAAGAAAAATATGTGCATGTGAACCTATACTCACTTGTTACTAGCTCCTTGAGAAAATTCTCAACTCATAAGAAGTTGTAAGGATAGTATAGAAAGGCCCCAGGTCCTCTTCAGTCTCTATGTTATTTCCCTCATTGTTATGTTAGCTTAACAAAGCCACAGGGTCAGAAGATCAACATGGCATCAAGTCCGCGGATACTCATGCATCTTCTCATTAGTGTAACTATCCGTAACCATGACCACAACAGAGAAGTGTACCCTGCTACAAGGATCTCCGCATGTTACCCTTTCTACTCGTGTGGGCCTTCCCTACACCCTAAACCCACTAATAGGCATGCTTGTCTCTCCTGCTTGACAAGGATTGGCTCTGAAATTCCTCTAAAGAAAACAAAGTCCAATATTTGCCTCTTACTTAAAGTCACACATTTGCCTATAATCTACAGTTATCTAAGCATACTTACAATATAGAGCACATGCAAATGCTATGTGGGTAGTTGTATATTATTTAATGAATAATGACAAGAAAAGAGTCTGCACATATTCTGTTGGGATATAATATTTTAATTTTTTTTTCAATCCACAATTGGTGGAATCCAAGGTATAGAATCTGCAGATGTAAGAAGTCAACTTGCTGTCTCTCTCCAAACCTGCATCATTTTGAATATGTTAAGTAAAAACACCCTGGCAGTCTGTGGTTGTGATGGGTACTGCTGTCAATTGGCAGAACATAGAACTGTCTGGGAGTTGGGCCTCTGGTCATGACTATGGGGACTATTCTGTTATTCCATATAGGAAGACCCATCTTAATTGTTTGAAGACTGACTCCCAGGCAGGGGACCCCAGACTATGAAGAGACTAAGCACTGGGAAGCATTCTCCTCTCTGTCACCAGACCGTGGACAAGGTGTGAGCACTGCTTCAAGCCCCAGCTGCCCTGCCTGAGTGCCTCCACAGAAGAAAGTTACCTTGAACTCAGTTAAACAAAAGCTTCTCTCCCTTATCTTGCTTTTTCCAGAGTCATTTTCTCACAACAGAAACAGAAACTAAGTCACGGATTTTCTGAGATTGGCTTTTCTTGGCCAGCGCCTCCCTAGATCATCAAGTTGTCACTCATACTGCTGGGTGGCGTTACGTGACCTGTATTATACCGACCATGGGATACTTTGATTACTTCTGTTATGCAAAACATATCTACGTGCACCGTGTATATGCAGACTTTGATGGATAGAAGTTTTCATTTTTCTGGAATAAGCAGTGGGAATGGCCATGGCTGGATCATATGTTAAGTGAATGTTGTAGGGCTGTGTTGTTGCTTATTTTTAAAACTGCCAGATGATTTTGCAGATCAGTTCTTCATTTTGTATCTCCTTCCACAGTGTATGAAAGATCTATTTTCTCTGTATTCTTGTCTCCATTTGCTGTTGGCAGCAGTCTTAGTTCAGATGGTATAATTAAAGTGTAGTGAGATTACTTTGTGTTCATTTTATCTTAGTGTTTGTGGTGTTTGTGAACATGTGTGCGTGGTTTCACCTGCCCGTGTGAGGCCAGAGAAGGACATTAGGTGTCCGCTGGATCATGTCCCACTTTATTTCAGAGACAGGGATTCTGGTTGAACCAGCCTGATGGTCAGGAAACCTCGTGGCTGCTCCTCTTTTTCCCACCCAGAGCTCTGGAGTTACAGATCCATGTGGACACACCCAGCCTTTTCTGTGTGTGCTGGGGAGTCCACCACCGCAGGGAAGCATGGCAGCAAGCTGCAAGCTACAAACATGAAAGCTGAGGGAGTGGATGGGAAGTGGAATGAGATTGTGACACTCAGAACCTGCCCTTGGTGATGTTCTTCTCCCAGCAAGGCTCCCAGAGAGCCCCACCAACAGGGGGCTGTGTGCTCCAAGCTGGATACACAGGAGAACTTCCTCTTCCACCCACGACACTGTGTGTTAGATCATCACTGTCCTTTGTGGGCTTATTTCTTTTCTCTTCTTTTTCCTTTTTCCTTTTTCCTTTCCTTTCCTTTCCTTTCCTTTCCTTTCCTTTCCTTTCCTTTCCTTTCCTTTCCTTTCCTTTCCCTTCTTTCCTTTCCCTTCTTTCCCTT
>NC_034604.1:7444624-7464556 GCF_900095145.1 Mus pahari | reverse complement strand
CTTTCCCTTCCCTTCCCTTTCCCTTCCCTTTCCCTTCCCTTCCCTTTCCCTTCCCTTTCCCTTCCTTTTCTTTATTGTTATGTTAAGGCCATGTTGGCTACTGGGAAATGGAATTCCTGGTGGTTTTTAAACACCATGTCTCCTTTCAATCATAAAAAGCAAACAATCCATGGTGTCAGGATAGAGCATCTATTCAGGGAAGGTGTGTCCCCTCGCAGGCAGTGTGCTCTGCGTACGTAGTGGAGGATAAGAGTGGGCAAGGCTAAGGAGACTTTCTTTTTCTGAGTTTTACTTATGTGCTATCTCTGTAGAACTTGTTTTTAAAAACTGTTCATATTAGACCAAGCATCAATTTCTGGAGGCTTCCATTTCTAGATATTTCCCAGAGTTAGAGCATTGTTCCTGTATCATTTGTTGGGTTTATTTATTGTATTCATTCCATTCTATTAGCTTCCTGCAATGACTTGAATATTGTGTCTCCTCCAGAAGTCAGACAGAAACAAGACCCCTGAGGTAACAGTAGGAAGAGGAAGGCTCTTAGAAAGGCTCCGGTGACGTGGCTGGACTGATGTGGCTAGGCTGATGTGACTGGACTGACGTGGCTCTGCTGAAGTGGCTGGATTGGCTCCTTATGTAACAAGGGTCGAAAAGACCAGTTTGATCTTTTGTTGCTGTCATGATTGTTTAGTTTTGTTCAACAAGATCTCACTATCAAGCCCAGGCTGGTTTTGACCAGTTCAGCTTTTCCGTATCTTGTTGTGTGAGAATAGAGAATTTGCCCTCTCGGATGCCCTTCTGTATTCCTCCATATGAAGACCTAGAGACAAAACACCATCTCAAAAGCACACGATCTAGCAGTGCCTTGATCTTAGACTTCTCAGGATTTATAAACATGATCGATCAATGTGTGTTACTAATAGAGGGCCCAGTCTTAGAATCTTTGTTACAGAATTAAGACCAGATTAAGACTATTGAGTATTACATATATTAATAATCATGTCATGGGAAATACTACTTTGACTCCTTATCTAGCTCTTCTTGTCTGTGACCAGGAGAATGTGCTTCTTCAGAACATGAAGATCTCACTTCTAAGTATAGAAGAGTGACCAGGCATCTTCCTTTTGGGTACAGCTAATGTATACGTAAGTGTAGAAGAGTGACCAGGCATCTTCCTTTTGGGTACAGCTGATGTATACGTAAGTGTAGAAGAGTGACCAGGCATCTTCCTTTCCGGTACAGCTGATGTATACAACTAAGCTGTGGTGTCAAGAATGTTTCCCAGACGTCCTCTGAAATTTCCAAATGGCAGCCCTTGTGTCTTGCGGGCCCTCATCAAGTCCCTGACTTTCTCTGGGTGACTTCTATTTGTCCTTTAGCTATTAGTTTAGGTATCATTTGACATGATTTCCTTAAGAAGCCTCTCTTACTACCCCAGACTGTAAGGTGTTCTCACATATTTAACTTTTTTTGCACTGATAAACCTGAATGGCAATTGACTGGGTCTTTGTATTTCCCATTGGATAGGAGATCCCTGAGGAAAGAGACTAAATATAGCTCAGCTCTTTACAAGCAATTGCCTCTCAACGCTATTGATTAGTTTAAAATAATTTCTTAAAATTCATGTACTTGATTACAAACAAAACAATAGTTTCAACTAGGAAGGGCTAGGGAGGAGGCATAGGAATGGGTCATGGTACACGAGAAGGCTGATCACATTGCAGAAGCACTCAGGAAACAGAGAAACAAATACTATAAAACCTCCAAACCCACCCCAGTGACACTTTCTCCAGCAAGTCGCCACCTCCTAAAGGTTCACAACCTCTCAGAATAGCATCACCTACTAAGGATCAAGCATTTAATCCTGTGATTCTATGGGAGACGTGTCATACCCAGACCACAATAATGGCATGCCACAGCACCCCTGGGGAGGCCAGAGGGTGACCCTGTGGAACTGGGTCTCTCCTTCCACCTTTATATGGGTTCCAGGGACTGGACTTGGGTCATAAGACTTATTTGGCCTGACCATCTTATTGGTTCAGAACTAAATTTTTAACAGTTTAGTAAAGTTTTAAAAGTTCAGAAAGAGCATGTCATTGCCAAATTGATTCTCAGCATTGCGTCCTTTGTGGTTTGTTGGAAGAGATGCATACGTGCATTTAATTCGTGGAAGTATGATGAAGTAGACCAGAATTTTAATGGAATCTGCTAAAACACTGGAGTGAGGTTGCAGCCTAGGCCAGCTGAGAAGCCACAGGCTTCATCACACTGTTATTAATAGCCTGTGTTACCATTATTAGTCTACCATCCCACCCTGTGCACAGCCCATCCAAATGAACGCTCTGTCTGAGGCTTTGGAGTTTATCATGCTATCATTCTGTCACTGCCTGAAGGCATCAATTTGTGAAAAAATGAGAATACTCATCTACTCATAGGTACTCATTAGGGTGTTGAACATTAGTTAGGCAATGGCCAGTGGCAAGCTGTCCTCAGTACAAAAGTGCATTTAAGCAAGCATGGTCCACATCTGTTCTAACCACATCCCATGTGTGAGCAAGGTGACTAAGGCCCAAGAGCTTTGTCAGAGCTTTGAGTGTGTTGCAAAGCCTGCTGTCTCTACATATGAAGTACCACCCAGAGGTATTAAAACATCAACACCTTTTGAGGAACTCAACTCATTTAAACAGCTGCAAAATCATCCTGTGAAGAAGTAAATATAGATCATTACAGTCTAAGCTTCCATGCAAATAGGGGCCTCTAGAGAATTCCAGAATATCTCAGGAGTGTAAGAACAAGGGTTTTTACTGGTGCGTGCCATGGAAGAGGGTGCTCATGGAGAAACTGAATGTGCCCAGAACTCCCACCCCCAACACAGCAGTACATCAATTGGACACTTCCCGACTCTAATTTACTTCCTCCTCTTTTGATTTCACGGCATTCCCAATTATGCTGCTGCCAGGAAAGGAAGCGACGGAGTCTCAATACAAGAAAAAAACCGAACCACATCTCTGTGAACAAGACATTCTGCACAAAGAGTCAAAGGGTCACCTCTCCTACTGGTTCCAGGACACTTCTAGGACAACATAGCAAGGTCAAGCAACAGCAGCACCAGCCCCTTTGGCTCAGCTCTTTCCTCAATGGACACATGGTTTCTCAGCTGTCCTAGAGACCCATCCATAACAGGCCATCTTATTTGGTAAATGTTCCCCTACTTACTGAAGAACGTTCATTATTGATGACCAGAAAGGGAACTCCTGCCTCCCATGGCAGAAGTTGATGCATTTGCTTTGTATAATTGCCGTGTGTAGTTAGCCATGTGGTTGTTCTGCTAAAATAAATTGCCTTCTTCCCATAAGAGTCTCCCCCAGTGTCACGAGATTGCTGGGGGGAACTTGGCCGCAGAGACTAAGCGCTTTGCTAACACCACAGGCAGGCCCAGAAGCAGCAGGCAGATGGCAAGTTGGAGATAAATAGTGTTTTTAATGGCCACAGGGAGCTACATCCGTAAACTGCCCCACTGAATGGCAACATGAAGTATGCTTTAATTTATCTATATTGCTGTCACTGTTGAATTTTCTGAGAATGTTTCTCCAGTTCTTCTAACAGACAAAAAGTGATCTTCCTTTAAAAGTTTTTTTTTTTTTAGAATGGTAGAAGATAAGAAGCAAATAGGCGAGATGGGTAAGATAGGTACTTACCTACACAACAGCAGGTGTTCTACCATTCAGAGAAATGGATTCTGTGTTGGACTTAGTGGCAGAAGTCAAACTCCATAGTGAAATGGGCCATGGTCAAGACAGCCCATGTCAATACATCTCTAATTAATAAGCAGTCACACTCCATCAATGAAATCAATCCCTCATCAGCCAAGGAAGTACTTTTACAAATACAGGGGTTGAGAACACTTCTCTTGTGTGCTGTCAGGACAGAACCCTATAGAAGGAGATCAGTGTCAAAACTAAATGAAGATAACTGCAGACCCGTGATGTTCACTTCCTGAAAGGGTCCAGCAAAGGGAGTCTGTCTTATAAGCAACAGGTCTCAAGAAGTCTATGAGTGGTTAATAGACAATATGGGGCAAGAGAGAACAGTCAGACACCAGCGGAGAATCATACCCTCCAACTCCAGCAGGCTCTCCCTGCAAGCCCACAGACACTTCTACTAGGGAAGCAGGCAGGCCGTCTGCAGATCTTCCCTTCTCCATTTGTCCCTCTAGAGTCAAGCGTCAAGTCTGCTCCCTGGTGCTATAGCAGACCCTTCTTCACTGTCTTTCCCCATTCCAAGAAGACAAAATAAGCAGGTCCTGGTTGACCACTCTACTCTCCTCCCTTCTGTGAATCCCTTCAGACCCCCGGCATTCCTAAGTGTCAGCTCCCAATATCCGGTGGCAGAAGCTATAAGATCCAATAAATAAATAAATAAATAAATAAATAAATAAATAAATAAATACATAAATATTCTTACTGGGAAACGCACAGGCACCACACTCTGAAAATCCAAACAGGAAACAGAAACCAAGGAACAAAACACTCACCCAGCAAAGACAACTCCAGAAAATAGCACCTAGACTTATAATTATCTGAATCCCAGATGTCGGGATACCTGCATAAAAACAGTCAGTAACAGACAGGGCACTATGTGTCTACTAGAACTCAGCTATCCTACTTGAATATCCTGAATATTCAAACCTAGCTGAGGTACAAGTCAAAGACCTTAAAACAGCTTTTGTTATCACAATAGAGATTCTTTTAAGAGAAAATAAAGAAATCCAGGAAAACATAAACAAACAGTAGAAGGAAATGAATTAAACTCTTCATGACCTGTAAATAGAAATAGAATCAATAAAGAAAACCCAAACTAGGGAATTCTGGGAAAGAAAAATTTTAAAAATCTGAACAGGAACTACAGAAGCAAACTTTACCAACAGAATATAAGAGATTGAAGAGAGAATTTGGGGTACTGGAGATACAATAGAAAAAAATGATACATCAGTCAAAGAAAACGTTAAATCTAAAATCTTCTCTGGGACACTGTGAAAAGACCAAACCTAAAAATAATATGACTAGAGGAAGAAGAATTTCAGTTCAAAGGTCCAGAAAAGATTTTCAACAAAATGTCAAAAAAAAAAAACCCAAAAATGTTCATAGAAGAACAATTTCGTAACCCAAAGAAAGAGATGCCTATAAAGATATAAGCAGCTGACAGAGCATCAATAGACTGAACCAGAAGCCAAGTCCCTTCAGCACATCACAACCAAAACACCAAATGACACAACAAAGGCAGAATACTAAAAGCTGGAAGGGGGAAAAAAAAAACAAGGAAGATGTAAATTTAAGACTATTAGAATTGTACCTGACTTCTCAGTGAATACTCTAAAGGCCAGAAGATGCTGGGCAGACTTGCTACAGATTCTAAGAGACCACTGATGCCAGCCCAGACTACTATTCCCAAAAAAAGTTTTCAGTTTCCATAGATGAAGAAAACAGGATATTCCATGATAACGGTAAATTCAAACTCTATCTGTCTACAAATCCAGCCCTACAGAAGATGCTAATAGAAAAACCTCAAAGCGAGGAGCTTAACTATGTCTATGAAAACACAGGGAATAAATAACCTCAGACCAAAAAAATTCAAGAAGGGAAACACACACACACACACACACACACACACACACACACACACCACTACCCCTACCCCTACCAGCAGTAGCAACAATAATAGGAACAGCAAAAAAAATTAACAGGAATCAATTAATCATTGCTCATTGTGAGATCTTTCAATATTAATGATCTCAATTTGCTCAATTTAACAGAATGGATATGAAAATAGAATCCGTTCTTCTTTTGTATTCAAGAAACACACCTCAATATTAAAGATAGACATTATCTCAGGGCAACATGTTGGAAAGAGATATTCCAAGAAAAGGGACCTAAGAAGCGAGCTGGTATAGTCATTTTAATATCTAACAAAATAGACTTCAAACCAAAATTAATCAAATGAGATGGGGAAGAAAACTATAGACTCATCAAAGAAAACCTACCAAGAGAACATTTTAATTCTAAATATTTATGTCCCAAACACAAGGGCACCCATTTTTATAAAAGAAACACTATGGCAGCTAAAATCACATATTGACCCTAACACACTGATAGTGGGAGACTTTAATACCCTACTCTCACCAGTCGACAGGCCATCCATTCAAAATCTGGAACAGAGAAATGATGGAGCTAACGGGTGTTAGAAAACCGAACAGATCTAACAAATGTTTAGAGAACATTGCACCCAAACAGAAAAGATTATACCTTCTTCTCTATACCTCAAGGGACTTTCTTCAAAATTGACCACATACTCAGACACAAAGCAAGTCTCAATAGGCACAAGAAATTTAAAATAACTCCTACATCCTATCAGACTACCATGGATTAAAGCTGAATATCAACAACAGAAACAATAAAAAGCTCACAAACTCCTGGAAACTGAACAACTCTCTACTGGATGAAAGAAACTATTTGTCAAGACAGAAATGAAGAAAGAAATTAAAGATGTCTTAGAATTTAAAGAAAATGAACACACAGCATATCCAAACCTATGAGACACAATGAAAATGGTTCTAAGAGGAAAGTTCTTAGTACTAAGTGCCTACATTTAAGAAACAAAGAAACAAACCAAAAAAAAAAAAAAAAAAAAAGGACAGATCTCATACTAGCAGTTTAACAATACACTTATAAGCTTTAGAACAAATCCAAGAGGAGGAGACAGCAGGAAATAATCAAACTCAGGGCTGAAATCAATAAAACAGAACAAAGAGAACAAGACACAGAATCAATGAAACAAAAGGCTGGATCTTTGAGAAAATCAACAAGATAGACAAACCCTTATAAACTAACTAGAAGGCAGGGAGAGAACATTCAAATTTACAAAATCAGAAACTAGACGGGGGAGCATAACAAAGACCAAAGGAATCCAGAGAATCATAAGGACATAGTTAAAAACAAAACAAAACAAAACAAAACAAAACAAAACAAAACAAAAAAAAACCTGTACACCACCAAATTGAAAATTCTAAAAGATGTTTTTCTCAAAAGGTACCACTTACTAAAGTTAAATCCAGATTGGATAAACAATTGAAATAGACTCATAACCCCTAGTGAAACAGACTCAATCATCAAAAGTCTCCCAACTAAATGATTCCACAGGAGAACTCCTATAGCTGATAAAAATTTTCAACGATGTAGCTGGATATAAAACTAACTCACAAAAATCAGTATCCCTCCTATATACAAATGGCAAATGGACTGAGACATAAGTCAGGAAAACAAGACCTTTCATAGTAATCTCAAGTAACATGAAGTATCTTAGGGTAACTGGAACCAAACAAGAAAATATGTGTAGTTAGGGTTTGATTGCTGTGAAGAGACACCATGACCACAGCAACTCTTATAAAAGAAAGCACTTCATTGGGGCTGGCTTACAGTTAAAAGGTTTTAGTCCGTTATCATCATGGCAAGAAATATCGTGGCAAGCAGGCAGACATGGAGTTGGAAACGTAGCTTAGACTTCTATATCCAGATCTTCATACAGCAGGAAAAGAGAGGCAGTGGGCCTGACTTGAGCATCTGAAACCCCAAAACTCACCCCCAGTAACACACTTTGCCCAACAAGAATATACCTAATCCAACAAGGACACAACTCCTAATTGTGCCATTCCCTATGAGCCAATGGGGGGTCATTTTCATTCAAACCACCAGAATGATAAAATCTTTAAATCTTTGAAGAGAGAAATTGAAGAAAATATCAGAAGATGGAAAGATCTCCCATGCTCATATAAAAGTGGCCATCCTACATACAGATACAATGCAATCCCTATCAAAATTCCAACATAATTCTTTGAAAGGACAACTCTCAAATTCATATAGAAAAACAAAAACAGAACAAACAAAAACAAACACCAGGATAGCTAAAAACATCCTGAACAATAAAAGAACTTCTAAAGGTCTTACAATCTTGATTTCAAGTTGTACTAAAAAAATATAGTAATAAAAGTGTCATGGTTTTGACATAAAAACAGACACATTGTTCAATAGAATCAAATTGAAAATATGACATGAATCCTTAAACTTCTGGACAACTGATTTTTGATAAAGACGCCAGAAAAACACCATAAAAAAGATTGCAACGGGGCATGAACTTTGCTGCCAGTCTCACAGCACCCAGAGGAAGCTCCACTCCTAGGTGCTCTAGCACACCCAGGATCTTAGGATCAGGGATGATTTGTTTCAATACCACCAGGAGTAACTGGGACCAATAGGATCCAGGGATGCAGGAACCCCTGTCCGACCAGTGGCTCAGGTTCCTTCTGGTTTTCGCTGGTTTACCTTGGGCTCAAACTCTGTAGCCAATCCCACAGCAATCTGAGGAGGCTCAAATCCCAGGCACTCTAACACAGCCAGGTTCACAGGATCCCAGGATCCCAGGATCCCAGGATCTCAGGGTCCCAGAGGCAGCTTGACTCCCAGGAGCTCTGACACACCCAGGATCTCAGGATCACAGGATCCCAGAATCACAGGATCACAGAGACAGATAGACTATGAGGAGTTCTGACACAACCAGGATAACAGGAAGGACAGGCTCTAGTCAGATAGCAAGGGCAGTTAGCACTAGAGATATTCAGATGGCAGGAGGCAAGGGGCAAGCATAAGAACATAAGCAACAGAAACCAAGGTTACTTGGCATCATCAGAACCCAATTCCCCTACCATAACAAGTTCTGGATACACCATCATACCAGAAAAGCAAGACTCAGATCTAAAATCACTTATCATGATGATGATAGAGGACTTTAAGGAGGGCATAAATAACTTCCTTAAAGAAATACAGGAGAACACAGGTAAACAGGTAGAATCCCTTAAAGAGGATACACAAAAATCCCTTAAAGAATTACAGGAAAACACAATCAAACTGGCAAAAGAAATGAACAACACCATCCAAGATCTAAAAATGGAAATAGAAATAATAAAGAAATCACAAAGGGAGACAACACTGGAGTAGAAAATCTAGAACAAAGATCAGGAGTAATAGATGCAAGCATCACCAACAGAATACAAGAGATAGAAGAGAGAATCTCAGGTGCAGAAGATACCACAGAAAACATTGACACAATAGTCAGAGAAAATAATAGATTAAAAAATAGATAAACTCTTAGCCAGATTAACCAGAGGGCACAGAGACAGTATCCAAATTAATAAAATCAGAAATGAAAAGGGAGACATAGCAACAGAAACTGTGGAAATCCAAAAAAAATCATCAGATCCTACTACAAAAGTTTATACTCAATTAAATTGGAAAATATGGACTAAATAGGCAATTTTTCTAGATACATACCAGGTACCAAAGTTAGAACAGGATCAGATAAACCATCTAAACTGTCCTATAACCTCTAAAGAAATAGAAGCAGTCATTAATAGTCTTCCTACTATAAAAAACAAAACAAAACAAAACAAAAAAACCCTCAGGACCAGATGGGTTTAGTGGAGAATTCTATCTGACCTTTAAAGAAGACCTAATATAGCCGGGCGTGGTGGCACATGTCTTTGATCCCAGCACTTGGGAGACAGAGGCAGGCGGATTTCTGAGTCTGCCTGGTCTACAAGTGAGTTCCAGGACAGCCAGGGCTATACAGAGAGACCCTGTCTCGAAAAAACAAAAACAAAAACAAAAACAAAAAAACAAAACCCCAAAAACAACAACAACAACAAAACAAAAACAAAAAACAAAAAAAAACCAAAAAACAAAAAAAGACCTAATATTCCACAAAATAGAAACGTAAGAAACACTACCCAATTTGTTCTATGAAGCCACAATTACATTTATACCTAAACCACACAAAGATCCAATAAAGAAAGAGAACTTCAGACCAATCTTTTTTATGAACTCTGATGCAAAATAATCAATAAAATTCTTGCCAACAGAATCCAAGAACACATCAAAATGATCATTTATCACAATCAAATAGGCTTCATCCCAGGGGTGCAGGGATGATTCAATATACAGAAATCCATCAATGTAATCCACTACATAAACAAACTCAAAAAAAAAAAAGCCATATGATCATTTCATTAGATGCTGGAAAAGCATTTAACACAATTCAGCATCCCTTCATGTTAAAGACTTAGAAAGATCAGGAATTCAAGGACCATACCTAAACATAGCTAAAGCAAACCAGTAGCCAAGATCAAACTAAATGGAGAGAAGCATGAAGCAATTCCACAATTAGGGACTAGACAAGGCTGCCCATTCTCTCCCTATCTATTTAATATAGTACTCAAAGTTCTAGCTAGAGCAATTGGACAACAAAAGGAGGTCAAATGGATACAGATTGGAAAGCAAGAAGTCAAAATATCACTATTTGCAGATGATATGATAGTATACTTAAGTGACCCCAAAACTTCCACTAGAGAACTCCTAAAGCTGATAGACAACTTCAGCAAAGTGGCTGAATATAAAATTAACTCAAATAAATCAGTAGCCTTCCTCTACTCAAAGGATAAACAGGCTGAGAAAGAAATTAGGGAAACAACCCCCTTCACAATAATCACAAATAATATTACATACCTTGGTGTGACTCTAACCAAGCAAATGAAAGATGTGTATGACAAGAACTTCAAGTCTCTGAAGAAAGAAATCAAAGAAGACATCAGAAGATGGAAAGGTCTCCCATACTCATGGATTGGCAGGATTAATATAGTAAAAATGGCCATCTTGCCGATGTGGATCAAGGACCTCCACATAAAACCAGATACACTGAAACTTATAGCAAAGAAAGTGGGTAAGAGCCTCAAACACATTGGCACAGAGGAAAAATTCCTGAACAGAATACCAATGGCTTTTGCCAACAGTAGACAAATGAGACCTCATAAAATTGCAAAGCTTCTGTTAGGCAAAGGACATTGTCATTGTACAAAAAGGCAACCAACAGATTGGGAAAAGATTTTTACCAATCCTAAATCTGATAGAGGGCTAATATCCAATGCATACAAAAAACTCAAGAAGTTAGACTCCAGAAAAATCAAATAACCCTTTTAAAAATGGGGTACAGAGCTAAACAAAGAATTCTCAACTGAGGAATACTGAATGCCTGAGAAGCACCTAAAGAAATGTTCAACATCCTTAGTCTTCAGGGAAATGCAAATCAAAACCACCCTGAGATTCCACCTCACAGCAGTCAGAATGGATAAAATCAAAAACTCAGGTGACAGCAGATGATAGCGAGGATGTGGAGAAAGAGCCCTCCTCCATTGCTGGTGGGATTGCGAGCTGGTACAACACTCTGGAAATAAGATTGGAAGTTCCTCAGAAAATTAGAAATAGTACTACCTGAGGACCAAGCTATACCACTCCTGGGCATATACCCAGAAGATGCTCCAATATGTAATAAGGACACATGCTCCACTATGTTCATAGCAGCCTTAGCCAGAAGCTGGAAAGAACCCAGTCCTTCAACAAAGGAATGGATACAGAAGATGTGGTACATTTACATAATGGAGTACTTCTCAGCTATTAAAAAATGATGAATTCATGAAATTACTCAGCAAATGGATAGAACTAGAAAATATCATCATAAGTGAGGTAACCCAATCAGAAAACAACACATATGGTATGCACTCACTGATACGTGGATATTAGCCTAAAAGCTCCAAACAACCGACTTACAATTCACAGACCACATGAAGCTCAAGAAGGAAGACCAAAGTGTGGGTGCTTTGGTCCTTCTTAAAAGGAGAACAAAATAATCACAGGAGCCAATATGGAGATAAAGTGTAGAGCAGAGACCGGAGGAAAGGCCATCCAGAGACTGCCTCACCTGGAGATCCAACCCATATACAGTTACCAAACCCAGACACTATTGTGGATGCCAAGAAGTGCATGCTGAAAGGAGCCTGATATGGCTGTCTCCTGAGAGGCCCTGCCAGAGCCTTACAAATGCAGAGATGGTTGCTCACTCACAGCCAACCATTGGACTGAGCATGTGGGTGGGGTTGGGGGGAGAAATAGACTAGTTAGAGAGAGGATCAAAGGAGTTGAAGGGAATTGCAGCCCCACAGGAAGAACAACAACATCAACCAACCCCAAGAGCTCCCAGGGACTAAGACATCAACAAAGCAGTACACATGATTCCAGCTGCATACATTGTAGAGGATGGCCTTGTCATGCATCAATGGGAGGAGAAGTTCTTGGTCCTAGGAAGGCTTGATAGATGCTCCAGTGTAGGGGAACTGAGGAGGGAGTGGGTAGATAGGTGGAGGAACACCTTCATTGAAGAAGTGGGAGGGAGGATGGGATAGGGGGTTTCCATGGGGGAGGTGTTGGGAAAGGGGATAACATTTGAAATGTAAATAAAGAAAATACCCAAGGGGACAAAAAGACTGCATTTTCAACAAACTAAGCTGGTCTACCTAGATGTGTACACGCAGAAGAATGCAAATAGATCCATATTTAATACCCTGCACAAAACTCAAGTCCAAGTGGATCAAAAACTTCAACATAAAACTAGATAGCTGAAACTTATAGAACTATATAGAAGAGAAAATAGGACATACCCTTGAATGAATTGGCACAGGAGACTATAGAATACCAATAGCACAAGCACTAAGATCAAAAGTTCATAAATGAAACTGAAAACCTTCTTTAAGGCAAAGGACAATGTCAACATGACTAAAATTCTGCAGAATGTGAAGGATTTTCACCAACTCAACATTCAACATAGGGCTAATGTTCAAACTATATAAAGAACCAAAGAAAGTATACATCAACAAATCAAATAATTCAATTTAAAATGGGGTACAGATCTAAAAATAATTCCCAACATAAGAATTTCTATATTGCTGAGAAACACTAAAAATGTCCAACATCTTTTGAATGGGTAATGCAAATCAAAACTCCTTTGAGATTCCATCTTATACCTGTCAGAATGGTTAAGCTAGAAGCACTAGTGGCAGCTCATGGGGAGAGTGTGGAGCAAAAGGAACACCCCTTCATTGCTGGTGGGAGTGCAAACTTGCACAGCCACTATGGAAATCAATACGGTGGTTCTTCAGAAAGTTGAAACACAATTACCTCAAGATCCAGGTATATTACCATTGGGCATATACCCAAAGGATGCTTCACCCTACAAGAGCATCTGACATTTTCCTTGCTTCTTTATTCATAACAACTAAAAACTGCAAACAACCTAGATGTCCCTTGACAGGTTAATGGATAAAGAAAATATGGTGCATTTACACAATGGAGTATACTCAGCTGTTAGAAAAAAAGTGGTATCATGAAATTTGTAGGCAAATGAATGATGAATCAGAAGAGAGTTATCCTGAGTGAGGTATCCAAATCCAGGAAAATAAATATGGTATGTATTTACTTATATGTGGATATTAGCCGCTAAATAAATAATAACCAATCTATAATCTAGAAAGAGAGTAGGCATAGAGGAAGGGACTGGATGAGGTGGATACATGGATCTCCATGGGAGAGAGAAATAAGACAGATATTACAGGACTGGGAATGGGTGGGGATGGAGACTAGAGTATCTGGTGAGGAGAGTTGAAGGTGATAGGGTTGAATGAGGAAATGCAGGGAGAGATAGCTAGAATTGGGGAGCATTTGAGGTATGATATGGAAACCTAGTGCAGCAGAAACTTCCTCAAATATGTGAAGACAGTCCTAATGAGGTCTAATAATGGGGGATATGAAGTCCCAGTTGGCCATGTCTTGTCACCAAACAAGGCTTCCAATAGCAGGACTGGATCGCATTCAATTGAATTATTGGTCAAGGGGGTCCCAGGGAAATCTCTAAGCAATGTAGGCTGTTGCTAAGACAGTGGAGACATATAGCTTGCTCTCTGAAAACTGACAGAAGTGTCCCATTGCAGGGGACCCACACAACTCAGTGAATATGGAGAATCTGAGCTGGTGCCTACATGAATTTGTAGGCTACCAAAAGAGAATGGTAAATACCAACCCAGCCACAAAACCTTTGACCTACAATCTGTGCTGCCGGCAAGATATATTAGCACAATGGTGACACAGAACTTGTGAAAATAGGTAATGAATGTGTTATTTGACTTAAGGTCACCCCTGCTTGACACTAGGTGACCAAGAACCACAGGAGGAAAGAAGAAGATCAAGAAATAGCTCCTAGTGATACTCTGCTCTATTCACTGATCAGTGCCCTGTCCAGTCATCACCAGAGAGGCTTCGGGCTGCAGCAAGGGGGAATAGCTGCAGAGACCAACAGCCAGACTTTATACAGTGAGAAAGAAACATGGGGACACACATGTCTCTAAATAGAATACTTCTATCAAATCTCCCTCAGAGCTCAGGGAGTCCCACAGAAGAGGAGGTAGAAAGATTGTAAAAGCCAGAGTGGATGAAGGACACCGGGAGAATAGGCCCTCTAAATCAACTAAGCAAGGCACATATGAGTTCACAGAGACTGAAGCAGTAAACATAAGGCCTGCACTGGGTTGCGTCAGGTCCAGCAGATACACCTTTCAGGTTAATACTTTTCTGGGTTTTCTGAGTGTGTGAATGAGTGGCTCTCTGATTCTTGTGCCTGCTCTTGGGTCTCTTTTCCTCCTATTAATTTGCCTTGTCCAGCCTCAATGTGATTGGTTTTGTTTTATATTATTATATTTTATTTTGTTATTTAGTTGTTATCTCTTAGAAGTTTGTCCTTTTTGAGTGAGAGGCAGAAATGGAGTGCATCTGGAGGGGAAAAGAAGAGGGGAGGAACTGCGTGGAGCAGAGGAAGAAGAAACTGTAATCGGGTTATATCATAGGAAAATAATTTTTAAATAAATAAATATCTTGACTTTATAATTTTTAAAAAGCTGCTCTGATTCATGAGCTTATTAGTCACTCACTGTGTAACCGAGAAGATGTCTGGACCCCAAGAAAGCCTGGTTTGGAATAGAAAGGGAGAGAATGCTGTCCCATCAGAGTGCTGTGGGGATATAATGAGATCTTGAAGCCATGTCTGCCATGTGGTAGTGGCTCAAAAGACAATGTTGGAAATGCATCCTGGATGAATCACGCTAGACTGAGAAAGGTAGATGGTTTGCTTAGTTTTTAGTTGTCAGCTGTCACCACCTAGAATAACCTGGGAGAGATTAATGGGTTTATTATTTAGAATATTTAGATCAAGTCGGCCTGTGGACCTGTCTGTAGGGGAATTGTTTTGATTGTTAATTGATGTAGGAAGTCCATTGTGAGCATCGCCATCCCCTAGGCAGGGATTCCTAAACAATATAAAAGGGGGAACCCATCTGAGAGTAAATAGGCAGCATGGGGGCATCTGTTTCTTCTTACTCCTCCCTTGATTGTTGCCATCATATTTTATCAAGCAACTGAAATGAAATGAGAAAAGTAAACAAAGAAAAAATAATTCTTTAAAGTTGCTATTTGAGAGGTCTGAGATGTGAGTTTTCATAGTTGAAGGCCTGGTTACAAACAAAACTTACACACACTGAGGACAAGGTGGACTGGGGCTCTAGCATGTATACGATTCTGGGTTACAGTCCCAATCACTGAACCAGAAGGAGGGAAGAAAGTGAGACAGAATAATCCTGATGTTCCAGTGACATTAGAACACTTCAAGATAAGCACTCAGCTGGGTAAAGCAATTAGGAAAAGAAAGGGAGCCAAGAACAAGTCTTGGACAGTGCTGATGTTTAAGGGAGGAAATATAGGCAGAGAAAACATAAACAGGGATCCGAGAGACCAGAGAAAATGTGGCAAGGGTGGTACCACAGAAGCCAAGGTAGGAAACACCCTTGACATGGTGCCTGGTGCTTCAGCGAGGAGAGGAAACCAAGAGGCCAGTGAATTCCTGAGTCTGTGGGTCTATGAGTTGATGGGTCTATGATGGTAATTCCGTAACAAAATTACATCCTTGTTCCGAGACCGGAATCTCTTACAGAGATGTGCTTTTAATGCTAATGTTCTTAAGGGCTGGGGGTATTCAGGTCATGAGTGATGGTCTTACTCATATCTCTCAAGAGGGAGTAAATATGTGAGTGTCAGAAGAGCTGGTTACTTACTGAAGACCCTGGGACTTGGAAGCATTAGAAAGATCTCTCACTCACAATTCCTTGTGTGTAAATATGGGGAGTGTTTAAGATTAGTCACACACCCCCATACTATAAGTTCTAAAAGAAAGTTCTACTTTGTTGAGTAGATAAATATTTGCTTAAGCCAAATCATTAGCCCTGTCTTACATAAAAGTTTCTGACTGGTTTTATATACACCATGAGGAATTATAAAAGGCATGATCTATTTCCTCAGGTAAGAAGTGAGGCATGGTATTCCTTGAGGCCCCTGAACCCCAACCAAGAGAGACATTGCTCTCTAGAGGAGGTCAGCTCATAAAGGTCTCAAGGGAAAAGTGAGATAACAGGGCAGAGGTGCTAGAGACAAAGATGAAAGACTGTGGAGCCTTGTTCTCTGCTTAACAAGAGTCCTGCACACTGGAAAAGGAATTAGGGCGACTACGGGCAGAGAATTCACCTCTGACGAGACAGGGCTGGATAGAGCTGGAATTTAGTGGTAGAGTGTTTGCTAGCATGTGACACAACTGTTCCCACCATGTTCTCAAGGAAAACAGCAGATTGGAGAATCATTCCTCAGATGCACAGAGGAGCCTCCTGTTTGAAAACAATGGCGTCTGTGATGGGATGGAGAAAATGAAACTGGCATAAGCTGGATGAGGAACAAGGTATGTGGTCTCTGGGACTTGGTGGGCTCACTCTTGCAAATTCTTTTGTAACATGAAGAAAAGCTCACTAGAGAAAAGTGGGGAGTTTTGAAAAAGTTAAATAATGAAGAAGTTAAAAAACAAAAACAAACAAACAACAAAAACAAAACAAAACAAAACAAAACAAAACAGGAGGCTGAAGCTGTGTGTGCAAAAGATGAGACCCAGTAAAATCAGGGCAGAGTGGAAGGCTGCAAGTACTGCTGGGAAAATGGCAGGAAGGGAAGGGCCACTGCATAGCCTCAGGTTGCTGTGCACAGGCGTGGATCCACCAGCACCGAGTGACAGCTGACAGAATGATGGCTATCAGGCCTGTAGGGATGATGCTGGTGGCCTGTGGTCTGTCTATTAGCTGAGCTAGCTCAAAGCCATGAGAAGCAAGTGCTCTCAGGTAGTGACTTCAGACACTGAGGATTAGAGGCAAGAGAGAGATCATTGTCAGACTAAACGCAGAATAAACAAAGTGTACTGGGCTTTGTCATGTGCAGGGCACAGCCTGAACTTCCTCCCAGGTAGATGATGATAGGTAGATAGATATGTGAATGGATGGATGGGCGAGTGGATGGATGGATGGATGGATGGATGGATGGATGGATGGATGGATGGATGGATGGATGGATGGATTGATGGATGGGCGAGTGGATGGATGGATGGATGGATGGATGGAAGGATGGATGGATGGATGGATGGATAGATGGATGGATGGACGGACACACACATACACATACATAGCTGATGAATGGATAGATAGATGATAGATGGATGTGGATGACTGATAGATAGATGATAGATAGATAGATAGATAGACAGACAGACAGACAGACAGACAGATGCTTGTTCCTATATGTGAACTTTACGAACTGTCTCATCAAATGGTATTCACAGAATAGCAACTTCTATGCTGCATTCAAGGTGCCAAATTCCAGGTCTCCATCTCAGACCTGAGTCAGAAACTTAATTTCAACAAGATTGCAGTTGATTCCTGTGGTGTTCAGAATCTAACATTCTTGATATCGCTGGTTACAAACAAAACTTACACGACTAGAACTATAAGGCAACACCTGAGTGCCTGCGTAGCATGTACAACCTTCTGTGGTTGCTCTCCAGTGCCATGCGGGGAGAGGAGGTCCTTGTAGGAAAGAAAATAAAACCAATTGAAGTTGATTGCCTATTGTGAAGCATGTAGTCTGACATTTAAAAATCCATTTTGAAGAAATCTCAGTCTTGATACCTTGAATTTATGCTGTGTTAATAAAGATCATAAGCTTAATTTTGAAAGCTCAACATTAGTTTACTTGCCTTGATTTAAAGTCCTTGAACCTTCAAATCACCCAAAGGAGCACAGGACAGTGCCCCTAAATGCCTTACACAGAAGAGACTGTGCTGCCAGCTTGAGAATGTGTTGCACTCAGTACTGAGTGGCATGTCTTCATCAGACCCTCCCCACAGGTCTGGGACACAGAGGAAGAGGAGGTGGAAAAAGTGTAAACCAGAGGGAACTCCAAGGAAACACTGTCTCCCAAACACACGTGTGAACTCACAGACTGTGGCAGTATACACGGGGCCTGCATGGATTCAAGTCCCCATGCTAAGAGAGGAAAGTGGGCCCAGGCTCCTCCCACCAGGAAGCTATCTGCAACCGACGCTTGCAAAGGAAAAATCAGTTTTCTCCAATAGTCTCACGGGATATATTCACCACACTTGAAAGAAGATCTCATGCTAGGAGTAGTTGGCCAACACGAAGCAAACTCGATTCTTTTTTGTTTGTTTGTTTTTTGTTTTTTTGTGGAATGGTTTCTGATTTTTGTGTTTTTATGGGTTTTGTATGTGTGTATTGTGTGTTTCTTTCTTGCGTTAGCTGGTTTTTAAAGAGAGAAGCAACATTTTTCGAGTTGGGTGAGTAGGAGGGTGGGCAGGGTCTAGGAGGAGTTGGGGAAGGGGAAGGATGATAAGAATATAGTGTATGCAAAATATTTTTCAATAAAAAAGAAAAATGTTTTGTAAACGTGTTTGGTTTTGAACTCTTACGCAAATCCTGCAGACAGGTTGACATAGACGCTGCCTGTTCTGGGTTAAGGATGTGGTTTTTAATGCGGAAAACTTCAAACACATGAATAGGATGGTACAGGTTCTTTTTGCTAATCACACACTTTTAAAAATTATTAAAATTCTTTTTTTCTTTCATCTGTCTGCCCATATAATATAGAAAGTCACTAAGACACCCTGCATATGCAGTCTATTCCTTCAGTCTTTTAAAAGTCAGCCTGAGGCAGTATGTCACCCAAACAATTATTGACAGTTAAGAGTCCTACTTTTTAAACACCAGTTGATATCACACCAGAGCAAACAGAACTCTGGGAACTTCTTAACGCCATTTTAATCCCAGTCTGTCTCCAGTTTGACATACTTGTCTCAAAACTTAATTTAGGAGCTGCATTGTTTGTGGTGGGGTCTAAAACATGGCTGACTGTGTTTTAGAACAAATATGTGGGTTAGTGAAGCCTCCTCATGGTGTCACAGGGACATTCATGTCCTCTGTACTCCACATTCCCCTGATCTGAGAGGTTGAGACTTGATTAAAATCAGGCAATGCCATATTCTGAACAAGGGTAAGTTCTCTGTGCCTCTGCCTTCATGTGTGTGCATTGTATAGTGTGTGCATGTGCACATGCCTTCATGTGTGTGCATTGTATAGTGTGTGCATGTGCACATGCCTCCGTGTGTGTGGATGCGGAAGAAGGTCACCACACCTTTCACCTTTGAGACAGGGTCTTTCTTTTGTTGTTTGCCACCACTTAACACCCAGCTCACTGCCCGGCAAGCCTCCAGGGAAGCTCACATCTCTGCCCTGCACAGTATAGACACTCTCCACCATCCCTGCCTTTGTGTGGGGCCTGGAGATCTGCACTCAGGTCCTCACACTTGCATGGTAAGTGCTTTCCACAGTGAGCCATCTCCCCAGCCCCAGTTGCTGGTTTTCATTGCATGTCACTCAGAGGTGAATATTAGACACCCAGAGGTGCATGCTGGACACCCAGAGGTGCATGCTGGACACCCAGAGGTGCATGCAGGACACCCAGAGGTACATGCTGGACACCCAGAGGTGCATGCTGGACACCCAGAGGTGCATGC
>NC_034604.1:7431085-7444359 GCF_900095145.1 Mus pahari | reverse complement strand
GGACACCCAGAGGTGCATGCTGGACACCCAGAGGTGCATGCTGGACACTCAGAGGTTCATGCAGGCCACTCAGAAGTGGATGCTGATCACTCAGAGGTGCATGCTGGACACCCAGAGGTGCATGCTGGACACCCAGAGGTGCAGGCAGGCCACTCAGAGGTGCATGCTGGTTCCTCTCTTACTATGAGGAATTTAAGTTAGCGAGTGGATTCAGGTGTGGTCTGTTCCATTCACGGATAGCAAAGTTACAATCCACTTTTATCTAGTGGTGTTGGTAGCTACTGGGGATTGTCCCCTGGAACCATGTGCTGCCAACAGGGACCAGGGGTGATTTGATTATTCTCACCCTCCTTCAGTCCTGAAGATGTCCTTGGAAAAGGAACTTACCTTCTGCCATTTGTGTTCTTTGAAATACACGGGGAAAAGGCAGGGAGGGGCTTACTCTTTGCTGTAATTTGCCATTTTCAGAACACGTAAGCATCTTCCCAAGGTCCCCTGGAAACATTTGCCACAGCCCCACTTCACAGACAGGAGCTGAGCCAAGCAAGAAGGCTGAGGTCAGCAGGGGTGGAGGGGGAGGGGCGAGGTATGGACCGCGCATTGTGCGCATGGATCAAATTACTTTGAAAGAAGAAGATGCTTTCTTAAGAGAAGTTGCTCCTACTGACTTAGCAACACTACTCCATGAAATGATTTCAACCCCGACACCTGACAGGGTGAATGTTAGCAGAGATGGCTGAAGCAGACATGGGGATGTCTTCACTCTGCCGCTGACATGCCTGACAGATGCTTCAGTTCCTGGAAAACAGCTCAAATGAAGAACATTAACACAGAACTGCCATGCCAGTTGCTCCTGGGTGTTTATGCAGAAGACACGAGCACTGTGACTTTACTGTGCCATTAGTCACAATGGGCAAGAGTCAAGGTCTTGCAGAGATGGCTCAGTGGGTAAGAGTTCTTGCTTGGGAGCATGAGGGCCTAAGTTCAAGTCCTCACCAGCCGTGCAATGTGTTGGATATGGACACATGTTCCTGTAACTCCAGGATGACTGACCAGCTAGCCTAACACAAACCCAGGTTTCAGCTCAGTGAGGATCCTTTAGTAGAAGGTGACAGGAAGACAGAGCCCTTCTCTAGCCTTTGCATAAATAAATGCACATACATACCCTCACACACAATATCCACATATACAAGTGCCCACCCTCACAATACATTTACACACACACCACATACAATGTGAAAGCGTCTATCAACAGATGGATAAAGAACATGCAGGAGAATATGGTTTGACCTTGAAAAAGGAACTTCTATATATGTGGTAACATGGATGGCGCCTGAGGTCCTTGGGTCAAATGAAATAAGTCACAGAAAGACAAACCTCCTTGGTTCTCTTACACAGGATATCTGAAACAGTCACACCCACAGGGACTGTGGCAGGATGGAAATTGGACGTTGTCGTCAGTGGATATGGACTTTCAGTTGTGCAAGACAAGTAGGTTCTAGAGACTACTGCATAACAACGATACAGCTGTACTTAAAAACTAGGAGAGGAATCTTATATCCTGTCCTTCTACAATCTGAGATCAGAGGGAAGGGGTGGAAGAAAAGCCAGCCTCCAGCTGTGTGAGTGGAAGCCCAGTGAAGTGTGAGCAGGAGCAGCTTTGGGGAAGTACCCAGCAGGTTGTCTCTGATGTCAACAGAACGCACATGCCAGAGAATCTGCAGAAATTACCTCTGTTATCATGGCAAACCACATTTTGGTCTTCATTTTTGTTTTCATTTTTGTTGTTTTTGTTTTGTTTTTCAGGCAATGCCCATCTAGTTGCTATTACTTTAAAACTCCTTACCACAAAGAAGTGTCTAGTGGAGTTTCTGACTAGATTTGGCATGTAGGTTATCATGGACTCTCAGTGGATAAGCCTAAGTTAAAAGTGGTACACATCCTCTCCCACGTACCTTCAAACTCCTGGACATAGCAGATCCCCCAAAGTATTAAGAAAAAGAAACTTTAAGGGGCTGGTGAAGAGGGTCCACATCAAAGAAGTGTCAGTGCTCATCAGCTGCCATTTTGTAATCCCTGGGAGCTGTCCTGAGGCACGATAGATGCTTATGTTGAATAGCTGTAATAAGCACAGTATGGTAGAGCTGGAGTGACTCTAGAGGTCAACATAGGCAACAAAGGCCAGTGCCAACACTACGGTGACTTGAAAATAGAAGCCAGAGATTTGAGAGGTTTGTGTAACTTAAAAAAAAAAAAAAAAAAAAAGTGCTTGCTGCATGTAGACAAGGGTAGGTCTGCAATATGGTAGCATCCAATATGGAAAGCATTCCTGGATGCTTTCCTGAAGAGGTCTTTGCCTTGGGGAATGCCTGCTTTCACAGGGAAAACTCCAAGGCCATGCTTGAGGGCCTGCTTCACTTCAGTAGTTCCGGTGGGGAGGTCAGTGACCCATTCTTAGTAGGTTGATGGTGTGTGTGTGTGTGTGTGTGTGTGTGTGTGTGTATCTTTGAGCACTTGTAATACACACACACACACACACACACACACACACACACACCAGGCACATGTGCACACATCCATGCCACATTAAGATTTATTTATATTTTTAGTTACACATATGTGTGTCAGTGTATTTACATGAATGCACATGCCCATGGAAGCCAGAAGAGGGCATCTGAACCCCTGGAGCTGCAATTACAGGCAGTTGTGAACTACCCCATATATTTTTTGTATTAATTTCATTCATGGTAAAATCACTAAAAATGTGTGCTCTGGGCTGGGCCCCACATCTACTAAGTTAAAGTCTCTAGAGTTGTTTGCAATGGTGAGTACATTGTGCTGCTCCCATGTGGCTCAGTGCACACAGTGGGAATCATTTCAGCCTGTTTGTGCTCCAAGTTCTCCACAGGCAATCACTATGCTAAGTGGTGACCCAACAATGATGCAGCCAACCGCCTGCTGGATTGTGAAATGCAGCCACCTTCACACAGAAAACAATAGAGGCCATTACCTGAGTTTCTTAATAGAAAAACAACACCAATTTTAAAGTCAAACAAAGCTACCATGAAAAATGCTCATGTCAGTCAGTGACTTTAGTATAAATCTTCTCATCATAGGCACTCATTCACAAAGAAAACTGCAAAATGTAGGCATATACTTTTAAAAGATTTTATTTGTATTCATGTGTATGAGTTCTTATGCACATATATGTACATTGTGTGCAGTTGCCTACTGGGGCATCAGATCCCCTCTGTGGCTGGAATTATGAGTGGGCCATGAATACTGGGAACCAAGCTCAAGTCCTCCACAAGAGCAGCAAACATTCACACCCTCCCTGACATCACTCCAGCTCTCCACGTACACATCTTGATGAAAATTTCAAAGTGAACATGACTATGTAGCTAGTATGCAGCCAAGAAACAAAACAGTGTGCCTCTTTCTGCCCTTCCTGGCCAGTGAAGAGAGCTGCTGGGTTGACCCCTAACGCCACAAAGGTGTTTGGTGTGTTGCCTGTTGCTCAGGTTGATTCTTGTCTCTGTCTGGATGTCTTCTTGTTTATTCATCTGCGTGGGTTTTCACTGCTGTGTGCCCCCCAATCACTTGACTCCATTAGTCTGTCTTTATCATTATAGATGGGGGTGGTCACCTCTGCATTGAGGCTATTGAACCTGTGACAAGTGCTGCTGTGAGTATTTTTGTCCTTGTCTCTTAGTAGACACATGTATACTTTTCTGTTGGGTATTTAGTGAAATTGCTAGATTCTAGGATATGCACATGTCTATCTGACTGGAATAAATCCTGGCCCAACTTTTCCTGTTTCTTTGTATGGCACCACTGCCATGCCTCCCACCCTGAGGCTGGGCTCCAGCATGGGACTTGCTCAGGCCAATGGGGAGTATAAAAGCAGATACAAATAGTTGCAAACACTTGCTGGGCTTTGATCTCTTTTATGCTTCCCTTTGAAAACACATCTGGGTCCCCTGCTCAAGGCTATGAAATACAAGAGAAGAGTAGAGTCATCTTGGATGAGCTCATCCTACCAAGCAGCCGAGCTACTTTCCAGCTGCCCACAGGAGTGAGTAAACCCTGCTGAGATTGGCTAAGTCTAAATCAAATGAGCGAAGCTGTCTGCTTGACTTGCATAAAATAAGAAATGGCAGGATTTTAAGACACTAACCTTTAGTGTCATTTGTTATATATCAATTGTTACTATTTGTTATGCAGCAATAGCTGACTACCCCATTGCTAAACAGATTTCCAAAGCATTATGTCCACTGACATTGCCCTTGTCAATAGATGGTGATTAAACTAGCTGGAAAACACAATATTTGATCTTGTTTTTCATTTTAAGCATCCCCAGGAGCATGTAACTGTACCAATTAATAGATTTAATTTACATTTTACTAATAATTAATAGTGTTAAGCCCCCTTTCCTGTGTCTATGAGTTTGTAGAATATTCTCTGAATTGCCTTGGTTTTGCTTGTTTTTCTATTAGATCAATTGTTTTCTAGCTGCTGAGTTTTATGGATGAACACATATATCTACAGATATACTAGACAAGAACACTTTAAGTAAATTTATTTACTTTGTGTGTGTGTGTGTGTGTGTGTGTGTATACATGTGAAGGCCAGAAGTCAGCCGGTGCGAGTGGTCTCTCTTCTTCCGGAACAGAAGTTGTCAGGCTTGGCAGCAAGCACCTTTATCTGTTGAGCCATCTCCCGGCCTCAGAGAGGAGCACTTGGTAGGGCATTTCTATGCAGATAGCTTCTGCTCTGTGACCTGTTTTACTGCAGCCAAGACATTTCCTAATGAGTGAGCATTTTTAATTCCGTTTACAGATTTTATCTTTTATAGCTGCTAGCATTTTTTGAGGTTATTAAGCTTTTTGTTGTTGTTTTCTCCTGAAAGTTCTGTTGATTGTCTTTTGTAATTAGGTCCTGGAATTGATTTTCTACTTATGGTATGAGATGGGGATCAAAATATTCTCGGGTTCCTGAAGAATATTCAATTAACCCATGATTGGTTTGCACTGCTCTCACTGGGAAGCAGCATGGAATTATGGGAAGAGTTACTAGCTGGGCTGTAGTCCCAACTGTGGTACAAGCTCACGAGCTCTGTCCTTGAACAGGTCACTAGAGCTATGTCTGTGTCTATTTGTCCATTCATAAGAAGAGGAGGTAAGCTTAGATTGTCTACAGTGTTCCATGCAGAAGTGATGTCATAGTTCAACAATGTCCTTGTTAGTTCGGGGATCTCAGGGGAAGTATTAGCATATTAGAGAGCAAATTTCCGTCACCTTTTAAGATGGAAAAAACATACCCATGTCAGGTTATTGGGAGAATTAGAGAAACGTATGTGAAGTTTTATGCTTGGCACATTAAAAATTATGCTGTACAGCAGGGGCTATCAGCGTCTGCTATTGGTATAGTCATACAGTGAACAGGAAGTGGCCTTCATTTAACTTAAAATCAACAACAAAAAAACAAACAAACAAAAAACTCACAACTGGTAGTTTTAACTTAACAAGTATCACAGACATGCTTGGAAATAAAGCTGCCTCGTCCTCTCCATTCCTAAGAGACATTACTTTTGTCAACATATAAAGTCTGATTTCTAGAATTCATTCTTTATTACCCTTGTTTTCAAAAGTTTACCCTAAACACATGTATAATCCTGGGAAGGACAGAATGCCATGGTGACACCTGCCAAGAGGAACTGGGAGGCCTGAAGTCCATGGGTTTCTACAATGAGATCACTGGGGACTTCCCTGAGGTGGTATTGTCTGTCCTCTGGATCTCAGTCTGCTTTCTGATAGCAATTACAGCTACCTCATCATTCCTGCCCTGTGTTAACCATCTGTCTCCTTCAACCAGGACGTAATCTAGCTCCAAAGCCACAGAGCTGCTCTCGCCACTGTGCCTTCCATACTGAGTAGAACTAGCTCACAGAAATGCTCAGGAAAGATTACCAAATAAAGTGAATGGCTGCAAAATCCAAGCCACATAAACTGCATAAGGAATAGCACCCACATTTGATTTGCCACATCCTCTATTAGTGTGACACAGGAACTCATAATGGATTTTGACTCACACTGTCAGCCCCACACTCCAACTACTGCAGGTGTGCAGAACCAACTTTAGAATGAGATAAATATTAGCCCTGCTAATAAACACATATTTCTGAAGTGTGCCTTTGGGAATAAAAAGAAGGAAATTGATATTTCCCACATACGTGTACTATAATGGTTTTTATAGAGAGGAACTGTTTCATAAATAAGTTTCTGAAGGCACAAATTATCCCGAGAGCTATTCTTCCCTTTAAATGAAAGCAGACACCAGAACCATGTTTTCACAATAAACAAATCCCGAGTTTTGGGTGTTGATTACTAGAAAGTTTCCAGTTTTGTCTTTTACCCAAATAAGTTGTTAATTAGATAGACAAAAACCAGGAAGCATGGCCGTTTACACATTTAATTTCCTCACTCTTGAGCTGCCCGAGTCATTTCCTGCAGGAATCCAGCAGCTGGTAACAACATCACAGGCTCGGTAGCAGGTGATGCTCCAGGCTCTGCTTACAACTCAGGTGCTTTGTTCAGACTTGGAAGGAGCCAGATCAACTTCAGAAATAAATCTAAACACAGCCAAGAATGCTATCTGCATTGCTCTAACAGGCACGTCTGTCTAGTGGGAGGAACCGTGGACAAAGAAACCAACTTCCAGGCTTGGCTCAGCTGGTAATTGGTTGTGTGACCTTACATTTCACCTCCTGCACCCTAATCTCCTTGTCTACCTGAGAGTTAACAGCACTCAAATTCTACGTCCAAGTTTGTTTTTTTGTTTGTTTGTTTGTTTGTTTGTTTGAAGAAGCAACAAACAAATTCAAAATGTAGTTATTTTTGTACAAGTTCCTGTTGAAACAAGAAGCCACAAAGATGGAACCTTTGACATCTTAAGGACAGAGAGCTTCACTGACTTCCATGTCACCAAATCAGTGTGTTGCTGCACAAGAAAGCTAAGTGATAAATCAGAGAAACTGACATCGTTTACAATGTTACACTGGTTTGAGTAATTGTTTTACAAGTGGTACATGTATAAGCTTTCTCCTCATTGCTACACTGTCTGTTCCCTTGGAAAATAGAAACGAATAAGTTAATCATATTTTTTTTAAAAAAAAAAAAAGCAAAAGTGTCAAAGGTGTATAGTCCATCTGAATTTGGCCTGGGTGGGTGGAGAATGGAGCTAGAATATCACTCCCTAATTCACATGTTGTAATCCCCAGTGGGAGGTTCTGGGAGGTGGGGCTTCTGGGAGGTGCCTGGGTCATGAGAGAGACCTTTAGACACACCCTTCTATCTCACCCACACACATGGTGGGCTGAGGCGCTACAGTCTCTCATTGGTCTGGAATATCACCCAGATCTAGAACCTTTTTTCTTGCTCAAATAAACTGTGGTATTTAACTTACCCCCTCTTTCCTTTTAACGTAAATCCTATTTAAGAGTTTAATTTGTCTAGTTTAGCAATCAGAAGGAATAAAGCAGGTGTCATGTTTCTTGGATTAGTGTTGGACATCCTGAGTTTGGGTTGAACCAGTAAGCTTGAAGCTTTAAAAAAAATCAAAACATTTATTAAAATGAGAATTCTTCTATATCTTGAGCCAATTGTGTTCCATGCTGACCCAACAGCATTCTCTTTAGATAATCACCGAGTCAATAAACTTCCGAGTAGAAAACATAGGCTTAAGGCTTTTACATAGACCTATAATTAACTCAGATACTTTTAACATTTCATGAATTTTACGCACACACACACACACAGCACTATACACATACACGCACAGGTATGTGCAGTTTCATGTGACCCATCATAAGACTCAAGTGTCTCTCCAAAAGTCTAGTCAGAGAGAAGTCCACTTTTGTTTTTCCACACAGTAGCTAGGAGAGGGGGGTCTATGTTATCTGCCACTCCTGGAAACTTCCAAGTAGCCCAGAATCATGGAATTGTCTTTGTTTTGATTAGTGACCATTGTCCCACACTGTTACTGTAATGATACAGTTCAACCATTCAGAGGGTTCTCAAATGGCATTGGCTTTATAGTATACCTTGCAATTAGAGGTGTTTTTCTACTGAAAGGGAGTTAGGAATTAGGGATTCTTTTTTTTCAGATTGAAGTAAATAGAGTAAATGTTTGTGTGTTTAATGTTTTCTCCATATATTATTCTTATACTTGTGCCTTCTGTCTTGGGTCAGCTGGCAAATTCCAATAGAAAAATAAATGGTATTATAAACTAATAAATATATTGTACATATAATATAAACTCATAAAGCATCAATTATGCTTAATTTGTATTGTGTGCATGTCAATGCTAATTTTGTAATGTGGCTGAATTCCTTGAAAACACTTTTCTGCTAGGTTAAGAATTAATGCCAGAATTCTGTAGTACTCTACAGTAAGTGTCGTGGGGACTTTTCTGTAAGGAGTACCATTATTTCCAGAAACTTCTTTACTTAAATATTGAGAACCAGATAACCTTCCTCAACTTTAAATGGAATGATAAATAGATGAATTTGAATGTAGCATCAGAAATGTGTTTTGCAAGCCAAAATATTTTGGCGTATTGATCATGCTTTTCTGTCAGTTACTGGAGAAGGGGCTAGCAGAGCATATTACAATGGGACAGCAGCTCTAGTCCCCACTGCCCAACATCAGGTTGGAGCCAGTTTGTTTGGGACAACAAAAAAAAATGCTTTCTAAACCAAAAGATTATGCAGGTACACTCACAGCACAATTGGAGAGTGTGCTGCCAGTGCTGTGACTCACAGCACAGCTGGAGAGTGCGCTGGCATGGTTGTCACTCACAACACAACTGGAGAGTATGCTGTCAGGGCTGTGACTCACAGCACAACTATAGAGTATGCTAGCACAGTTATCACTCACAGGGCTGTCTATGAATTAGCACAAAGTAGTGCAGCTCCCACGTTCCTTGAAGTGTTCTGTATGACCCTCAGAAGGTCCTGAGATCCTGCTTATTTGTCCCAGAGACACATTGATGTTCCACTCTTCCTGGATCGTCTCATCACAGCGTTTCTGCCACCAGCTTCCAAGCAAGCACTGCTCTCAAATGACTGCCCTGACTGACTCTGCATTTGGGAAATTGAAAACAATACATTAGAGTTCCTGGCATGGAGTGGTCCAAGGAATAGTAATAGTAAGCATACGCTTATTGAAAAATAATAAGCATCTTTACTGAATGCTTACTACAGGATAGGCATAGTACTGAAAACTGTACACGCATTGTTTAATCTCCAGAATAATCAAAAAATTAGGTAAGATTATTCCCATTTCACAGACAATAAAACCGAGTATGGGAGGTTACATTACATGTCAAGGTTAATGACAGGGCTGGGATTCAGACCTAAAGCCTTTGTGCTTTTTGTTTATTGTAAGCTCTTGCAAGAGTGCTTATTGTTGATATAATCATACCTGCATTTCAATTATGATAAGAGATGAGTTAACACCAATTATCAACCCACAGAAATAGGGTTAGTAGATGTATTAAGAGAAATAAAGAATCCAGTGTGACTACTTCCATCTTCCAGAGAAACTACTCTCAATTGTGTTTCCGGTTTCAAAGGACATTTTTTCCTAAGAAATATTAAATCAAGAAGTTAGTAATCAAAAGTGGGCTTGGACTAATTTCATTCTCATTCCAGACATCTCAGATTGTTGAATCTTTTTTGATTTATTATTTAATACCTATTTTATTTTCATTTGACACAGTGCTTTCATACATACTTATAGAGAATTATGTGATAATTTCTGCATATACCCAATGAAGAATAATCACTGGGACCAAGGTGACTGGTTTCTCGATCACCTCAGACATCCACTATCACTCAGAATCTTTTTTACTGTTATATGAAATGTACAATTGATTGTCAAATCTCAACTCCAAGTCTAGAATCTAAATCTGAATTTGTGTCAACTCAGCCCCTGGGTCCTCTGGCAGTTCTACCGACTGGTCACCCCAGCACTTGTGCCCTGTGGGTCCAAGGGTCACTTTGAAAGAATCTAGAGAAGCAGATGCCAGCCTCAGTCTGGCACAGGATACAACCATTCTGCAAGATTGCACAACTTTCCCAATCCCACCTGCCCTGCTTCCTCCCTCCTTACTGCACAAGCCGGGCATGAGCATATTATTGATTGAAATAATACACAACTACGCAGGATGCGTTGATTCCACTGGGCCATTTGTTGCAACACTAGTTTTGTTTTACAGGGACGCTTTCTCTGGCTGTCATACGTTCTATGTATCCCAATCCACTCCTTTCCGGATATAAGAAGCCTTAGTATCTTGGTAGCTTGATACCATGGAGTCTCTAGGACTGACCAGGTTCCAGAGTATCTACACATCATCTTCTACATGCTTAGGGGAAATCGAGCCTGGCGCAAAAGAGAAAGTGAGTTACTAATTGGATTTATGGCCATTACTCCCAGAGCAGCCCTCTGCCCTCAGTAATCTTGATAGCAGTTCAGATAGGAATCTCACTCTGCAAAAGATGCAGAAAAAGCTGGCATGTCTCCTACTCACCCAATAAAAAGTCAGATTGTTATTAAAGTGTCCTTGAAGCTACTGTGATTTACATTCATGTTAATGGCTCTCTTTGTAGCCCTGTCCCTTTCATGGGGGCTGCCCTCCTTTTACTGTTGGTCACATTTAAAATAAATATCCCCCCATCCATCGCCAGCTGTCCACCTCTCCTTTCCTGCGCTGGGCTGCCTGCCACTCGGATGCTTCCCTCTGAGAAGCCCATGCACCCAAGGATGCCCAGTGCAGTATTTGTGTAGCAAAGAGATGATGTGGCTTGGGTTTCTCCAGTAGACGAATGTTAATATGTGTGCAGAGTAAGATGTAATATACAGAAACCATGAACTAGACAGATATAAAGCAACATGTGGAGAACTTCACATGTGTAATAAATGCTGCATATGTGTATAGTTAGCTAAATGACTAATGTTCTCCAGCACAATACCTATGTAAAACAATGCTTTATATATCTGCAAAGATAAATATATACCCCAGGCCATGTGCTCAACACTTACCTCTGGGTATGAAAAACACATGAAGGTAAAAGATGAGAGAGAAAAATTATAAACAAAACAAGATAGTCTTGCAAGGAACTCGGAGTGAAGCTACAGTGTGTGCCTTGCTTGTGAGAGGGAACAATCAAATGACACGTGAATTAAGGCGTAGTCAAAGGTGCTCTCCTTTCTATGTGATGTGATTACAGCTCTGCTCCAACACCTTGGACAAATTATTTCACATCTCTGAACTTCAAGTTCCTTACTAGTTAAAAAAAAAAATTAGAGAATGACATGGCAAGTAAGGGATAGAATAACCTATCCCCACAATGTTAGAAAGTGTCTACATTTTGAAAGATAGAAGCACAGTGAAGTTTGAGGCCTGGACATCAGCTGGTACTGAATCAGAAAGCCATTTGAGCCATCCAAGGGACATAGAATCAGCATTGAGTCCAAGCAAAGAACATAAATTTCTAAATTAATGACCACCAGGATGATCAGAAGCAAACACTTAATGTCTGTTTCATGATGCTCATCTGTTCCCTGTTCATGTGTGTGACAGATATATCTGCCAAAGTGCCCACCGTTGGTCAATTACCAGCACTACCTAACATAATAGCTGCTGTCTCCCACCTGAGGCACGGTGTTTCAGATTATTAAGCCAATCAGTGCTCCAAAAAGTTGAGGTCTGAAGTCTAAGACAATAAAAATCATCACCATCACCTCTGTTGTTGACCCCACCCCCCCACCCCCGATACCTGAATTCTCTGCACTTGTCCCAAGTCTTTTTTTTTTTTTTAAAGCAGTCTGTAATGGCTGGAGGGGAAAGCAATGTGCGCCCATCCCTGCTCTCCAGTGAGAATAACAGGCTATGAGAACCTGAGAGAAAATTATCTCCCACATACTGATGAACCCAAGGTCCAGACAATAAGCAAAGAAAGGGACTGACCTGGGGGACAGAGCAGCCTCTGTCCTTGCTCTCTCTGGGCAGATGAGCATCCATTGGTTCATGGAGAGAGGACTCAACCACAGTTATATTGTTTTCCCCTTTCTTTACCAGGGTGACAAAATCCCATAGCTCCAGCGGAGCACATGGGAGTAGTCCACAACCATGTTGTATTTTCTACACTCTTCATGACTGGCTTGACTAGCTTAGCCTGTGATTTAGGAGAAAACCTTTGGTTCTTCATCTTGCACAAGTAGGGTCCCCAGGAACTCTGAGGCATGCCACCAGCTTATTCCACCTCCTCCCATACCCCACTTCCCAAGCATTGACTTTCCCATGTCCAGCAGAGCATTCAGACTCCAAAGTCACAAGAAAAGTTGCTGCTCTCCAGCTTTTAGTAAAAAGGAGGTCCAGACAATGTCACATCAGTCAGTCAATCCTCACCAGGCAGAAAGAAGAAGCAATCTGGAAATATTTCTTCTTTCAGTTCACCAAGCCCCCTGTCAGACCCCCTAGCGTTCCTATGAAAATGTTAACACACTACAGGATCTGCTTCTTTCAGGGTTTTTCCCTGGGACTGGATAGTGTGGATGTGAACAAAGCCAGCATTTGTTGTGTGCCTGTGAACCAAGTAGGAAAGAGATGATATTTGGTTGAATAAGAGGGAAGGAAGCTGGCTGTGAGCAGCCCAAGATAAAACGAAATGAGATCAGTTTTGCCTGCTAACCTCCTTCCGAATCACCAGGCTTTCAAGGAATTCAGAACCTGAGTAAGTGGGGAGATGAGGTCACGTGACAGCCACCTTTGTCAAGAGATGTAATATTATAGAGATAGTAGATAATTCCAACATGCTGAAATGAACAGATATAACCACTGAAAAATCCATAAGCAGAACTTGTGACGCCTCTGCAGCATGGGTGTGTGGACCTTACTGGTGAGAGGAAGGAGCAACCACAGATGCTGCTCACACAGGTTGCCAGGAATTTTATATTCCTGCAAACTCATGGGGCAGACACAATGTGAGATTCCGCAATGGAAGGGCTTCGAGGACCACTAAGCAAATTTTGAGCATTTACTGTATCCTAGTCACAGTAGAAAGCTACAGAGATATCTAAGATTTAGTGTCCGGTCTAAGATGAGCTCATATGCTCAAGAAACTGGACTCCAAAAACTCAAAAAATCCCATTAAAAAATGGGGTACAGAGCTAAATAAAGAACTCTCAACTGAGGAATATCGAATGGTTGA
>NC_034604.1:7427794-7430130 GCF_900095145.1 Mus pahari | reverse complement strand
GGTGGGTAGGGGAACAGAGGTGGGGGGAGGGGTATGGGAATCTTTTGGGATAGCATTTGAAATGTAAATAAAGAAAATAATAATAATAAAAAAAAAAAGATGAGCTCATATTCTGATGGGGAAAATGAAGTTTAAAAATAAAATGGCAACTGTTTATAGTCATAGCTCTCTATTTAGAAGCAGAAAGCTAGGGTTCTCCTCTGCTGGAGTCCTTGGGAGTTCGACTAAACCCAGATTTAATTTCCTTGGAATGAAGAGTTCTTGCTTTCTCGATCGAGCACTCTCCTGCCTATCACCGTGGAGCACCACTTAATACTGTTGAGAGCTTAGAGATGTGTGTGGATCTTTATGAGTATATGGAGCATGCAAAGAAGATTGCAGAGATCTTGGGAATCAATATCAAATCTGTGTTTAAAAAGAGTAGCTGAGAGTCAGCATTCGTGCATGGAGGTGAGCCAGTCGCTAGGGCCCTTACCAGATCTGGAGACCTACTGAAAACCTTGGCCTGGAACCTCTGGTGACTTTTATCCCCAACTCCCTAACTAAAACTGAGCACACAGTCCTACTCATTGCAAGGATGCCAGGAAATGCAGCCCCCTACATTCCTGGAACAGGGGAGAACTGCTTGGTAACAAGCATCATCAAACAATGTAAACAACAGGAAAATATGTGGGCAATCTGCTATGGTTACTGCTGATGGTCAGTTTCATTGGGTTAAGTGAAGCTCGCCTCTCCCTAAATGCCACCTCTGCAGAGGATTTTCCACAGAGGACTTAGTAGCCCTGAATGTGGGGAGTGCCATTTCATTAGCTGAGTGCCCAGATGACATCAAGGCTGGGAGGGGAGATGGTTTAGTTGGTACAGTGATTGCTACACAAGCCTCAAGACCAGAGTTCAGATCCCACGCACTCAAGTAAAAGCCAAGCAAGCAGGCACACATCATAAACCCTCTCTATGGTGGAAGGTACAGAATCAGGTAGATCCTTGGAAATGATGGACAAGCAAGCCTACCACATCAGTAAACTGCAGATTCAGTGAGGGACACTGCCTAAAAAGATAAGAGGGCTAGAGGTGGCCCTATGGGTAAGCACTTGCTACATAAGTATAAAACCTGCACAAAATCCCAGCACACCATGGCCACACATGCTTATAACCAGCATTGTCATGGAAATAAACAGGAGGATCACTAGGGCTTCCTCCGTTAGGACCTAGCTCCACATTGGTCGAGAAACCCTATCTCAAAGCAATGTGGAAGAAAGGAATGGACCAAGATGCAAAAAAAAAGGCATCCTCCTCTGATCTCCACATGCACAGGCACATATACTTGCACATACATTTGTGCGTAGACCACACGCTTATCACACATACATAAGCACGCAGGCATACACGGGAAAATGTACCTGAAAACACATGTGTCCTCATGCCCTAGACACAGAGGAGGGGAGGACTGGAGACAAAGCACTATTGCTAGCAGTGCAAGCATCCATCCACCCCGCTGCTTCTCTTTCCTTCCTGGCCATATGATGTCATTGTGTGAGTTGTTTCTTTTTGCCACACCCTCCCACAACCTCCCACATATTGCAAACAAAATAAATCCTTTCTCACTGGAAAATTCTGTCAGGGATCTGCCAGTGTGATGACTAACACAAAACGCATCGAGTAGAGAAGGCATATGATAAAAGACTGCATTATCCCAAGTAGAATGAGGTAGGTGTAGTTATGTCATAAGTTGAAATGATTACCAAAATTAACTGATTTTCTTTTTCAAGCATCTGATGACAGTGGGTGAAGATCTCCTCCTGAACATGAATCATTAGGGTTAATAGCTTCATTCTCTTACCTAAAGAAAGTTTCTAATCCAAAAGTAAAATAAGTTTTTTTTCCAATTTTTATTAGGTATTTACTTCATTTACATTTTAAATGCTATCCCCAAAGTCCCCTGTACTGGCTACTTTTGTGTCAACTTGACACAGCTGGAGTTATCACAGAGAAAGGAGCTTCAGTTGGAGAAATGCCTCCATGAGATCCAACTGTGGGGGATTTTCTCAATTAGTGATCAAGGGGGAAGGGCCCCTTGTGGGTGGGACCATCTCTGGGCTGGTAGTCTTGAGTTCTATAAGAGAGCAGGCTGAGCAAGCCAGGGGAGGCAAGCCAGTAANGAACATCCCTCCATGGCCTCTGCATCAGCTCCTGCTCCCTGACCTGCTTGAGTTCCTGTTCTGACTTCCTTGGTGATGAACAGCAATGTGGAAGTGTAAGCTGAATAAACCCTTTCCTCCCCAACTTGCTTCTTGGTCATGATGTTTGTGCAGGAATAGAAACCCTGACTAAGATAC
>NC_034604.1:7371990-7427783 GCF_900095145.1 Mus pahari | reverse complement strand
GCCAAGTAACCTTGGTTTCTGTTGCTTCTATTCTTACGCTTGCCTCCTGCCATCTGATTATCTCTAGTGCTTGCTGCCCTCAATATATCTGATTGGAGCCTGTCCTTCCTATAATCCCAGTTGATTCAGGACTTCTCAGAGTCCAGATTTCTCTGTGATTCTTTGATTGTGTGCTCCTGTGAACCTGAGATTGTGAATGTATCTGAGTTCTTGGCAGTCAAGCTCTTCTGAGACACTCAAATACTAGTGTGACCCAGCTCCTGTTATCCTGGGATCCTTTTGTCCTAAGATCCTGGGAGTGTTACACTGCGTGGAAGTGGTGTCTCCTTTGAGGACCGTGGAGTTGTCTGGTCTGTTTGAAACCAAGGTAAACCTGAACTGATTAAAAGGAACCTGAGCCTCTGGTCAGGAAAGGCTCTGGTATCCTTGTTCCTGCTGTCACAGGCCCATCACTATTGAATTGGACCAACTGTTGTGTTCCACTCACCAGTGATCCTAAGATGGCTTGGGCAGTCTGCTAGGGACCATGGGAGTTTCGGCCAAATCTGTGCCCTAGGTGATCCGGTGCTGGTGCAGACCAGAAGGGGCTTGTGCCCCTGGTCAGGCTGGTTCTCTGCTACCCCAGTGCTTTCTCAGGTCCTGTGCACAATTGGATTTGATCAGATGTTGTGTTCCAGTGAGCCTAAGGTCCTCTAGAGACCGTGGGGGTGTCTGCCCACTCCATGCCCTAGGTGACCCGATGCTGGCACAGACTGTAAGCGATTTGTGCTATAAAATAAGTTTTAAAAAGAGACTGAGTCAAAATGTTAAGCTATGCATATAGGGAAGTATGTATCATTTTTTACAAAGTCATAAGTTGAATTATTATTCTCAAGATAATCTTCCTAAGACCATTTGAATTGGGTTTTATGGCTTGCATAAGCAATTGTCACTAGGCTAATTGCAGAAAAGAACAGGTCTTTTTTTTTTCCTTGAGGGTGTTCTGGAGTTCAAAAGTCTGAAATCAAGGTATCCATGGTGGTTTGAATGAGGCATCCCCCATAAGTCTTGAGCATTTTAATACTTGGCTAGTGGAACTATTTGGGAAGGATTAGGAGGTTTGGCCTTGTTGGCAGAAATAGACTACTGCATGTGAGCTTTATGGTCTCAGAAGACTCACCCTATCCCCAGTGAGCTCTCTGCCTCCTGCTGGAGCTGTGCACTCTCAGCTGCTCATGCCACTGTGCCTTCTTTCAAAAGTCATGACTCTAATTCTCTAGGACACCAGCCCAGTTAAATGCTTTTTTTTTTTTTTTTTTTTTTTTTTTTATGAATTGCTACGGTCATGGTGCTTTATTATAGCAATATAAAATAGCATTCATCCCTGAGGCTGTTCTAATTTATTATTCAGTCTTATGCACAGTCTATAGTCCATAATACTCCTCATTTCAAATTAAGTTGATTTTTTTCTCTGCCTACCCCTCTTTTATGCTAGAGATCAAACCTAGGGCCCTATATAAGCAAGGCAAATGATTTATCAATGAGCTACAACCCCAGTCCTGACTTCAATCTTTTAAATTAAGTATTTTTCTTATTAATTACATTAAATTGAGCTAAATAATTTGTTTTTTAAAAATGTTTATGATGAGGATGCTTTCCAAGGCTATAGAACTGATTAGAATACTCAATTTAACATACTAACAATTCTTAAAAGGATAAGAAATGATTCTGGCTGGACGGTGGTGGCGCACGCCTTTAATCCCAGCACTCGGGAGGCAGAGGCAGGCGGATTTCTGAGTTTGAGGCCAGCCTGGTCTACAAAGTAAGTTCCAGGACAGCCAAGGCTATACAGAGAAACCCTGTCTCGAAAAACAAGAAATGATTCTGCTCTTTCCTCATTATTTTGAGATGCACCATAATAATACTATCCTTGCAAGGATAATGCATAAAACCCTAGGTCATAAATCTAACTGTATGAGCAGCTTGGGACAGCTAATGGCTTGTAGCTTGTGGCAGCATTTGATACCACCCTCCTAGCTGGTTGATTTTGTGTCATAGATCACAAATTTGAATCATTTGAGAGAAACAAAGCAAATTTTAGGTTTTGGTATATATTTAAAATGTGTAAGAAATATAGAATGAGTATTTCTTTTGTGGAATAGTCTAACTATTTCTGTTAGGGGAATCTTGTTCCTTATTGCATTGTGTATGTCACAAATATGGCTCCTTTTTTATTACTTACTAGATTTTGATTGAATACAAATTAGGTACTCATTTTTTCCTGAAGAGTTAGCAGTTCAACTGGTACACATATTGATTTACCTTCAAAATCCTACAGTGACAACCCTCCCCAAACTGACAGAGATGAACAACAACTTTAAAGTCAATAGTTGTATTAAACAGTGTAGCCTAACACACTACACTGTTATATATCAAATAGTTGTGTTAAACGGTGGTATTTTGAAAATGTGTATGTGGAACCCATATGTCCTTGTGAATGTAACTGAGATTCTTGAGATGAGATGAGATCATTCTGGAAGATCCAGGTGAGTCCCAGGAGACATGGTGGCAGTAACCACTGAGAGCTCCTATCTTGAACAGGAGGCAGAGAATGCACTGGGAATGTAGGTCATTTTGTACCTAGGTCCCTTCTCATACATTTTTCTGCTCTTGTAACTTACCCTTTTTCCAGAATATCATAACAAGTGGAGTCTCCCAATAGACAGCCTTTCAGTCAAGCGTCTTCCACTTGGAAGATTGCATCTGGGGATCTGCTACTATTCTGTAAGCCACAGTTCATTGTTTTTATTATGGAGTATTTCAATTGTGTAAGAATGGACCATCATTTGCTTATCCATTCATCTACCAAAAGACTTTTGTTTTGTTTTCAGTCATTGGTGATTACAAATACTTCAGTTATAACTATTCTTCCACAGGGCAGTCTTGTGTGTCTGAAAACATTTTCATTTCTTTAATTGAACCATCTAAATGTGGAAGTGCTGGCTCACCCTGTGACTTTTAGTGACTTGTTCGATTTTGTTAAAATGATTTAAAGTTGTTCCTGATATTTCCTTATATGCATTTTAGTTTTTGTTGGGACAGTAGTAATGTCTCTTTTTCATTCATTTTAGAAATGTCTGTCTTCTCTCACTCTCTCTCTTTTTTTTTCTCTAACCAAACAGAGAGGTTCTTTATTTTATTATTTATTTATTTATTTATTGTGACTATTTTTAAATATTTTTATTATTTTCTTCATTTACATTTCAAATGCTATCCTAAAAGACCCCTATACCCTCCCCCTGCCCTGCTCACTCTCATTTTTATCTTGGTCAGTTTAGCTGAAGGTTTTTATTTTTCCCTTAAATTAGGAGGAAGGAAAGGGAGAGAGAAGGGAAAGGAAGGGAGAGATGAAAAGGGGAGGAAAGAAGGGAGGAACAGAGGGGAGTAGAGAAAATGGGAAAAGAGAGGAAGGGAAAGCAAAGGAGATGGGAAGAGGGAGGGGAGGAGAGGGAGGGGAGGAGAAGAGAGAGGGAAGAAGAGAGAGGGAGGGGAGGAGAGGGGAGGAGAGAGGGGGAGGAGAAGGAGGGGAGGAGAGGGAGGGGAGGAGACAAAGGGGGGAGAGGGAGGAAAGGAGGGAGGAGACAATGTTCTGTCCGTTTCTCCTCTAATTTCCTTACACTTATTTTGGGTTTGATTTGTTTTTCCTTTTGTAGTAGTTTCTTAAAGTTAAAGTCCTTATATTTTCCAATAATGCATGCTTTATAGTCCTATTTTCAGCCTGTTTAGGTCTTCGAGACTAAGACGAGTCTCCTATAGTTACCATAGGGTCAAATGCCACTTTTCATCTATTTTTCAGCTACCAACTCACCTTTCCTTCTGCCATCTTAACCCTGCTATTGAGCTACTCTTGATTTCTGTTGTTAAAATTCTGAATTATCACTTGGTATATTTTTATAACCTCTGGCTCACAATAACTCTCTATCCAACACTCTTAATTTTCCAGTTCTTTCAGCATACACATAGCACTTCCCTTAAAGACTTTTAAATCCAATGTTTAACACTAAAAGATAGTTTCTAATCACTGTCCCTCCTAAGAAGGTCCATTTTTCAATTTCTCTGAAGACACCAGACTGTTATGGCTATTGTTGTTCATGATGATGATGACGACGATGACGATGATGATGATGATGATGATGACGACGACGATGACGACGTCCAAACTGGCAAGAACTAGACATTTTAGATTGCATAATAACTCCAGAATCTGGTTGTTTTGCTCTGAAGTAAGGTGCTATTGTTGTTACAGCTGCTGTTGTTTGTTAATTAATTTTGTAATTTACCTGAATTAAACCTGTGAATATGGTTTCTCTGGTCTAGAGTCTATATTTTTGGTGGTGGTGATTTTAAGTCTGGCACCTCTGGTTACTCCTGTGTCTGTGACATATACTGATAGAGCCGGTGATGAGAGACAGTTTGCTCAACCACCATGAGTCACACAGTCTTCCATCATGCCACGGGATCTGCACGTAGAAAAGAAAAAAACTGAAACTCAGGGCCATTTTCAGATGTGGCCAGCCATTACTATCATAGAGCCATTTGTATGTCTTCTACGTAGATGCTCGGGCTTGAGGTCTGTCGGCATTCTGTCTGATTTGAGCAGTCTCTTGTATTATTTTGAATTTGCGTAGACAGCCAAGAATATATTTGTCTTCACCACCATTACAGCCTCAGACTGGAACCAAGAACAGCTTTCTTGCCTGCCTTCAAAATAGTCTCTTCCATCACCTCTGGATACACAGGTCAGAACTCCATCGTCCCCTGTTCTCGCCTCTGTTTCTTGACCAATGTTAGTAGTTTTTCAAATATAAATGTATCTCCAGTGGTCATTTGCCTTTAGTCAATTTCTAATATGTGGAATGATTTTTGAGTTTGTTTTAATTTTTTGCCATGTGCACACCTATCCACAGTCAGAAATGTGCCACTAGCTTACTTTTGAGAGACATAGCAAGGACCCAAAGCCTTAAGTTCCTAGCGACATCACTGTAAGTTTCTCTATTTTCAGTACTATACATCAATTGCATATAATGGAAAACATCACGGTCAGCATTGTTTTAAGCTCTGCTTCTCTTTAAATAGTTATTTTATGTATCCATGTTGACACCTTGGCGTAACTCATGGAATGCCATCATGTTCACATTCCATGGATGACAGCAAGCTTTTAAAAGTCCACAAACACATGATCCTTCCAGATCTGTGTGTCAGTTTGGAAACCAATTTTTTTCTTTTGGGGGTACATGGGGTACTCCTCCCAAACTTTATGAAATAAATATTCCTGACACCATCTTGTGGCTTCTTACAGATTCAACAAAAATAATGTCTTGCAGATTGTGAATAAATTCTAATATTCAGAATGTATTCTTGACAGGCTTTAAAACCTTTCCCTGTGCTGAGCTACTGAGTGGTCACAATAGTTTCAACGCCACTTTATAGTATGTAACTGTGATTCATGCTGCCCTGGGCCTAGATCTCTATTCTGCATATGAACTTTCATAATATATTCCACCTTTCCCATACATTCTGTCATCTATTAATCTTTGTCTTTCTATATCTATTTCTGTATATGCAAAGTGAATTGAAATCATGTACAGTGATAATCGGTACTTTATGACAACCTTAGAGATAACTAGATACAGACTAGATCATTTCAAACCTGTTACGTTTATCAGAGTACAACCATTAACACTTCAGATTTTTAAGACATATTAAACCCATCATGTTTAAAAAAAAATGGTTTGGACCAAAAAGTACCCTAGTACCAGAATTCCATATTTCCTAAAAGTTCAGGAAAAAGGTGTATTTCCATTCATGCTTATTATTGAACATACTAAAGTCATTGTGCCTTGCTTTCTGCTTTCAACCCTGTTACTACATAAATCAAGTTGATTTGGTGTGGCCTAATGGTAGCACACAATAAGGCACCAGGAAAAAGGTGTATTAGGAAAACCAAAAAGAAACATAAAGAGGTGACAGTTTTTCTCTAAATCCATATGTGGTGATAAATATATCAATACTACCTGCGGGTTTTACAGAAAATGTTTAAAAGTTCTTTATAAAAGCCATGGTTTAGTCTCTAACATATTTCATTAGTGAACAGCTGTTTAAGATTAACCAGAATAAATCCTCACTGTATTTCAAAGCATTGGTTTCCCCAAATCAGCACATTGTAGACTTCACTGAGGGTTTTTAAAAATCAATTACACAGATAGATGGATAAAGGTATGACTCGCAGGTAGCTCCCTGTGAAACTGAAGTACTAATCACGTGTCTGAGAGTCTGTCACTGACACAACTGCCACAGGAGCCAAGACCATGGATGGAAAAGGAGGGCATGATCATAGGGGAGTAATCCCAGTGACCTACACCCCAGCACCAGGCTCATCGGAACACAGGGCTGAGTACCAGGTACACACCATGGCCAAACACAGGAGCCCAATATGGCAGATGGAGAACTGAGCAAAGAAACTGGGTGTACTTCAACATCAAAGAGCAAAATGTCAGGGGGCAGGGGAGGTTGAAAGTAGTAAGTGTTGGCCATTCAGGTTATGTCCCCAGGCTTGCCTCTGTTCAGGCTCTCCACCTACAGAGACCCTTTGACCTCAGAAAGGTCCCATCCAAGTCCCAGGCAGAGAATCTCCGTAGATTTAATCTTGTTCCTCACGGTGAGTGCTAACTCTAGCTCTGGAGCGGTAGCAGTAATTAGGACTTCAGGAAATGTTGGTTCCTTACAAGAAGGGAAGCATCTATGGGTGCATCCTTCAATCCCTGGGTCCTTCTCCTTTTTGTTTCCTGAGCACACAGCAGCTAACCCATGCCAAAGGGGTGACAATCATTGGGGACAGTGAAATGGCAATGCAGAAAGATAAAAGACACTGGCATGCTTAAGATCTGTGTCTTCTTGAGAGCCATTTGACTTGTTAAAAAGGAAAATAAAAGGCAAGCTATCGTATTTGTAACTACAATCTACAATATGGGGTCTCCTGCTCAATGTAGCAGACACTCCTAGCACAAACATGGAGAAGACAGCGCATCTTTGCTTTTCAAATACTCCAGAAGGTGAAAGTAGAAGCTGGGAGTAGAGTTAGAGTTGGAAATTTAAAGTCAGTATTAGAAATCATGCACAAGTAGTGGAACTGCTGGAAAGGCACGTTAGCTCAGGAATTAAAGACACCCCAAATATAAGCACATTCAAGTAGGCAGTGGCCAATGGCCTGGGAAGGGAGCTGAGGAAAAGATGCTATGCACCAATCAAGAAGTTCCAAAGACCCCTTTCAACTTTAAATATACTTCCAAGCTTTTATACCAGGGAAAGGCACTACTGATGTCTATTAGTCACATGATCCAAAAGAGTGACAGATCCCCAAGGATTTGTCTGGACTTCTAGAGCAAAACCTCTGCAATGCTGACTGAGGGTGTAGTTCAAGGTAAAGAGATTGCAAAGCATGTCCAATGTCCTGGCTTTGATCTCTAGCATTTTATTGATAGATAGATAGATAGATAGATAGATAGATAGATAGATAGATAGATAAGATAGATAGATGATAGACAGATGATAGATAGATAGATAGATAGATAGATAGATAGATAGATAGATAGACAGATGATAGACAGATGATAGACAGATGATAGACAGATGATAGACAGATAGATAATAGAGAGATAGATAGATAATAGAGAGATAGATAGATAATAGATGGATAGACAGATAGATAATAGATGCTATATACATAGGTAATATTTGGAAATAACAGATTTTGTTCCTAGTTTTTTTACCTTGTGCTGATTCTACTGAATTGTTACCAAAGGTTGTATCCGCAGTGAGGTGAGGCTGGATCAAGACAGTGCTTTGCTCTGAACGACTCAACTTGTTTCTCATTGTGGACTTCCCACGTGGTATCTCTTCAGCAGCCCCATATATCCTATGCATTGCCGTGCTCTGCTCTGAAGGGCCTGTCAGCCTTGCTCGACAATGCTCCATGAGCACATTATGATCCAGATTCCACACATTGTGACCCAGGCTCCACACATGACGCTATAGCAGCAGCAACATTTTCCTGGCCACATTCTGTCTTCCTTCTGGAATTTCACTGTAGATGACTTAACATCCACTTTGACTTCTGAGGTGTGACCCAGAAAGCTGGTCGTGAATTCATCATGCTGACTGACTACCCACACTCACAGCTCACGTCACTTATTAAGAACGGTGGGAAGAGGGGCCCTTGTAGGAATGAATGCACACATAACTGAAAGCATCCTGGGATACATGAGACAAGCCACAGCTATGGTGACTTCTTAGCTCATGTGTCAGGACAGACATGATTGTCCCTGTTTCAGAGAAGAACTACAGCAGCTGGGATACACATGGTCCTTCCTGGCACAATGGCAATATAGCTCAGCTTAGTAGAGTGGTTCCACCTCCCTCAGCAGAAGCCCCTGGGAGCGTGTTCAGTCTTCATATGGTGATGCACATACCAGCAATAATCACAGCGTTGTCATCAACACATGAATATCTTCCTGTAGCACAAATGTGTGACATGAATTAGAAGTTGAAGGAGCCTGGGAGGGGATGGGGAAATGGCTTAGTAAGTAGAGTGCTTGTTATACAAGCTTCAAGACCCAAGGTTCAAGCCTCAGACCCCATGTAAAAATCCAGGTTTGTTACTGAGAAACCCTGTCCCCCTACCACCATCCTCACCACACCCTACACACACACATGCACAAATGCACACTCAAAGCAGGGAGGAGACTAGGGATAGACCTCAGTAATAGAGTGGTGGAGTGAATACCTGTCTAGCATGGCCAAGGTCCTTAGTTCAGTCTCCAGCAGGAAGGAAGGAGGGATGGAAGGAGGTGGGAAAGGAAAAAGAAAAAGAGAGAGGTGAGAGAATGAAAGACAGAGAATAGAGGGCTTTACTAACTGAAAGGTCAGGCTTGACAGCCAAGTAAATGGCAGGTGCTCTTTTCAACTTCCAGAGCCCTTTGGGATTTGGGGAATAAGACAAAGAATCACGGGCAGTCCAAACCACCAAGAACCTCTCTGCTGCACTGGAGGGTGCTGTCCGGGGAGATTTCATAGAAATGACATCTTAGCTAGACTTTGACATTCTGGTTAAGTGTCCAGGTTAGTACACCACAGAAATACTATTGCCATCAATGAAGGGAATACGAGAGGAGGAGACATGGCACAGTGGCTGCTTTTCAGGTGAGCACCCTGCTCCATGTGATGTGAATCAAGATCTCAACAAGGACTGGGTGCTAAAGTCCCACGTCCTGGGAAGCTCTCCAGCCCCAGGTAAACTGGGACAGTTGGTCACCTGGAGACCTCCTGATCCACTTCCTTTGTTTGTAGGGAAATTTCTGCCAGCAGAACTAGGAGCTGTGGTCTGGGTTTGTGTTGTCCAGTAGTTCTCATGTGTCTTAGCTGTACCAAGCTTCGGGCTGGAGTGTCCATCCCTTTGCAGGGGCCCACAGCCTAGAGGCAGCACCCATCTTGCTTATGTGTCTCTGGAGTTAGACTCAGAGCCCAGAGATGAGTACGACGCCAAATTCAAAGACACAATGCAGAAGGAAAGCAGTTTCACTCTCTTTTTCTCTATAAACAATGTATTCAAAAGAAAAAAGAAAAGCTAAGAAGGCTTTTGTATGAATGTCACCTGTATGGATCAATTGAAGAGGTGTTTTAAATAATGGCTGTGACCTGGGTAGTAATGTGTCTAGGAGATCCAGCAACCCCACATCCACAAACACTGCTAGAGTCAGAGCTGGACACTTGTGAACACACAGATATGTGGTATCCTGCAGACTTGGCCTTGATGTTGGGATCATTTAGAATTAGACTCACGGTATGAGGCAATATGCTCAGAGCATGTCACACACAAAAATGTAAAGCTGGATTTAATATAGAAAAATGATAAAAAGCCAAATCCAGATAACGTTTCCTCCAGAAGAAGCAAGCAGGCCCGGACAACTTGGCTGACACCTCCTCTTAGCCATAAGGATTAGATTAATTGCCACCAAGTGGCCTTGTCCTCTGCTAATAGGACATTGCATGATGTGTTTCCTGTCTCTGGTTTCCCAGACGAAAAAAATAAGAACTGTCCCTACCCTCTGTCCAAGCCCAGTGAAAATCCAGATTCAGCAGTCATACAGGCTTGGGCCAACTCAAGTATGGACGTGACAGAACCTAGCCAAACACCTCCCTGATCCTGATGGCATCAGGGACGTGTTGATAGGAGCTGTTTTAATTCCAATGGTTACCAAGCTGTACATACTCTTTACGTGACATAATCCAGGACTGATAAATGTGGGTGTGTCGGCCTTGAAAGATCTTCATAGCTTTCAGAAATAACTATAACCACAACCTCCAGTAACATAAATAAGAAGTAGAAGGCAACACAAGATACACCAACAGCTCAGCCTGCTCAAGATCTCCCTTGCCTGGTTTCTCTTCATGAACCCACCTCACTGTAAGTTGCTCTTTGCTAACCGCCACGCCCACTGCTTTGCTGTGGCTAGAAAGGAACTTCTAAAGCATCTTTTTGTTTTATGTATTTTGCTGGAGTTTTAGGAAACAATTGCTGGGGTTTTTTGTTGTTGTTGTTGTTGTTGTTGATGTTTTTGGGGTTTTTTTGTGTGTGTTTTTTTTTAAGACAGGGTTTCTCTGTGTAGCCCTGGCTGTCCTGGAGCTCACTCTGTAGACCAGGCTGGCCTCGAACTCATAAATTCGCCTGTCTCTGCCTCCCAAGTGCTAGGATTAACAATTGCTGTTTTTATGTGTTCTCATTTGCTTTCTGTTGCCGTAATGAAGCACACTAACCTAAAGCACCTTTGGTGAGGAATGGGTTAATTCAGCTTACAGGTTACAGTCCTTCACTGGGGGAAGTCAGGGCAGAAACTCAAGCAGGGCCTTGAAGGCAAGCCTGTACAGCTAAGGAAGGAGGCCTGGTGGCAGGATGCACATTCAAGCTTTCCTATATGGCCTCAGAATATAGTACTGTTCACAGTGGACTGGACCCTTCTATATCTATTAATGACCAAGACAGTCTCTCACAGACATGGACACAGAACAACCTGGTAAACTCAATTAATTACTCAATGCAGACTCTTTTTTCCTACTTTTAAAAATTTTTATGTATGAGTGCTCTGCTCTGTGTGTGTGTGTATATGCACGCCAGAAGAGGGCATCAGATCCCTCTGGAGAAGGTTGTGAGCCACCATGTGGTTGCTGGGAATTGAACTCAGGGCCTCTGGAAGAGCAGCTCATGTTCTTAATTTTTGAGCCATCTCGCCAGCTTTGAAGACTCCTCTTTAAATATCACAAAAAAACAAAAAACAAAAAAACAGTCTTCCCCTACTTGAAGTCATGGAAAATAATAGGCTTGGATATTTGCATTTAGACTATCTGATGGAGGAAAGACATTCCCAAAGCAGGCAGTGTGTATGTATGTCTGTCCAGCAGCTTTTGGTAGTCATTTACACTGTCTTTACCTTATCTTGACTCCTGAATCGTGTACTAGGTTCTTATCCTAAACTGGCTGTTTTCATTGTTGTTATTTCCCACAGTTTGGTGATATTCCACCACCTTACCGTGTTGTTTCTGAGAACTGTTTTCATTCTAATTCCCACCCATCTGCAGGTGACCTGTCTTCATCCTCAGAAGGCCTTGACATTCTTTTTTCTTCTGAGACCCTTACTGGCATCAAACTCTCCATGCAGCTCTGTCTGGTCTTGAAATCATGCTAATCCTTCTGCCCCGGCCTCTGAAATGCCAGGATCGAGGCACAGATTACCACACTTAGCAGAAAGTCCCATTGGATGAGGCTGACTTTGGGGCAGATACCTTAAGAAAATGAGGACAGCTGTCCTATAAATACCTGATAGAAAAGCATTAGGGTGACAAATAGATCAGAAGCAGGGGACCTGAGGGCAGCACATGCCTGGCTAAGTCACAGAATATGCATGTTAGCAAGTGTGGCAGCCGGGGAGGAAGGTGGTAGGCCAGGACAGGTAACTGGAGAGTCAGGTGGCCGCAGCTGTGCAGCCACAGGAAGGTCTAATGGCTCATCTCTGAACCTCTGCAGACTGCTTACTGTGAAGAAACAGGCGTGTAAGCAATCATACCAGTCACAAGCTCCTGAGGTGAGAAGGAGGGGGCTTTGAAGTCCTGGGGATCCAGGATGGAATCACTGTACAGCTTTGCTTCTGTACCCAAGTGTCACCTTTAAACATCACAGTCACATCTTCTGACTACATAAAATGTTGGTTATCATAATCTGTGGGAAATGAATAATTTTTCCCACTAAGAATACTATCATTTAGATCCCCAATTTTTCTTTTCTTTATTGAAAATAATTTTTTTCCTACAGAATATTCTGGTCATGGTTCTCTCCCTCATTGCCTCCCAAATCCCCTAACCTCTCCACCCATCCAACTCTGCGCCACCTTTTTCTCTCTTTAGAAAACAAACAGTCCAGTTAACAAACAGACAAACCAGAATGCCCAATTTCTTAGCAAACACATGTCCTGACTAGAGCATAGGCGTCCTAGCCCTTCCATTTGGGCTGCCTGTGCTTCCAGAGTTTGGGTCTTGTCTGTTTTCCAGAAATGGAATGGCATCATGCATTACACACAATTGCTTGCAGATTGTCCTGTGTTAACAACCATATGGGAATCCTTTCCACGCACCCGGCAGAACTCCATTGCTTTCTCATTGCTGGTAAATGATGCTCTGTCCTGGGACAAGCACCTCTCATCAAGCTTCTGTTGTTTTATGCTGGTGTTGCTACTATAAAATATAATTCTTTAATATGTTCCCAGCTCTCCCATTCCTTGAAATCTGTCTCATGAGAAAGAGGAAGAAGAGGAGGAGAAAGAGGAAGAGGAGAAAAGAAAGAAAAAAGAACTAGTAAAAAAAATCAGGAACTTTAAATGTTACTATATTTAGAAGCAAAGGTATAAAGTGACATGTATTTCTGTCTGACAAATTCTGAAAAGGATTTTGACAGATTTGGTGGATCAGCAACTTTGGCCATTGTAAGTGCATGTCTATGGTTGGGAGTGTAAAATCTAAGAGGACGAGGATAAGTATGCCTGTTATGGTTATTTAATTCAACAAAACATACATGTTATTACATATTTTAAAAAATAAATGAAGTCTACGTAAATACCTGGAGAAAAGAAGACTTAGAAAATTATGAAAATGAATGTAGATCTACCTGCTGTATTTATAATGTACTGCAAAATGCTATTCAGAATTTTTAAAAGTAGGTCCAAGGGTATAGCTTAACATGTTCAAGTTCCTGAATTCAAATCCCTGCACTGCTAAATAAATAAATAAATGCTAAAATTTATACAGGCTCATGACTACAAGTATACAAAGTCTATTTGTTACTGTCCTGTAATTCATTCTATAGACCAGGCTGGCCTCAAACCCTCTGACAGTGCCACCATGCCAGCCAGGCATGCAGGGGTTAAATATGTTTTAATGAAACTATTTTAATAGTTAAAAAAAAAAAAACTTTCTTAAAACTACTCAGAGGCCAGATAGCTTGGTGCATGCCTTTAGTCCCAGCAATCAGAAGAAAGAAGCATGTTGAATTAATTAAATAATTAATAAATCCTGGTGGCAGGTAGTTTTGCTACCCACCCCAATTGTTTCCATTCCCGAATGAAAGACACACACACAGAGCCTTTATATTTTGATATGTCTTAATCAGCACAATAGCTGGGCCACTTCCTAACCTCCATGTGGTTAATCCATCTTCTGCCAATAATCCCAAGTCATTGCTTACTAAATTCTATATTCTACCTTGACTGCCCTGGACCCAGTTGGGCAGCCCTCTGGGTCACACTCTCCTGGCTCCTTCACATGGTGGCCATGCCTCTCTGAGCATGGCATCTCTCCTCTCCTCCACACTCTCCTGGCATGGTGGGGCTCCCTACTTCCACCTTCTCAGGTCCCAAGCCCGGGAATCCTAAAGCCCTGGCTCTGCCCTGCCCGGCCATTGGCTGCCTGTATCTTTATTTACCAATCAGAACCAACTGAGGGCAGGGTCCCTTGGTGTCTTACATGTGGACTCTCTCATGCAAACAATTGTGGGGACCCAAATTAACATGAGACTACAAGCAGCATTAGGCCAAACCACTACATAAAGATCTACCTAGATCTTTATGAGTTTGAGATCAGCCTATCACACAGAATGAGTTCAAGTCCAACCAGGGCTACTCAGTAAGACTATCTCCAAAAATAAAAGACAAAACTCAACTATTTGCTATAAGAAAAGTGAAAATATACTTAAATGCTGACAGTGGCTATGGTGGGTCTGTGGGATTTTGAATATACCTTACCTGAAATGCTTTGCATTAGAACTATTTTAAGATGGTTACATAATGAGATATCTAGTGCTAGAGTTTAAGTCCAAATCAGTTTTATTTTTCACATACAGCCCTCAGTTCATAGAGATGTTATACAATATATAACCATGGAAAGCACCTGCGCTCCTACTGTGTGCTATCTCTGAGGGCAATGTGGCATCCACTGTTGGTCACTGTAGTACTCAAAGGGCTGCAGAGTTTGTGCTGCTTAGACGCCAGCGTTTAGGGTAAGGAATGTTCAACCTATCTTTTCCACCTGAAATTTTGTATGAGTCTTCAAGTCAAGGGGAAGAGGACAGGGGAGAGGGGAAAGGAAGAAGGGGGGAGGGAAGGAAAGAAATACTCCAATGAAAGAACAGAGAAGCAGCGTGGTGTGACAATACATTCAGTTTGAGAGCAAGATAAAAGTCGACTTTGAATCATTGCAGTGCTGTTTACACAAGGGAAGGTTCCTCCACAACCTTTAGCAACTCATGAATCAACATTCTTATCCTCACTTACAGACAGCTATGGGGACAAACGAAATGAGCATGAAGGTGGGAGGAACGAACCTGAGCTCCCCACTCGGTCAGTTCACAAGCCCCCACAGGCGCTATGCTCACAGTCCAACCTTGTCCTCTCACGGGAGCTTCAGGGAGCCAACAGAATATCATTTCCAGGTGCGAGTGACGAGCCCACGGTTACCTCCTCACCCCGATATTCAGATGTTAACAGGATCCCTGCCATTCTCCAACACATAGCATTCTCTCAACATGCAAAATCAGCTGGAAAGTCCTTGTTGCATGAACGTGGTAGAGTTGGCCCCATCTTCATCCCAAGCTCACCTCTCTGAACTAACAGTTCTGAATCTGGAACACAGCCCCTTCACTCTGAAGACTTTTGACTGTAGCGTAGGTGTCATGGGAAGCTCTTGGAGTTGCAATGAAGGACAAGAGAGGTCACAGGCTTAAGGTGACACACAAAGTATTGTATTTATTTCTAGACTTACAGACTTCCTAGCACAAGGAGGCAGCCTGAATCATATGGGCTTTGAAGACGTTAGGAATAGTCCCATGTTCCATGGGAATAAGCCTGCCCATGCTTCATCCCTCCATGTAATGGGGGTAAATATAAACATAGACCATGACTTTAAAGGTTATATGAAGCCCTGTGTCCATTGATTAGCCCTTGCTAATAAATACACTGTGTGGGATGGTTGATCATTACAATATAACCTCTTAATTAGAAGTCTGAGACAAAAGGATTGTGAGTTTGAGGCCAGCCTGGGCTATGTAGTGAGACTTCTCAAAGACAACAGCTAAGTTATCATGTTAATACAGCTTCTGCTAAATGTTTCCTGTTCTCACTGACTGCGGAGGAAACACCGTACACTTTTGGGGAACATTTTCAATATCAGAATGACACGTTCCTTTCCCTGGGTCACTGAGTTGCTGCCCCACAGTCTTCTGCTCCTCTGCTTCAAAACAACCACCTCAAATACCAAGATTGTTTGACAGTGTAAGATCGGTGGAAAGCCTGGTTTGAAAGTATGCTTGCAGGCAAGTGAAAAGATCCAAATCTGGCTGTGCTGTGAAGTGCATGTAGTTCATAGTCCTACTTTATACAGCTGCTTAATGTATTAACTTGCATCCAGTGAAGACCAGCATTTTCATCTGTGTCCACTTCCTGTTTCCATTTTTGAAGGACGAGTCAAATCCCTGCAATCGCACTAGCAGGCTGCCTGAGATGACTCCACTACTTGGAGAGTAGAGCCGGGTACCACCCCTGCTGCCCCCCGCCCCCCGCCCCACGACTTCTGTAAGACCCTGGCCAGTCAACAGAGGAGCAGCCAAATGCTCCTTAGGGCTGTGTGTTCTGAGTATGTACTGAGGGACAGCTTGCTTAGGATCCATGTCAACAAAGCTTGTATCTTGGAGTTCAGGGCCTCAAGCTGCACTCTGGTCTCAATGGGACTTTCAAAAGGGCATGGTTTGATGCTTAGACTTGGTCCTGTTCCACAATAATTAAGAGGAAGAATAAAATCTTCCACGAAATCTGAAAGAGAAGGGAAGAAGAGAGAAAGTGGGAAGGGGGGGAAGCAGAAGGAGGCAGGGTGGGTGTGAAAGAAGAGGGGAAAGTGTACACTCAGAACCGCTTGAGACTTAGTACTGACCTGGGATCCTTTGAGATGATCCCTCACACATCTGGGGCATGACAGTGTGCCCTGGGGCAGTTGGAGCCAGACTCCAACCGGGGCAGTTCAGCTCTTTGCAAAAGATCTGTGTCACATGAATGTTTAAGGTACAGTGAAAACAGACCTGGGGTTAAAGGAGAGTTCAATCCCAAATTCTCAGTGACTTCAAGCACCCAAGACCTGTGTTTCTTGACCAAGGACCATGGACAGGCTGTCTTCATAGTGAGTTAAGTCTGGGGACATGAATAAAGTGCACAGAACAGAGGCTGACAGTATGAAAGCACTGTACACTTGTTCTCAAGTCTCACCATCATGTCAGCCTCACTGAGGACACGGCTTGTGAGCCTGGCTGTTTCTCCATGTCTAACCATCTCTTGCTTGTGACAAGAAGCAGATAAAATACAAACAAGCAGAGAGACCGAAGGAGGAAAGGCACATGGCAGGAGTGGGAACGAGAGGGCACCAAGTGGGCACACCTCAGGCTGAGTAACGGACATTTGCCTTGACATTTATTGAACATTTATTTGCCAGACTTTGTGCTAGACAGGGGTTAAAGGTGGAGTCAAAGATGAATAGACAGGATGTCAGGCTCAGCTCCAGTCCTTAACCTGAATCCCAGGTCAGCCAGACTCACTGCTCTGTGCTGTGTAGCGTTCATGTCTACCATTTGCAAAGTTGGTGTCCCTTCATGTCCTGCCTTCCACCACCCAATCCTTACCTGTCTTTCAGGTACAATCTCCAGACCTCCTGTAACCAAAACTCCCTGGCTACCTTGCTCTTGCCATTATCAGGGCCACTGTAGCCACTTGACAAATTTGAAGGACGGTGGCCTGTCATTAGAGAAAAGATTGCTTTTTGGGCGAGTCACCCAAGTGAGTATCTCTGCTGTGTACTCCTCAACATACACATGTGTACACAGACACAAATGACACAGCCAAGGGGGTCTGGGGTCCACAATCAGTAATAGCACAGGCCAAGAGTGAGCAGAGCTGGGTTCAATGCCAGCTCTGCCCTGATGTGACCTTCAGACCTGTGCTGTTCTGGCCCTGGATTGGGGGTGATACTATGCACTTGTCTTGGGAGATGACTAGCAAGTTACATGCCCAGCTTGTACAGACATGGTTAATGATAATTATTCTAATTTCATTTTTCTTAAAAATTCTTTGAAAAATCTATATGTGTATGTGCATACAAATGTGTATGTGTGCCTCTGGAGGCCAGAAGAGGGCATCAGATGTCCTGAGTTACTGGGGCTTGGGAGCTGTACAGTTGTGGGTTCTGGGAACTTAACTAGGGTCCACTGAAAGAGCAGCGAGGGCTCTTAACCGGTGAGCTGTGTCTTTGGCCCCCTGAACTCATTTTTGACTTACACCACTAATGACTTCCCAGTATGGAATCACACAGAAGACAGAAAGGGCAAAAGCAGTTTTCTAAGATCACTGGTTCTGTTGCTGTGTGACACTAGGCAAGTCACACAACCTCTCTCAGGCTTTATTTCATCTATAAAATTGGACTTCCCATTTAAGCCTCATTGAAACTTTGAAAGAGTTAAATGAGATCATCTATGCAAGGATTGAACGTGAGGCTCAGAACACTGTAACCATGCATAGTGTTTGCAGTTACATTTTTCTCAAAAATACTAAAGAGTGATGTCATGCCATGAGAATTTCACATTCTTGGGAAAGCTCACGTTACCTTCTCATGTCTCGTTTCCTGTGATCAGCATTGTCCAGTGAGCCATTATAATCAACTATTTGAGGTGCCACTTATTCCGCAAAGTACTTACTTGGTGTGCTAAATGAAGAGAGCAAGCTGGTGCCCTTCATTTCCCAGAATAGCAGTGGGAAAGAAGTGTGGGGTGTGTTTGTAGCAGACTCTCGATTCCCTCCTAACTCTGACAGAGCAGGAAGACAGCACAGTGCATCACGCAGGCTCCTTCTGGGACTGTCTGCATAAAGGGTTCTAAGCTCCCAAACTGCTTACCCATGGCCTCTGAAAGAAAGTAACTGGTAATCATATAGCCAAAAGAATCCTTGGACAGCTTCAGCTGCTCTGCCTGAGTCCAACATGGTGTAGTCCCTCTGGATTATTTATTCAGGCACACTGCATGCCTCTGGGCTAACTCCGCCTGCCCCTCTCCTCCCCGTGCAATGCAGCCTTGTGTGCTGGAGGGGTCTGAAGAGAACAGGGCAGTGCTTTCTCCAAGTCCCCGTGTTTAGTTAAAGCCAGGCCCTTCCATCTTTCACCAGCTTATGGGGGGTGGGGAGCAGGCACTCAACAAAACATTCTGAGAGGGAGCTGGTTTCTAGTTGCTAGGGAAGCAACTAGAGAGATTTAGCGACTAGCAAAGTGGTGACTGTGATATTTTGGTCATGCCTAAGGAACTTGGAAAAGAGCGTCAGAAAATAGAGGAAAGTCGAACAGTGACAACTTGGCAGCCAAACAAAAGGAAACCAAGGAAAACAACTCAGTCTGAGAGACGACTGAGGAGGCCCAAGCGAAGAGGGGCATCAGTGTGACAACTTGGCCAGAATCTGGACACTGTAAGAGACAATTTAGTGCTGGGTCATGCCCGAGGCTGAATTTATTGTCGCTTTCCTTGTTAACTCGCCTCATGTTTAAAGTCAAAACTGCCATGGCTCCAAGAGGCTTTTATCTTTGTCATTTGTATAATCGGTCTCAAAATACTTATTTCCCAGCAAGGGACATGGCACCCCTTCTCTCAGGTGAAGAATGCTAGCCGTCAAGGATGTCGAAGATGACCCTTTAAGGGTTGTGAGTCTGGGGAGATTCTACATGAGGTTTGTGCTCAGAGGAAAGCTGGAGGGATGATGGTGCAGGGAGTGTGCCCTGGGGCGCTGTGGCCCAGCAGAGCCTCACAGATGAGGACACACCTGGAAGCAGGTTAAGGGCACAGACCAGTGCTTCCAAGCTGGCTGCAGACAGGATGGCCACGCCCTTCCCACCTGTCCTGGCTTGTGGCTGCCCAACAAGAAGGGACAGGATTCCATTTTCTGCGGCTGCACAGAGATATGAGTTAACCTTCAAGTGAAGCCACTTTTAGGCCCAGACCAGGTGAGAAATGAAGTTTACTCCTGAGCCAAAGATAGTGAAGTGAGGTGCGGGAAGAAACCGGCATGTTGTGGGCTGACAGGGGAGAGAGCTGCTGAGCTCGGCCCAGCTCTAAGGTGGGGAGCCTGGGAATGCCCCGGTGGCCAAGGACTCCCGCCAGTCCAGCAGCTCCTGCTGAAGCACAATTAGCAAAGTCGGCGTGCTGCCCCAGGCTAAGGATGTTTATCCAGACATACCTCACCTGAGGAACCCGCCCTACATTCCCCGGCAGAGCTCCGTAAAGACGCCCCCCGCGGGTACGCAGCCCGCCACCCCTCCCCCGCTGCCCTTGCCCCTCCCCCGCCTCTTTACTGCACAGCAACCTGCACTTGACCCCCTGAGCCTGGCGCGGGGTGGCCCAGCCGCCCAGCTGGAGCCGTCTGAGCAGACCGGCCGGGGAGGAGGCCCAACAGTGTCGCCGTGTGAAAGTCGCAAAAGTCTGGACATTAGGTTTCACCAGAGGGGAGGTGGGTGTGAGAGGCGGGGATGGGTCGCAAGCCCACTTCTGTCTCCAAATGAGGCGACCCCATAGGCCATCCCTGAGTGGTGGCAGGTAACCCCAGCAACATGGGGTTGATCAAATCTTTGTGCTTTGGTCTCCCCAATTGGTCCAGCCACTTTCTATAATTCTAAACCTGTCTGATTTGTCCAAGAAGAAAATGACTCCGCTCAACTAGAAAACGGCTTAGAGGAACTCTAGACAGAAACCCTAACACTAGAACCCGGCGAAGTTTATTTACCTTTATTATGCTTTCTGAAATTGTTTATTTCTTTAGACATGTCGCTGGTGACAGTGCTGGACTGTGAGCGTTTCCTCTCATTTCTGAAGACTTGAGCTTTTATTTCCAAATACAGTCTACAGCTCTTCCAACAAGTCTTTCTTCTCTCTAGAATGCCAAACCCAGCATGAGCCGTCCTACTTTCCTCAAGCTTTTAGTCAGACCTTTTCCTTAGACTCACAGACAGCCTTTAAATAAAGGGGAGAGAAGGGTCCCACTTTGCTGTTGCATCCTGGAAAGAGAAACTTAGAATTTTACAGTGAGATTTTTAATCTGAAATGTAATCTCTCCTGTTGTAAAATTGGATGCCAAGATCATTTCTAAACTAAGGACTCCACACTCTTAACATTGTGATTCTTAATTCTAATTGGAGAGAAAGAACACAAGCTCTTCTAAGTGCACCACAGAAATGCTACATGTGGCTGGCTCCCCCCCCCCCCCATCCCTTAAGACACTGACAATACGGACTGTGTGTTTGTGACATTTGTCATTTTATAATAATGTGTGAGAGGTTAGATTCCAAATCATTCCAAAACCAGGTAGAAAGATGACATTTCAGGATCATGAAGATACAGCTTCCAAAGTGTGCCTTTCATCATGAAGGTTGACTCTGGACCTCACTCCTCTGCTTCCCAGTGTTCCCTCTACAATCTGTAGCCCCCCCCCCCCAGGCTGGCCCCATCCATCAGAAGTCTAGAGACCAAATGTTCAAGCCTTCTCCTCCTCCTCTTCTTCCTCCTCCTCTTCTTCCTCCTCCTCCTCCTCCCTCCTTCCCTCCCTCCCTCCCCCCACACTGCCCCCCCCCAGACTGTCCTTGCACTAGGATGTTGTCCTGGCCTTGTGAGCCAGCAATCCAGGGAGAGGGACACTCTGTGCCCTCGCTGGAGTTCTCTGAGTTCATTTGTCCATGTCCGTTGGTAATCACAAGAAAACCAGCAGGGAGGGGGAGAGGAAGTGCAAAGGGAAGATTCTGAGAAGAGCCTGGCAAGGGGCTGCAGTTGCTTTGGTGACACAGAATAATGAGACTTGGGTTTCCGTGAAGGCATTGTTGAGTTGAAGGTGGTGTTTGGAACACTCCAGCCAACCTCTGCTCTTAAGTCCCTGCCATGTCCCCAGCCTTCTTTCACTTTGAGAAGTTCCTATCCAAGGCCAGGGCTAAGACCCACATCCCAGGGCCAAATCTCACTCTGCATCACCTCTGGGGACCGGTTTTGATACTTGCAAAACAGGTTTGATGACAGCTACATCTCCGAGGAGTTTCTGGGGTTGACCTAAGGTATAGAAGGAGGCAGCTTTCTAAGAACTTCCATCCATGGTTTTGCTTTGGCTTTATCTCCCTCGGCAGGGCTGCCTGCTCTAATTTCTGCAGCATCTTGCCTCTCTAAACAAGAATCTGATTTGTCTTCTCTGCTCCTAGTCCATGAGTCTATCCACCGCACTCGCCCCTCAGCCTAAGTACCTAGCGTGGACAGGTAGTCCCACTGCCACAGGCTCAGCACCCTCCACACCGACTCTGAGAACTGAAGATCTATGAAGAGCCTATCCATGGGAAACAAAAGCAACCACAGATCATTGCTTTTTGCCCCTCAAATCTTTGGGGAAAAAAGAATGTTTCCTTTTTGTTTGTTTGTTTGTTTGTTGTTTTTTCTTGTGGTTTTCCCTTCCAGGAATGGTAGGAAAAGTCTGTGTGTTGAGAAAGGATGGCCTTCTGTCAATTTCCAGAGGTTTTTTTTTCCTTTCTCAGATGCAATGTAAGATGAGCCCATGCTTCGGGCTTTCTGCGTGAGTCCCCATGCAGAACCCATAGTAAATCTTCCATGGGACCCAGAAAAAAAAGTTCATGGGGCCAGGCTGGCAGTGATGGGGCAAACACACAGGCACAAAGATGATTCGCACTCTTTGAGCCACAAACTTATTGTCAACACCAGTTCCCAGTTAGCCCGGAACCTTGACCCTGATGGTCATGGAAAACAAGCGACTGAGGCTCCTGTTGTTCTTTTGCAAAACCAATAATTTTCATGATGTCGATCCTTTTCCACCAAATGGGTTCATATCTAGAAGTTATTTAAAGCATTAAAAATAAAACATTAAACTTTCAAGGTAGTTCTTCTTTAGCACCTTATAATGATCTGAGGTCAAAAGAATTTCCTTTGGGAATGATCAGAAGTGGAATTCTGCCTTTTCATTTTTAGCACATTAGAACATTGGTGCCCTTCATTTTTTCACATGTAGCTATGTTTTAGCTAGGGTGTTTATTGCTGTGATAAAACATCATGATAAAAAAAAAAACTAGTTGGGGGGGAAAGGGTTTACTTGACTTGCACTTCCATATTACTGTTTATCATCGAAGGAAACCAGGACAGGGCGGGACCCTGGAGGCAGGAGCTGATGCAGAGGCCATGGAGGGTCACTGCGTACTGGTTTGCTCCCCATGGCTTGCTCAGCTTGCTTTCTTATAGAATTCAGGACCACCAGCCCAGGAATGGAACCATCCACAATGGGTTGAACCCACCCATATCAATCACTGCTTAAGAAAATTCTTTACAGCTGTGTCTCCTGGAGGCATTTACTCAATTGAGGTTCCCTCCTTTCAGATAACTCTAGCCTGTGTCAAGCTGACCTAAAACTATCCAGCACACAACACTTCCATACACACACATGGAGCAACTATTGCATAAATGTGACAATCACCCAGTCAGATATTGTCCCCCCACCAACAGTGTGGCACCTGATCTGACCCTAGAACTTAATATAGTTTGTTAGGTTGACTACACATTAGTGAAATAAAAAATAATGATCTCAGCTATCATTTCCATGTGCTTGGTTAATGCCTTTAACTGATCCTTGTCACCATCCTCAGCAAACGCTGCTACTATCCCATCCTACAGATGATGAGAAGGAAGCACAGAGACATCAGCTAACTTGTCAAATGTCACACAGTAACTAAGGATTAGAAGTGAGAGTTGAACTTGGGCACTCAATGACTAGAGTCTGTGTTCCTAACCTCTGTCAAATCCCACAGGGTTCAGTTTAAGCAGGAAATCCACATCTTTCTTGAGTTGAAATGTAAAATGTTACAGAGCCATTACTAAGAGAAAAAGCTCAGTGTGCCAGGGGGCCTAGTCCAGCCTTCACTGCTACACATTTGTTCAGTGGACAGCCTTGATTTAGTTTCTTATTTATCCATTTGTATATTTATTTATTTAAACATGGTCTTGTTATGTAAAGAAACTGGTCCTCCTGTTTTTGGCCTCCCGAGGGCACACACGCACAGCATATAGTTATACACACACACTCTACTGAGACCTTGTGGGTCCTGGCCACACCTTGGAACGCAACGTTTCTCTGTAGCTGGCTACAGCCAATCATCAATGCCTAACAGACTCGTGGCCAGGGAAGTGTGACTTCTAGATGCCAGGAGCTCTACCTGGCGAAGCGAGTTTACATCAGAGCAGCTATTGGTTGGCAGATCTGCGTCTCATCCCTTCCCTGCACCCTGCATGGGAATCAGAAAGCTTGGTTGCAAGTTGGAGCTCAGAAAGTGTAAGAAGATGTCCTTCCTTCTGTCGTTTGGGCTCTGATTCCCTCCCTCTCTGTAGAGCCTCTTCTTTGCTGTCTTTTCCTAGTGCTGGAGACTGAACTCCCTTGAAGTCCCTACTGTACTGTTTTCTATCTGTTATCAATACCTCTTTTAATAAACATCTTCTTCCCCAACAATCTGTTTCAGTATCCCTTTGGCACTCCCACCTGAGACCTTTAAGTTACCACTACCATTCCCTTGACATGGATTAAGGACTGTTTTGTGAGAATTTTGGCTCAAGATCTCCGAGCTTGGAAGGGAGAGGCCGAGTTCCAAGCTCATTTCTCATAGCTCTCTGATCTGGAGCCCCGAAGCATTCTGGACTCGCCCCCAGAGTGTGGACAAGACTTTGAGGTACATAACAGAGGCAACGAAATGATAGCAGGGTCTTGGGGCTGCTGGGAGCAACTCATTTCGGTTTCTATTACTGTAATCCAGCCTCAGAGGATCAGCGCCTGCTGGTAACATGAAACCCAAGTCCCTGTGCGCACAGGCTTGGTCTGCAGTCAGACACACTGTGCCTGACAGCTCAAAGGGGCCATTCTGGACTGGTGAATAAGGCAAACAGAAGCCTTGATTATTACAGTTAATTCAGTTTAATTAGAGCCATAAACGCAAACCGCAGTTCTGAGGTGGCCACTGACCACCCTGCTTAGAGTCAGCCAGGCTCTTAACAGATGGGCAGGGACCCAGGTGGCCACACCCTCAGCCTGCCCCGGAGGGCCTCTTACCTTCATTCAGCTTGGTTGCTCTCAAGTGTTTGGATTCCTCCTCTGGACTCTGTGGTTTTGGGGGGTGATGTCAGATGTTCTTTTCACCTATCATCAGAAATTGTCTTTTATTCTCTTATCGCTGAGCAGACAGAGTGAACGATCTCTCTTCCCCCCCCCCCTTTTTAAATATGCTTTCCTTGCTGTCTCTCAATACTCTGCCATGCCCCCCTTTGCACTTTTCTTGGTTCCCCTTTCTGCCAGCCACCTGGAACTCATCAAAACCTCAAATGTGCTAGAAAGCTGTGTGGCTTCCTGTGCTAGATTCTAGACCTGTGTAATGTCAGATAACTGCTTAGATGCTTATAGTCCCCCATCCTGTCCAGCCTAAGCACCCCTCGATCTCTACCTCTGCCAGCCTCAGTACCCCTTCTGACCCACCCCTACCAGTCTCAGTACCCCTCCAGACCCACCCTGCCAGTCTCTGCAGACTCGCCCCTTCCGGTCTCTGCACCCTTCCAGCCCCACCTCTGCCATCTTCCAAGTTCATCATCACATGTCAAGTGTTTCTTACCGCTTCAGCATTGACACCTGCCATTTGGAACTCCCTCCCCACCCACTTCTCACCAATCTCCTGCTGAGTCAGCTTCTGGGTTTCCAACTCGATGACTTTCTTCTGGGACACGTGCTCGGCCCATCAAGTCTTCATGGGATCCCATTTGCTCATCCCCACTGTACACTACAGTGAGAACTTGACACCATGTCACTCGGCTTGTCACCCTGTGACCACTCTTTCTTTTCATTCCACTTGGAACCACAAGCTCCATGGGGGCAGAATAGTACCTTTCTTATGTATCTTTATATCTTTGTACTAGAAACAATAATAGACACGTCATGGGTGCCCATATAAGTGGCTGGCTCGAGACCACGTTGGAGAAAACAGTGGATTGGTTACCTTTCTCATTGCTCTAACAAAACACCTGATAAAAAGCAGCCAAGGGAGAATTTATTTTGGCTCCTAGTTTGAGAGGGTACAGTCCATCATGACAGGTAAAGCATGGCACACGTGAGCACATGGTCACACTGAGTTTGCAGACAGGAAGCAGGTGACAAGCTTCTGCTCTCTAATACAGCCCCGGGGTGCAGCCTATGTAATGGAACCACCCAGATTTAGTAGTTTCCTCCCCAGTTAAATTTCTCTGGAAGCACTATCTCTGGTATGTCTAGAGGTATCTTCCAAGTGATTCTAAGTCTTTTCTTTCGGGCTGCCTGTCAGGATTACCCATCATGCTCAGGGAATGGTGGTGTGAGGAAAGATGCAGGACACCAACCAGACCGTTTGGGAAGTGGGACGCTCATTTGCGAAAATGTCCCCACCAGACTGGCCTGTGGTGCATTTTCTTGATGGATGATTAACGTGGGGGGTGGGAGAGGTAAAACTCACCACAGGCAGGTCTACCCCTGGGCTGGTGCTTCCAGATGCCTATAAGGAAGCAGCCTGAGCAAGGTATGAGGAGAAAACCAGTGAGCAACACCCATTCATGGCCCCTGGACCAGTTCCGGCCTCCAGGTTCCTGCTCTGCTTGAGTTCTTGCTCTGAGATCCCTCAGTGGCAAAATGTAACCTGGAACTATAAGCTAAAATAAACCCTCCTCCCCAAGTTGCTTCTGGCCATGCCTCAGTAATCTAAATAAGACAGGGAGTACACAGGATTGGATTGTGAACTGCCTCAGGCTGTGCTTGAAGACATAACAGAGGCAAGGAAGATGCAGAGCAGACAATGAGGGCATAGCCTGAGAATGCTTACAGAGAAAAGCAGCAGAATTGTCCTCAAGCCATTCACAGAAACCAGAGAAGTCTGGGCATCCTAATGAAACTGAATTCTCTTACAGAGGACGGAAACAACTCCAGCCAGCCCAAACCATCTTGCATCCTAGCATAGCAGCAAGACAGCAATGTCAGACACAGCTAGCAACACCTCTGTATTGGCCATCTCTTTATCCATGTATGACTGTAAGTGGCATCTCTTTGTATCTTGAAGCAAAGGAGACACTTCTGGGGACATAAGAGTCACAAAGAGACCCAGGCTGTCTCATCACTGGATCAGTGAGTGTCTGCTGCATCAGACACAGCCTGGCACTTTCTCTTTCATGCTGCCAGCGTCCTCTGTGGAGGCTGCTCTCAGAAGACATGGACCACTACACCTGCCCAGAAACTGTCAGAATCTGCAGCTGCAGGGCAGTCCAAAAGCAGACTCATATGCAGGAGTAAAATATTCCATTCCTTAGCGCCTGAGCAGGACAACCTAGCCATGTGCCCTTCGTGTCCCCTTGAGAGCCTCCGCAGGGCTTTGCTACATGTCGCCTCTTTGCTTGGCAGAGTTCCATGCTGATCCCGTGCTTCGCAACCCTGCTTGTTTTGCTGGGAACACACGTACAAAACGGGAAAGACAGGGAAGAAAGAACCAGCCTTGCCTAAGAAGCCTCTTCTCAAGTCCCTCTAGTCAAGGAGCCCAGCCTATGGCGGACGGTGTCCCCAAAGTTCACGGCAGAAGCATAACACTCCGCTACAAAGGCATTGTCTGGTCATGTCTTACCTCAGCTGTCACACACCTAGTGTTTTCATTAAAGCTGTGGTCAGAGGCTGAGTGTGGTAGTGCACAATCACAGAATTTAGAAGACCGGAGCAAGAGGATCACGAGGTCAGTTCAAGGCCAGCCTGGGCTACTTACTAAGACTGCATCCCATCCCTCACCCCATTCTGAAACTCTTAACAATCATTAGAGTGAAGAACACACGCTAAGAATAACTTCTAACCCTAAGGGGTTGTTTAAAGAGTGGTTTTTATTATTTTTAAATTGTGTGTATGGAGAGGTTTGTACACATGAGAGCAGCAGGCATCCGTAGAGGCCAGAGGCATTGATTCTGAAGGAACTGGAGACAGGTGATGGGAACTCCCACAGGTGGGTGCTAGGAGCTGAACTTGCATGCTCTTAACTGCTGAGCCATCTCTCTAGACCCCCTAAGGGTGTGCATTTGTTTGTTTCTAAAAGATGTTCAATATCTCACATCTGAGAGAGAGACGGCCCAGGGAGATTTCAAAGACTTCTGAGCATTTGTGATTTGAGCCCTCATGCTGCACCCTGGGCAAATGAGGGCTCTCTGCTGAGTGTCAGGGAAGCCATCCCAACGTTCCCAAGAGTGTGGCTGATTTTCAAATGCTTTGGGGGAGACTGCGTTGCATTTAGGGTGTGTCTATTTAGTCTTAAGGAAAAACAGACAAGACTCTAAAAGGTCAGCAGCCAGTCGGTGTACCGGGTGTGTCCCAAAGGAAACGTTTCATAATCCTGTCTTAAGGTAGCACCACCCCTAACACAGGGCATCACAAGGTTTCCAGAGAGTGCAATGTTCATTATAGACATAACACAGGTAAATGGCTGTCCTTGCAGCACGTGGCTGGGAGGCTGAGACAGGCAGGCGGAGCCATGCAACTGAGACTTCAGGGGTAATATCACAGAGGAACTAAAGCCCACACTCACCCTTTCTTCAAAGGACAGACCCTCATCTACTCTTCCTTTTCTCTCAGGCCTAATTTGGCTCATCAGCTGATGCAGTTCCTGCCCACTGGCTCCCTGACCTCTCAAGTTCTTTCTGCTTGTGCCTGGCCCTCCACACAATCCATCTTTCCGGGCCCTGCCCAAACAAAATTCCTCTTGTCTCATGGTGGGACCCAGTTGTTAGCCTGCTTCTGCCTCCTGTGTCCACACTTGCTTCTGTCTGATACCTGTGGTTACTGATCAACCTTTGTGATGAGCCATCTTCTCCTGCTCTGTGCCGTAAGCAGCTCCTCCAGCATCACTCATCTGTTCCTCTAGACAAGATGCTCAGCTTCTGCTTGACGCTCCTCATCGGCCATATCCATATCCCCTATTTTCAGAGAGCAGTGAATCTCCCACCCTGCCTTCTTGCCCTCTCTCTTGGCCTAAAACAGACAAAGGATGTGTGTCCTACCAGGAGCAATTCAATTCTCCAGAGTGACTGGATGAAGTGCTCTGAGATGGAGGTGGGGGGTCTCATGGTGTCACTGGAGTGCAGGGCTATTTCCACCTCTCTTGTCCATATCAGCTAAGATGGCCGCGTCCCAGAAAGGGATTTCTGACTGACCCATTCTCCCCCTGCTTTCTTGGATTTTCCCATACAAAGCTAAAAATAGCAACCTGTCTGTCCTTAAACTAAAATGCAGACGCTGCCTCCCCAGAGCCTGCTTCTCAATGGCCTTCCTGCTCATTGTGTGGCTCAAACCCTAGGAGGCAACAGAAACAGTGTGAAGGAACAGGAAGGGACTCCCAGGAAGGCTTGCAATGCATCCATGTCACCACAGATAGCAACTCTAAGAGCAGAGTAGAGCTGGAATTCTCAAATGACCTGGCAACCAGTTGGGGCTTTCCAAAGACACCACCAGTGAGTATTCCTCTGCAAAGTCAGCTGAGAGGAAGAGTCCTTCTCACAGGCAGCTATGGTCCCTGGGAGTCATCCTCAGGCTCTGGAGATGTGGGTCAAACTGAAAGCCATGCTTGGAGTTCTTGGCTTGTGCTAAAGAACTTTGATATATGTGGCCCCATGGTACAGGCAGGCTATGCATCCAATCCTGCCATCCCTTTCTTTGCCTTATCTGTGAAATCCTCTTGGCAATTCTGTCTGCACAGGGAATTGGCGTTTCATTAGGCATGGTTTTAATACCTATCTGCTCTGCTATTTTTAAGTAGATGTGTGAGTATATACGCATCTCTGCGTGTGCGTGTTTGCATGTCTTCCTTCGGGAGCAGTGAGAGGAACTCAGCTGCTCAGTCCAGCAGTGGCTCCGGCTATGTGACAAGTCTCTCTAAGACTCATGTAGAAGATGTGTTCAATAAAGGGAGAGCAGAGAAATGGTCCCTTCCTAGATTTGTCTGTAGTAGAGAATTTCTTTCTCTTGGAAAAACTTAGAAAAAAATTAGATCAAGCTTCAAAAATATATGTTTAAAGATTCTTGGAAAGCAAGTAAGCCCAGATCATATGATCAGTGAAGATGTGGGTTGTCTGAAGCTACGGATGAGAGACAGATACATAGAAATGAATAGGTAGGTGATGGATAGGGAGATGGATGGAAAGGAAGGTAGATGATGATAATGATAGATGGTAGATAGATGGCATAGGTAGATAGATGGATAGATAGATAGATAGATAGATAGATAGATAGATAGATAGATAGATAAGTAGATAATCAGTATACACATCCCACATCCATACATATATAGACATCAGTTTAAGCAGAAAATTAAGGAAGACTCAGCTTGATAAGGCTAGAGGAGCCAGCCACCAAGGAGCATTTCCTGAAATGACCCATGAAAATCTCCAGTCAGTCATGGAGAAGCCACATGATAGTATAAAAGTCCTTACCAACTTATAAGGGATCTTCGTATCACAGCACCGCCCTGCAGGCTTGAGTCTAAGATGCCATGTGTTTGAACCCCTGTCCCCTGTCTGATATGCTACTTGGGAGGCTGTAGAGCCTTTAGTCTGGAGGACATGGCAGGAGGAAGTAGGCAACTGGGGATGGGCCCTTGGGACGTACAGTTGCTGACTCTTCCTGTCTTGGGCTCTGCCACATGTTCCCGTTGTCCCTGAGTCACAGTGTCCCAGCTTCTCTGCCATAAATCATGAACCAGAATAAGCCCTGCCTCCTCTGTCAGGCATTTTGTCACAGCGACAAGAACCATAACCAATGTAGGCAGGAAACCAAATGATGCTGCAGTTCGCCAAGAAGCCTTGAGTGAGGACAGAGGTCACAGGGCCTGTGAAGGGGTCATGATGTGAAGAGGGGCTTCAGATAAGGAAACACATATCTGTACCTTGCTTGTACGTGTCTATATCTTCGATCTGCCTCCAGAAAGCTTTATAGTCAATGACGCTAACGATCTCCCACACTCCCTCCTCTCAGTGTGGAACCGCCCTCCCACCTCCCACTCACCAGCTCCCGGATTCTTGATGGGCTCACACTGTTGAGCCGTAGCTGTGGACATACTGTGTTAGTCAGCCTGCCTCCTAAGCCCCACTCTGAGGATGTGGTTCATGGCCTTGAGCTGCAGAGGTCTCTCTGAATAAGCTGGGTGAACCTAATCTAATTGGATGTGTACTTGGTGTGGTGGCTCACACTTCTTACCTCAACACGCCAGGAAGCTGAGGCAGCCCTGGAGAAGCCAGAAGACAGTCTGCTTACATTTTTCAGATCTTATTTTCAAAACAAACAGAAAACAACAACCACCACCAAGGAAGGAAACCTGGGGTTGTTTCTGTCACCAACACCACCAGAAGGGACAGTAGAGGGGAGGGGTCAGAGAAACGCAGCTCTGCTGATTTGAAGACAGAGGAAGGAGCTGTGAACCAATGAAAGTGAGAAGTTTCTAGAAGCTGACAAAGCCCAGAGAAATGGATTTTCCTTCAATTACCCCATCCTTGCCATAACTTGAGTCTTATGGAAAGCTATGGCAACTTAAGATCTCTAGAACCACCGGGCGTGGTGGCACACGCCTTTAATCCCAGCACTTGGGAGGCAGAGGCAGGCAGATTTCTGAGTTCAAGGCCAGCCTGGTCTACAAAGTGAGTTCCAGGACAGCCAGGGCTGTACAGAGAAACCCTGTCTCGAAAAACCAAAAAAAAAAAAAAAATCTCCAGAACCCTGGGGTTTTGTGCTATCTCGAACAATTAAACAAGCAAGCAAACCTTATTCAGCGTCTTAGAGTCTTTAAAACATTCCATAAACAACTCTTTGAGTCAGTTTTAAGACATCAATTGGGAAAAATCCAGGAAATACACTAATTCCCATATGGACTTTCCCAGAGGAAAACTAATGTCAAAATGTAAAACTGAATTACAAAAAAATAAAAACAATTTACATAAAACAAGAAGTTGGAGAAAAGAACAATAATAAAGTTTGTGAGGCTGTTTTAAAAATTCTTATTTTTTTAAATGAGCCAGTTAAAAAATGTTATTTGATATACAAAAGTTTTGCCAGCAAGTATAACTGTATGCCTAGTGCCCGTGGAGACCTGCAAGGGACACTGGACCCCTTAGAACTGGAGGTACAGGCAGTTATAAGCTGTCATGTAGGTGTTAGATTCAAACCAGGGTCCTCTGAAAGAGCAGCCGGTCTCTTAGCCACTGAGCCGTCTCTCTCACTCCCATACGCTGCTTTTCAATCATGAAGTAGTGGTTGAGGAGAATACGTTCCCCGGGCAGGTCTGGACTATGGATGCTGTCTGGGGTTGAACAGTGCATGTGTGCTAAGCTCTGTCACTCACTTGCACACACCAGACACACCCATGCTAGAAAGACATCAGAGTATGATTTCTTCAACTTAGCTGGCCTTCCAGAATGTCTGGGCTCTGGGATGGAGGTGCTCGGGGATCCAGCTCAGCCCTGACGGGCATGACCTCCAGCCTTTCCTGGTTGGGGTTTTTATTTTGTTTTGTTTTCCTGTGCAGAGTGATTAGTTTGTATCTCATCTTGCACCAGAAGCCTCTTCATGGACAGCAAGCACCTCTTCCTCTCCCTCTTCCCCACTAGCGTCATCTATGTCCCTGAGCCCTTGGTCTTCTATAGAACCCATGCTAGCCGTCAGCCCTGGGGCTCTCTGAGGACAGGCCATGGGAGATAGATAGATATGCATGGGTGGGCACACATGTGGAACACGGAATTTGGACTGTGTGTTGTATGTGGGGATTGGCAGAATGCACTGCTGAAAGACAAGAAGAAAAACAAGAAAATAAAAGGAAAGAAAGAAAGAAAAAGATGGCTATACCATGTGAGTGGCTGGTGCCTTGGGAAGCCAGAGGAACATCAGATCCCCTGGAACTCTAGTTGCAGACAATTGTAAACTACAGTGTATGCTAGGAATTGAACCTGTGTCCTCTGGAACATCAGCCAGTATTCTTACCCACTTAACCATCTCTCCAGGCTTTCTCTGGTTTTGATGGGGATTACCTAAGCCCATGCTGGCACTGATACTATAGGTTGGAAATGAGAGCCCACTGGCTCCTAGCAAGGATGGCATTCTACAAGTCGCATAGTAGGCACTCTCTCACGTAGGAATGTCACCTCTAGTGACAAACATCTTATGCCTCTAGGGCCTGGCCTGGGAGCTGAGGCATCTGACTCTCCCTTCTGAAATGACCTCCTGTGTCCTCCACCTGAGAGCAGGTGTCATTTGAACCTGGCCCCAAGAAACACTTCCCCCAGAAGAACACAACAGGACACAGTGAGGAGCCATGTTCCTCTTGGACTTGGTGTAGAGCTGTATAGAACACTCGCCTCACCTCCCAAGGTACTGCTCTCTGAGGGTGGAGATGCTGATCGCCTCCTTCCTTACCAGAAGCTCTGGGGACTTCCTTTCTAGGTTCACGGAAGCACAGTGTAGCCACCACCACCCAAACATTTTGCTGCCGTTCTTGGTGATCATCCCATGGTACTGGCATCACCAATATGCTGGAGTCTTCTACTGCAACCAGGCTTCACCAATAGCCTCTCATAGGTTTCCATCATGGTGCCAAGCCTCAACTTCTTTGCATGACCCCTTCAGTCCTCGGCCATCAACTGCAGCTGAGGCTACACCTTCATCAGTGGCCTTTCCTAGGTCTTCACACTTCCAAGCCTCCGCTGCTCTCATTGACCCCCTCATCCCTTGAAAACCAGTACCACCTAAGCAATTCTTACAGATTACCAAGTCCAGCTGCAGCATGAAGTATAACCTTGGCTACCTCTGGAACACAACCTCTTCGTGCTCTCACAAAACACTTCCCAGAAGATTTCACCTCAGTGATGTTGGCCAGTGGATCTAGGACCTCGCTGAGGTGAGAGTCTTACACACCCTGTCCTTCCAGCGTCTCTGACTCCTCCCCACGTTTCTGTTCCGTGTGCCACCACGTCCATCATTCAGACCTAAGCCTTACCAAATGTGACTGACATCAATTGAAGTCCTCTGACTCTTGGTGACATCACCAAATCCATCATTTGACTTCAAGAGAAAATTGACTTAAGAAAAAACAGACCAGAGCTGCTAGAAAAGAGAAGCGATAAGTCAGAGGCTGAAATGAGTCCTTGGGAACCCAGGCCTTCCCACGGGGTGCTGGGCTGCTCCTATCAGGCCATTGGCATCCTAGTGCTAGGGAGAGACTCCAGAGCCCATACTCTCCAAACTACAACTAAATTTCCCCAGTGGCAGTGAGGTCACTGTCCCTCACCTGGGGGAATTTTATTTGATCACATTCATCACTCTGCTACTCTTTCTTTTCATCTTGGTTGAGAATGTCCAGAGTCTTCTTGCTGGGCATTTTATTGTCATTTTTACCTTAATCGTTTTTCCGGTGCATTAGATGTGTTCTTGCTCAGGCTCTTTTCTCTGTGTTTAATAAAGCATTTTATAAGTCACCTATCATGCCTAATGTCTCCTTGTCCGTCCCTTCACCAGTTGACTCTATGTATGCAGACTGGTGTTGGTCTCTAAGTATCTAACATACAATGGGACAAGTGAATGTCCACAGGACCTGTCTCCTACAATCCTCAGATCTGAGGACCGCACCGATCCCGATCGGCCTCTCCTTGCCCCGCCCATCTTTAATCTCTAGGAGGACAGAACAGAAACTGCTGTGCTTGCGTGTGCGCAATTCTACCGTTTCACCCGTGTGCATCTTGCAGCCCCACTCACCGGTGACTGTGCATTCATTTGGAGGATGGCTGCCTCTTAAAATAGGTCGTGACAAGCTTCCAAACTCACCAGCTTTCATCTCTCAGCCAGAAGACATCAGCTTGCCTCTTAGGACATTTTTACCTTCTAGACTCTGGCCAAAATGGCCCCACTGCTCTGTAAGCACGCCTCCCTGCTGGGGTATCACTCTGCATCTCCTTTCCTCCCTTGGCTTAGCATCATCACCTCCTCCTTCCAACACTTACAATTCACCATTCCAGCAATATTTTACCTCGACTGAGAGCAATTGTGCAGCTGACAGGGGACTGGAGAGTCTTTGAAGTGCGCTGGCTCTGCTATAGCAACTGGCCAGGGAAAGAGCTCCCTGGAATTACTTAGAATGGTCCTTTCCTCTGTTGTTTCCTTCTGTGTTTACTCGCATCTGTGAGTCAGGGATGTCAGGGACTTACACCCATTGAGAAGGAAAGCACCTGCCAGTCACCCAGGGATGCCTTTCGCCTGTTCCTCTGAGTCCCTTTCCTCTGGCCCTGCAGCCCCTCCTCGCCCTGGCAGTACCCTGCTTGGCACAGGTGCTGAGAGCAATCAAAGCCAGGTGGTGCCCACCTGGGAAGAAGTGCCTGAGTGGAGTCCCCACCCCCATCCCCATCCCCAAGAAGGCAGCCCCTTTGGGTTTACCTTCTTCACAGCCCTGGCAATTACAAAGGCAGTCTCAGGCCCTGATGGGTTACAAGGGATTTGTTTAACTGCTCCGAATTTATTATTTGCATACAGATGACCCTGAGACAAAAGTCCTTGTGTTTGAATATGAAAGTGCTCTGGAATTAGGCCTTTGTCTGGGTCCCTTCTGAAAAAAGAAGTGTGCCCACACAATAGCTCAGGCCATTAGAGTTAAGTGAGCTAACCAATGACCCAGCAAACTGCTGAAGAGTGAGGTCAAGCAGGAACTCCTCAGTTGCTGCAGCAGAGCCTCACACCTGGCCTTTAAAGGGCTGTAGCCTGGTTTACTCCCATTTCACACACCCTCTGTGGCGACCCAGTATTCTACATTCTCTTCCTCACCTACATGCCCATCAGTCACGAGTGGATTCTACTTCACTACTGTCTCTCCTGTCCCTCTGAGGGTTACCTCCATCTCCACTGGGTTTCTGTCTCCAGGGACTGCTGATTGGCAGGATATGAGCAAGAGTGCAGAACTATTTGAGGATGGAAATAAAAAGACAGAGTGCCTTGCACAAACATATTACTGAATGAGCCATTTTTCTTAATGAGACCATAGGCCCCCATGGAAGAACTGGAGATGAGGTCAGCCCCAGGATTCTTGCAAACCCTTATCCAGAAGAGAGGGGTTGGCATCAAGCCTTCCCTAGTACGGCCACTCTACATACAACAAGCTCCATGAAGAACTGAGCAGTCTAACGTCCTCCCCTGACTGAGGCATGAAGCTGGGCATGAAGGAAGAGCGCCCGGCTGTTACACCATTCTGTTCCCAATGGGTTAAAAGTCTAAGTTTTAGTCAGACTCTCCCTCACTCACACGTGAGCTCCACGCAGGGCTTTCTGAAAGGTTTCCTAGCCCTCCATTCCCCATCTGAGGAGCCAACCAAACATGAATCAAAGATATTCATAAATAATTGTCCCTGTATTGAACATGTACAGATTTTTATTGTCACTATTCCAAAAGCAATTTAGTATAACAACCATTTACATAGTATTTACATTGTATCAGCTGTTACAAGTCATCTGGAGATGATTTAAAAGATATAGAAGATGTGCATAAGTCATATGCGCATATTATACTTGAGCATCCGCAGACGTCGGTACCTACAAGGAGTCCTAAAATGGATCCCTCATGGACATTGAAGAACATTGTTAAGTCCTCATTATCAAACTACATTCATAAACGTTCACGTATGCAGATGTGATGTGAAACAGATAGGTACCATTAGCCCACTGAGCGACTTTGGGTTCATGCCTCTGATCTCAGCAGACAGAAGGGTGAGGCTGGAGGGGATCCACAATTTTGAGGCAAGGTTGGACTACATGGTGAGTTCTGGGCCAGCCTGAACTTCAGTGTGAAACCATTTCTTAGATGGAAATAAAGGAAGGAAAGAAAAAAGGAAGGGAAGGGAAGAAAATAGAAAAGATATCTTGTCTCTGGAGAGATGGCTCAGCAGTTAAAACCACTGGCTGCTATTTTTGAAGACCAGGGTTCGATTTCCAGCACCCATACAGCAGTTCACAACTGTCTGTGACTCTAGTTTCAAGGGATCTAACAGTCTCTTCTGGCCTCCATGGACCCTGGGTGCACATGTGATACACAGACATACACGCATGCAAAACACCTATGCACATAAAATCATTTTTAAAAGAAAAAAAAAACGTAAAGATCTCCACTCTTTCAAAGCTTACAGTACAGTAGAAGGACCCAACAATAACTATGCCTAATTATCCAGTGGAGAAGGTTAGGGAACTATTGTAGAGGGTAGGTTCAGACAGTGGACCTAGATGGCTCCATCCTATTTAAAAAGAGCACTCCAAGAATGGGGACAGTAGGCAGCAGGGTGCCAGGGTAGACATGTGCTTGGCATTTTGAGGAAGAGCAAAGGTGGCCCAGTGTATCTAAGTGCAGCAAACAAGAGAGTATAGCATTTGTTCATGTTGAAGCAATGGCCAGAATGCCAGACTTAGGTCCTTGTGGCCACACAGATGCAGGTACCACAAAAGCATCTCTTTAAGAACTGAAGACAGAGCTCTGGTGATTATATATATATATATATGGATGGGCATGGAAAGACAATGGGTTGCTGTGGGTTATTGTCTGTACCCAGGCTCTAGGGTTGGTTGGTGACTCTGAGTTTTATAACATGGTTTTATAATACATGCCACACATGAATCAGAGATGAAAACATGTCATGAACCAAGAATGATCACTAACCTGATTCTGTGAACTGGAGGGATAGAAAACCATCTGCCTGGGTCTAAAATGTTCATTATTTCAAAACCATCATCTATATTGCTTGCCTTTAGAGCAAACGTTGTAAGTCCTGTGTGCTTGAATGGAAATGATCTTCCAAGGTCTAGCCAGGTTCTTCCCTTCCTAGTTGTTACTGTTTTATTTCCCAACAGGATATGTCGGGTGGTACGTACTCGATCAGCAAGTCAGAGGATGCTAATCATTCTGTCCACAAAGATTCGGTTTCTCAAGAAGGTCACATTTTGAAATTCTAGGTGAACATGAATTTTGGAGAGACATTATTCAACCAAGTATACAGACATGATAATTTATAGCTTCAAGTTTTGGTGGCTGAAAGGGTGACAGGGAAAGTGGCCCCTCCCCCTGTAGGCTTCTTTCCTGGGATGAGGACGGAGTTCAGCAACAGACTGGCAGTCACATCTCAGGGACATCCATTCACTAAGCCAAGGGACTTGTGAAATGGATGTGACACACAGATTCTGCATTATTGCAGAATAAATTAGTCAGGCTCTGTTTTAGAAATGTCACATCCCTGAGGGGAGGAAGGCAATTCCTGTCCATTGATGAAGCTGGTTTATGATGGTCATGAGGACAGAGAACTCACTCAGGAGACTCCATCTTTGGACATAGTGGGCTTCCACTTAACCCCTTTCCTGCCCAGCCCTACCCTGAGTGGAAAGTACTGCCCAGCTCTAGTCCACTATTCTGAAGGAGTCACACTGCACTTGTGACTGGCTCAGCCTACGTCCTAGTGCCACCATCTTCACAACAGGAAGAGAGGAGCCCCACTCTTCCTCCCCAGCACTCCTCCTGTCCTGCTGGCTACTGCCAATGTCCCAGCACAGATGTGGAAACTGTCCAAGACATTCAGTCACTTAGAGGGCGTGCACATACACCCAGGACAGGAAGAACTGGGGAAATCCAACAATAACTTATGCAGCACTGGGGCGGGCGAGTCTATTCACTCTCCGTACACCAATAGCAGGAAAGCAGGCGTCCTCCAAGAGGTAAAGGCTTGGCCACACCACACTTCAGGTTGTGAAGCAAGCTGTCTGGGCTGCCCACCTTTTCCCTTAGGGCAGACCTTGTACTCTCCCAACACAGCCCCCCCCCCCCGAACAGCCCTGGTTAATTTTTGCCTGGGCACCATGGGCTTGTTCACATTTTGCTAACGATAAATGTTACTCAAGAAACAAGCCCTTGCCGTATTAACCTGTTATCAGGCTGAATCTCCCAGGTACCATGATGTCTCGTTGTAAGATATGTACAAGAAAAATGTGCATGAGACTCCGCTAATGGACTCTTTCTGGTTCCTGCATGGCTGGCTGCTGCCCTGCAGGCTGTGAAGGTTTATAAGGACATTTACACTTCCCACTGTGCAGTGAGGGGATTGTCAGTGAACTAAGTCCTCGAGAGCCACTAACAGAGAGCAATACAATCTTCCAGGGGTAAGACCCATGCCCCAGCTCCAGGCTGAAGCTGGGATTTGGGTCCCTTGTTCTAAAGACTTGTGGTGGCCACCAGACTGGATACATTTCACACTAAATTCTGGGCTCCTGAAGTTTCAAATGAACTACACTCTCTGAAAACTTCATGATAAACTTTCTTACCTGGAATCACACGGCCCACCTTTTGATTTTGTCTGAAGTGCATAGGAAACCTTAAATTTTTCCTTATTCTCACCCTTTATGCCTATTGCTATATTATAAAGTTGACCTGGGAACATCACTCAAAGGAAGAATGTTTGTTTGGTGTATGTAACGCTCAGGGTCTGGGTCCTAGAATCACACTCACAAATGAAATGATATAATATTTGCGGTGTAGGAATGTGCCTCACTGGACAGAGTGCCTGCTCAGCACTTGAGCTTGAATAGGGGACCAGAAGTTTAATCCCCAGTACCATATACAGCCTGGTGTGGTAGCTCATGCCTATAATCCCAGTACTGGATGTAGAGGCAAGAGGATCAGGAGTTCAAAACATAGCAGCTTTGAGCTTAGGCTGGGCTAAAGTGAGACCCTGTATCAAACAGAAAATAAAATAGAACTTGATAATAAATGTATGTTATGTGCAAATTGACTAGTCTTTTAACTCTGAAGTCCTCCAGCTTTTCCTTGCCCAATGCCCTCAACAATACTGTTTGTTGTTATACCATGATTTGATTAGGTATATAGTCACGATTCTGTTAATTCTGTATGAAGTCTATAAAAGACGTCAGTTGGCGTGCATGCGTTCGTGTGTGTGTGTGTGTGTGTGTGTGTGTGTGTGTAACTTAAACTTAGTTAATAATAGATTTGACATATATTGACTCTGTGAGGTATTTTACATGAGTGCAGCCACACAATGTTTTCATATGTGTACTCACACCACCCATCTACACACATGTGTTTGTGAGCGTGTGCACACAGGTGCACACAGGTACTAACTCTGCTTATTTGAAGAAACTCGAAGAGTCAAATCCACACAAAGAAAAGGAATGCTGGGGCCTAAAAAGATGGGTCAATTGGTATGAACACTTTTTCTACAAGCCCAAAGATGGGGATTCAAATCACAGCACCCACATGAAAAAACTGGGCATGGATGCACATGCCTGTGGCCCCTGCACTGAGAGGCGCAGAGACAGCTGGACCCCGAGAGCTCTCTGAAAGAGTGGCATCCTGCTCTCATCTCTGGGTGCATATACAACACATGCACACACCACACACACACTCCAAACACACACACCACACACCACATACATACACATGCACAAGCACACACCACATACTCCACACTTACTCTACACACACATATACACACACACCACACACTCCACACACACACCACCCCATATATACACACACTACACATTCCACACACACCCCACCCTACATACATACACACACCAGACATACTCCACACACACTGCATCACACACACACACACACACCTCCCCCTCCCACACCACACTCCACACACACACACTACCCCATACACTTACACACACCACACACTCCACACACACACACCACCCTACATACATACACACACACTACACACACCCCACACACACCGCACCCCCACACACACATACACACACACCACACCCCATGTACACACACACACACACCACACACACCACACTACACACACACACCACTGAACACACACATACCCACCCCACATACACACACACACACCACTGCACACACACATACCCACCCCACATACACACACACACACACACACCACACTCCACAGACACACACACCACACTCCACACACACATATCCACCCCATATACACACACACACCACACACACCACCCCACACACCCCATCCCACATAATCCACCCTACACACCCCACGAAAAGAATTGTGGTTATGAAAACTGTGGGGAAAGGAACAGGGGTCTAGTGTTTAAGAAAGCAGACTTCTAAAGATTATAAATGGTAATGATTGTCCAATCACATGAATGTCTTTAGGGTCACTAAATTGTTCATTTAAAATGGTTAAGATGAAAAAAATAAAACAAAAAAAATTTCAAAAAATGTTTAAGATGTTAAAATTTCATGTGATGCACATTTTACCTCCAATATCTACTGTGATTATATCATAACCTCGAGTCCTGTGTGTCTCCCTCGTCTGATTTCAGACAATTGCCTTTCTCTTTTGAATCTCGCTCCTCTTCCACACAGTGCATCTCCGCTTGGGTCTTTTGTCTCTGAACAGTTTTTCACAGTTGGCTCTTAGTCAAGCAGGAGGAGTGGGGCTCTGATCACCCCATTCCAGTCTCCTTCTGTGTCCTCCACAACCATCTCTTCTCAGTTGCTTTCAAGTGGGAAGAGAAGTCCGTGGCTTTGCAGTGGTACATTTAATAATTCATAAATCACCAGAGGTTCAAATGAGTTCAAAGTTTAAAAGTTTAAAAGTTTTGCTGAAGCTCTAAGTTTAAACTGTCAAAGCCTTTGACAAAAAACTTTTCCTGTCTGGAATATTTAAGATTGTGTGCCATATTAGGTACAGGGTCTCGGATATTCTCCCCGCCCAAAGTGGGTCTCTCAAGAAAATTGTGGCGTTGTAGATGATTGGCGTTCTCTTTTATAGCAGTGAATCCAAATGGGTCTTGCAGCAGTGCCCAGAGGAGGTCAAGAGTTAAAGGAGAGCAGTGGGTCCCGGGACGTGAAGGCTCTGAGTAGCCACTGTGTGGGAAGTTCTCTGTAAAAGGATGGAAACTGTGCGGTGCAACGCTGGCAAATGTACGTAACTGTGGAGGGTAGCAAATTGTGTCTAATCTGCTATTTCAAAATCTGGAAGCAAAGAGGCCACATCATCTGCTGGCCCCCCAGTGACCCCCAGTTTCTCAGGAACAATGATTGCACTTGCATGTACCATTGAGCATCGTGTCGGTTACAAGCACCCAGGCACTTTCTGAACAGTCACTCTGTCTGACTGGTCATCTCTAACATCCTGACCTTGTACCCTGGCTCCATATGTGCTGTCATTTGGATGAGTATTTCTCAGAGATAGGTCTACCTGGCCTCCCTCTGGGAGTCCCATGCCAGCCCTTGGCCGTGGACTTGATCTGTGAACGTGCCCACACTGGACTCTCACTTCAGACAAGCAACCCCACCCACCCCAGACAGACACACACCACCCCTCCCTCCCGTCTTGTTCACCACCCAGCGCATTCACATACTGTTGCTCAGAGCTGAGAGCTCCCTCCCTGTGCACCAAGCGCGTTCTCACGTACCTTCCACAGTGTCCTCCCCATCCAGCACCATCCGCCAAGCACATCAATACCAGGAACAACTCTGGCATAGTCACAATCTCTTCCTAGTTTCCAGAATTATGTGACAGGATGTTGTAAAATCACCCCTGACGTGAATGTTATAATACTCAACTCCCAACCTTGGGCCCACTCTTTAAAACTGTAATAAATCACTTCCTGTGTTCCCAACAACTTCTCCTCCACGACCCTATCTCTTGTGATGAGCCCATGATGTTAGGTGACTCTACTGGATTCACTGGGATCCTTACTGAGAGAAGTCAGCTGTTATTACTCCAAGTGTCCTTTATGAAGTATCTTGTTGACTTCTGGAACTGCAGACCACTCTCTGCTGGGTTTGTGCTAACCTCACATCCCTCACAGTCTCCTTCCATCCTTGGCATATTCATAGCCTGTTCCATTCACAGTAAATGGCTGCCTCTGGGTCTCTAGCTACAGTCCACATACAAGTAGACCCCAAGCTGGAGTCTCCAGTGCCCAGCTCTCTCCGGGATGCCAGCACTCCTTTGCTATGTCTCCACTGTTGCTCCCACTGTAAACCAACAAATACAAGCACTTTCATTGATTGAATGTGGAGTCCAAAGGAGCAGGCTGCCCACTCTGGGCATGGCATCCCTTCCAAGCACAGTTTTGCCTTGGAAATTCTATCCATGTGCCTTCTGTATTTCCCACTGAGTCACATATCTGGCTTCCCACAGTAGAATCCCAATCGGAATCCCAAGCTCTTCTTCACAGTGCCCACCTTGACCTTTCAGTCTGACTTCAGATACATCCTTCTGGCTAGACCAATCTTCCAATCCCACCCTGCCACACACCCAGTCTTGCCTCCCACCATCTCTTGTTTTTTCTGTCATCAGCCACCTTCCTGGTTAGTCTCCTGCTCTGACCTTCCCTCTTCCATCTTGAGAGAGCCCCCTCCTTCCTGGAGCTGAAGCCCACATGAAAACAGGAGGCCTTTCTCAGGCTGACCCAGTGGCTTTGTCAGTCACCTTCACGGCCACCTGAATCCTTTCTTCCTCCACCCTTTACTCCAGCCACACCAGACTTCCTGCTATTCCCAGCACACAGCCTCTCAGATTACCACACCTAGTCAAACATAGTCAGTTCTACGCAGCTGCCTTTCTAGTGTCCTCTGCCTGGTCAGGCCTGATGCTATGGTTTGGATCTGCTGTGTACCACAAGTTCCATGGTTGAATGCTTGGTCTGCAGCTGTATGCTGTGTACTGAAGCTGTGGACACTCTAGCGTGTGAGACCTTGCTGGAGGAAGGAGATCACAGAGGGCCTTTAGAAGTTATCCCCACACCACAGTTGTGTCCCCACCCTGCCTTTTTTTATATTCTCCCCCAATGCTCTCTGCAAGCTCTCTGCATCCTGCCCCCTCAGTTATACCCCTGCTGCCTCAGTGTTCTGTCCAAGTGTCACATGAGGCCAAGCTACTGTGAGGTTTCCAAAGAAACCCTCAACAGATGGCTAACTGAGCAGCAACGCTGGCTGCCTGGCTCTCCCAACATCTAAGCTCCCTGTTATAGAGTCCTGGCTCCTTTACTTATCACCCCTGCGCACTACCCTAAACCTGAGCTTAGCTGCCCTTCCCCAGCTTTTTTCCCTCCGATATAACCCATCCGTCTGGCCATATGTTTTCTTGGTTCTGCTTGGCTCTTCTCCCTCTCCTTGTCTTCTCTCTCTCTCTCTCTCTCTCTCTCTCTCTCTCTCTCTCTCTCTCTCTCTCTCTCTCTCTCTCTCCTCCTTCTGCCCCTTTTCTCACAGCCCAGTCTATTCTGCTGACCATACCCAGCCTGAGCACTTTAAGATGCCTCTGACTCTTCTCTCCCTCCCTCATATCTACAGTGGAAACATTTTCCCCAACCATATCCCAGAGTGAACCCTCTACAACCATGAGCCAAGATAAATCTCCCCTCTCTACGGTTGTTCCTGTCAGACATTTGGTGGCAATAACTAACACCATCAGTGTGAACTCTTGAAGGGAAAAGAGAACCCCCATTTCGAAGCAGGGCTCCTCCTCAGCGGCAGCATCTGCCGTCTCTGCAGGTGATAAAATGGCTATGTCCAGGGCTGAGTATCTAGGGGTCATGAGGAACATTGTAATTCCTCCTAGAGTAGCCATAATTCAGTGCATGCTCAGACCTGGGCAACACTGGGCATCCACCTCAGTGGGTAGAGTGCTTGTCTAGCATGCATGAAGGCTTTCGTTTCCATCAAAACGTGAACTGTGCATGGTAGTGCAGTCAGGAGGTAGAAGGGAGGAAGATCAGAAGTTCCAGGTCATCCTTGACTACATAATGAGCTCGAGGCCAGCCTGAGCTACATGAGAGTCTGTGTTAAAATAAATAAAAAACATCAAGACAGACAAGTATTTGTATACTTCATAAGGAACAGAGCTTTTGGTAGAAGTTTGGTTGACCATCTGGTATATATGTTAAGGATGATACCTGTCAACCTCTTTCCATCCGTCTATGGGAAGGTGGAGTATCTAGTCTTTGCCTATACATCATGATAGATATCAGCTTTCATGTCTGACACCCAGGGTTTAAACCCTGGCTCCATCTGCATTGACCTCCCTCATATCACTTACTTCCGGCTACAGTTTTCTCAAGTATGAACAGGAAATGAGATGCCTTCAGGTTGTTTAGAGATGAAATGGAGCCACACGTTTGGAGTACATGTCACAGATGCTTTCACCACATCTATTACTAGTATACTAAATATTTTATATATCATGTCACAGATGAAGAGATTAGGGCATGCTATGTAACTTGCCCCAAATCATGTAGCTAGTAGGCAGCAGATTTAGAATCTAAGCCCAGGCAACTTGAATCAGAAGGCTGTGCACTCAGCTGTTCCTCACCGTAGTATTAATATTTTAATGAATCCCAGTGCGGGGTTGAAAGACACACTCACAGCCTTTATATTTTAACATGCCTTAAGCAACACAATAGCTGGGCGACTGCCCACCCTCCATGCTGCTAGACTCTATCTCCCGCTGATAATTCTGAGGTACTACTTACTAATTTGTATGTTCCATCTTGGTTTCTCCTGACCCAGTTGAACAGCCTCCTGGGCTGCACTCTCCCAGCCCCTTTCCACGGCTCTGTCTCTCTGTCTTGTACTTTTCTCGGGTATGGAAACCAGGGAATCCTAAACCCCACTTCTCTCTCTCCTCCCCAGCGACTGGCTACTGGCATCTTTATATACCAAAAAGAATTAACTGGGGGCAGGTTCCCAGAATCTATGTGCAGACTCTCTTGTGCAAACTGTTTTGGGGGACCCAATTAGTCTTAGAATACATGAGGCTACACCTCACAGTGTAACTCGGTGTCTTGCAACCCTCAAGTGTTGTTACCACCCTCCCCATCGCTGGCATTGTTATCCAGGATGTCAGCTACATCCACACCCCATTATAAGATCACAGGGAGCTAACTACTCAGCTCTAAAGTAGTAACTGTGTTGCTCAAACAAAACTGGGTTCGTCTGGCAACTCTGGGATTGAAAAGGTCAGTGTGGGGTGGCACTGAATGTGAGACACACAATTAGAAGGCAGTGACATTCCAGAGTCAAGCCAGGAGACAAGTGGGGACAAGGTCAGAGTTCACGGGCCTGGCACACCTTCACCCAGTGTACTCACTGCCTTCCTTCCCTCAGAGAAAGGCTGGAGGACCGCAGCCTGTCTACCAACCCCAGCCAGACTGGAGTTTTATAATTACGTCTGCCTCCTCGCAGGGGCCCCACAGACATCAGACATTCAAGAGCTGTCTTGGGCTGTCCTTGCATTCCACCCATGTCAGAAAATGAGAACTAACCCAATGTCAGTATTCACTATAAAAGTCACAATTGCTTGTAAACTACAGAGAAGAATTAAATATATCTTGTGTCATGGGCTTGTTTTTCAGGAAAGTCACTCAGCTTGTGTTTTCTTTCCCTTCTTGTCAGCATCTACAGTCACCAAGCCACCTTGTTCCCTTTCCCAAGGCCCCTTTGCCAAGCGGGTTGTTTGTGTTGCTTGCTTAGAGCCCTGGCTACTTACAGTCTGTGCAAATCTGCCTTCCTGGTTTATTTTCTGTCTGAGGATCAGAACAGAGCCCTGTGTCGTGTGTAGTCCAGTCCCCACTCTGCTGTCAGTCCAGCTGCTCCCGGAAACCTAAGTCTTCGCATATGTAAAATGAAGGTTACAAAGAGCCCAGTCTGGCAGAGTGGCTGTCTGTCTTAATTCCATGCAATTAAAGCAGCAGCCACTAACAGGTACCAACTAATATTACAGACCAAGCTGCTGGATGGGAGGCAAGATGGCAACAATGTACGTGGTTGTCCTCTGAAGCAGGCCCAAGGCTACCGGAAATGAAGACTCACTCATCAGTTACATCTGGGGCACAGCACTGGGACACACACATCACTTCATTGAATCTTCCCGAATAGCCTTAGAGAAAGAATCTCTTTCTTACATGCCTGGCTTACAGAAAAAGAACTTCAATTAAGATCACAATGTGCCAGGAATGGTGACTCATGGGAGGCTGCTGCAGAAGGTATGTTATGAGTTCAAGGCCAGCCTGGGCCACAGGAGACACTGTCCCAAAGAACAAATAATATCCTCTGGGCAGTATGCTTTCCAAGGAAGAGCAGCTTCTTACAAGTACATCTATTTTTGGGGGGGGGGGGGCAAAATTTAAGTTTCTTGTGTCCACCAGACTTCTGGCCTCTTGCTGGGTGTTGGGTAGAGGCTGCCCTTCGGGTCCTAGAAGATCCCCAGGGGCCAACCATGTGTCCAAATAAAAAGCTCACTTCAAAGCACTGACTTCTTGGTGACAAGCAGGTGAGTGTCCGCCTGTGGTGTGAAGAAATGGAATTCCACCTCAGAGATACCCAAGAGATAGCCAACTTAGATATTCATCCACAGATGGATGATTAATAAGGATGTGGTATAGATAAATAGATATACATAAAATAGATAAATATAGATATATCTACAGCTATCTTCAAATATATCTGCAGATATATGTAGGTAGATAGACATCTCTCTCTCTCTCTCTCTCTCTCTCTCTCTCTCTCTCTCTCTCTCTCTCTCTCACACACACACACACACACACACAAATTTTATTCAACTGCAAAGAAAAGTGAAATTTGCAGGTAAACAGATCAGGAACACATTATTTTAAGTGAAGTCACCCAGACTCAGAAAGAAAATGTGTATTTCCTCTCTCATATGCAGAATCTAGTCTCTAACTGATAGATATGAATATCCAAGCAGGACCTCCATAGCACAGAGTCTCTGGTTCCAGGTCTCTAGCTTCTGTGACACCATCAATACTGGATCCTCACTGAGACTCCTACTGGTTATCCTGTTCTTGCCCTGTGTCAAGGAAGTCCTGCAGCTTTGAATCAGCAAGACTGGCTCTTTTATGAGTCCCAATCATTTGAAGATGATATAGACTTTGGGGTGGGCTAACTCAGAGCCTTGGATCTGGGTCTGAGTGGCAGCCGAGTCAGCTTTCTCATAGATGACCCACCAGGGTGAGCACTCCAGCTCAGGTTAGGCCACCTAATGCTGCCATTGGCAGGAGGCAGGGTCAGCTCTCCTGCTCTCATGCCTTTGGGGCTGGCTCACTTGCACCCACACCTCCAGAGTCACTGTGCTGCTCAGTCAAGGCACGGGGCCCACTCTCTCATGTGCTGCAGCCTGCAAGGGACTGGACCTCTCTCCTGCTCTCACTATGCCCTTGGGGCTGGCTCAACCATGCCTTCAACATCAGGGCCAGCTCCACTGTGTGGCCCAGGCAAGGTGCAGGGCCTGCTCTCTGAATACTACAGCCAGTAGGGGACAGGGCCAGCTCTCCGGGATCCTGCAGGTGATAAGGGACAAGGGGGAAGGGCACCAACCTCCACCCTCACCACCTCATGGCAGACCAGTGGCAGGGCTGTCTCTCCCACTCTTGCCCTCCAGTCTGGCTCACCTGTGTCCCCATTAAAATTTAAATTTTTAAAAAGAAAATATGCTCACAGGTAACATGGCCCTGTTTCTGCCATTGTCCACTACTTAGATCCAAGTCATGCTTTTCCCAGAATGCAAGAGTAAAGAAATAGACAGCTGGCACATCAGAGAGCTGACGATGTCAGGAACTGTGTGAAGAAAACTACCCAATATTCCATCCTTTAGTGTAGCTACATTCACTTCCCAAGTGCTTCTGAGGTTCCTCAGTGTTGCAGTATAAACAGAATTGTTCTGGTCATTTAGAGAAGAGGCCAGAGAAATGACTCAGCTGTTGACCATGCTTGCCATTCTTGCAGAGGGCCTTGGTTCAGTTCCCAACACCCTCGTGGTGGTTCACAAACTGCCTGGAACTCTAGTTCTGGGTGATCTGATGCCCTCTTCTGGCTTCTGGTTCAAACATACACACATGTAGGCAAATACTAATATACACAAAAGAAAAAAATCTTTAAAAAATGTTTTAGGAACTATAGAAAAAAAAAATCATTCCAGAAATAACACTTGATTTCATCAAATCAAGTGTTAGAAATAAATCTTTATTCATTTTTTTTTACTTCGTGGTTTGTTGGGGTGGGTCTGTTTTGTTGTTCTTGTTTTTTGTTTTTGTTTGTTTGTTTTTGTTTGTTTTTATTAAAGAGGGCCCTCAAAATGTAAGCCCTGGGGAGACAAAAAGCTATTGTTCTGAAGGTGCTCGGTGTGGTCAAGAAAATAGACAAATACACAACTCACTATACACTGACTTGTGTTTACACACAGAAACACACACATGCACACGCATACACCATAGAACATAAGATTTACAGTGAATTTTCAACTCAGCGGACTACCAGAGAAGCTGGCACAGTCTCACCCTGACTTTCCTGGCAGGACAGGAGTGGGGCAATGACAACGACGTTTCCGGTGGGGTGGGGCTTGTTCTGAGAGGCGTAGTACCTCCCTTGTAAGTCCAGTAAGCAAGACCAGGGAAAGGAAGCCTTTGTGTGGGAGATGGTGCTGCCTGCCCTGACATCAGCCCCAGTGATCTCATTTCGTAGTGATGTGTTCACGGTAGTATGCTCCAAGCTGGAGGAATTTCACCGCATGGTAACAATTCTCCGTTTACCCGGAGGTCAGCGCCTGAATATCTGAAAACACTTCGGATTTAGACAAGCTGAGGGCTGATGAGACTAAAAGGGTTCTGTCAGCAGGAACTAACCAATATGTGCGAAGCTGGATGCTTTGCTGAGGTCTTGGCAGGGCTATAACTCAAGAATCTTTCAAACCCAAGAGGTGTCGATCACATCAGCTGAAGGCGATAGGAACCGCTTAGCTCAGACGTGATAGTCGCACCGTTTCCAAACATTCCTAGGGACAAGCAAGGCTATTACTGCTTGTCGCTTAAGCTTTCCCGAGGGGTCCCTGGGGAATTCTGCTTTAATTATGGAAGAAAGCCAAAGACTCAACCTTGGGACCAGCCCCTCCTACAGCCCGAGCTCCCATGACCAAGTTTGCTACCCTTGAAGGGGCTGGGTGCCACCTGGCTCACTGACCTTAGAAAACATGAAAGCCCTGGCGAAAGCAGGGTACTCTTCAGAAGAGAGATGGCTTTTAGCAGCAGTTTACACTTCAGTGCGAATGTGTGTGTCGAGGCCTTGACCACAGGGTACCCCCAAAATGTTTGAGGACAAAGAGAAAGTTATGGACACCCACAGAAGCACAGAAAAGGAAAACAGAATCCGTCAAGGACAAATGAACTCAGCTTCTTTGGAGGAGACTCAGATAGATGCCCGAGGAGATAAAGGATTGAGGCAGGCACACTCCTGGGGATCACAGGAGGCCCAAGGAAGTTTCCAGGCAAATACCTAGTGTGGGGTCCCAGGTCCCCTGCACCTCTGGACCTAAGGGAAAAGCATGGTGTGTGTGTGTGTGTGTGTGTGTGTGTGTGTGTGTGTGTGTGTGATGGACTCTGGTATGTTCTGCATCCTCTCAGAAGAGACAGTCTCGCTAGCAACAACAGTACTGTGGAGGGGTGTTTACCTGTGGGGGCCAAAGAAAGGAGGGGGTGGTCAGTCTGGCCTTTGGGTGATGGTTTTGTTTCACTTTCTAATATAGCTTAGAACCTTCAGGCGGGCTTTCTGTTCCCAAAGGTAAATGGTGTTTGCCTATGAAAATGTGGTCTTGTAAGCTGAGAGGAAGGAGGCCCTGGCGCAGGACTCACACTCAGCTCCTGTGGCACGCCTAGCAGCAAGGTAACCTCAAGCCTGCCAAGATGACTGTTCGTTTACATAACACAGGGATTTCACACACTCCCAACCCCTCCACCCATGTTTCCAGCTCAGAGCTGTGAGATGGCAGGGGGCAGGGGAGAGGACTTAGGAGAAATAGCTCACTGCTCTTACAGTCTTTACATCCTCCTACAATAGATCATTACTCCTGAGAAGAGTCACCCAGGGTTAGGCCTGTTCAAGGAGTCCAGATTCGTCAGACTTGAAGCCAGCACAGACTATTTACGATGGGCCTACACATACGGGGGTGGCTCGTGCACAGAGACAGAGCTTGAGAGGCTGGCCAGTAACAGTTGAAGATATTTCACATCATCCCTGCCCCCCCCCCCACATTTAGTCAGTTTCCTTTTAAATAGTAGATGTGTATATAGTTCTATTTAGAAATAAAATAAGCTCAAGGAATATGAATAGATTTTTTTAATCTTTTCATTACATTTATTTATATGTTGGGGTGCCACATGCATGGTCAGAGGTTAGAAGACAGTTTGTGGAAGTCAGTGCTTGCTTTCCACCCTGTAGCTCCTGGGGATGGAATCCAGGTCACTGGATTTGGCGGCAACCACCTTTATCTACTGAGTCATCCTGTCAGCCCAGGAATAGAAGATTTTCTAATGACGTTCTCCACGCAATTTTGCTTGCTAAAATCTTGAAGGAAAGACCTAAGCAGGAAAGCCTCAGCTCTCTTAGATCTATTAAACATCTATTTCTTAATCTAAAGTATTTTAATCCTTTGGGCCAGGAACTAGAAAATCAATGTGTCTCTCGGGGACTAATGGTAAAGACTTTCCTTGTAAGTGGGTTGCTGTTTTAGCATTTTTCCTGTTGTGTGGCATTTTGTCTTTGTCTTTCGAAACAGAGTCTCATTATCTCAGAATATCCTTGAACTCACTGTGTATCTAAGGTTGGCTTAGAATTTGTAGCAATCCCCCTGCCTCAATCTCCTAAATTCATGCATCAGTAAGCCCAGTTATAAGTGATTGTTTAATGAACTTTGAAACTCATTGTAAAAGACACTTCATAGGGCTTCAGTTACAAACTAACCAAACAGTGCCTCCAGGTTGCAGTTAGACACAACTTGGCTTTTCCCCAGTGTCAGAGACTCAATTAGACAGTGCAGTTTGGGCACTTTAAAAACAAAACAAGAGATTGCTGTTACATGACTTTAATCCCAGCACTAGAAGGCGGGGGCAGACGAATTTCTCTGGGTTCTAGGCCAGCCGGGGCTACACAGTAAGAGGACCCTGTCTTAAATTAATTAACAATAAATAAATGCTTTCTTTGTGTCACAGAGAATCTAGTCACACTTCTCTTCTTAGAAAGGGTTGATTCTGAGAAACTTAAAGACAAATTGGCAGCGTTGAAAGTTCTGTACCTCCCACACAAGCCCTCAAGTTTGAAAGACTACATCATTTATGGCTTGATGTATCTCCAAACCTGAGAACACAATGTAAGGGGTGGTGCCATATTTCACTCGGCAGTGGAGTCACAGGTTTTCCTTAGACATGGTTTTAGCATAAAGTAAATTGTATTTCCAGGATCACCGCCAAGCACAACAATACGAATAATGATGACCAAAAACAGTGACATGCTAGTGAACCAGAAGTGATGATGTTTCAGAAGGAAATGTTCTAAATAGACTTTGCTTTCACTTGAAGATTAATTAATTAAACCAAGTTGGCCAAACCCCAGCACACAGAAGTGTAATAGAGGAGAATCCAGTGGGAGCCAACAGGGCTGTAAACAATTCCTAATGTGTCCTGATGCAAACCACAAGTCAAGTTTCAACCACCAGTAATTTTGAAATGGAGTTTTAGAGAATCTTCCTCCTCCTCTTCCTCCTTTCCTTCCTCCTCTTCCTCCTTTCCTTCCTCCTCTTCCTCCTGCTACTCCTCCTCATTTTCTTCCTCTTCCTTTTCTTCCTCCTCTTCTTCCTTTTCTTCCTCTTCCTTTTCCTCCTCCTGTTTTCTCCTTGTCTTCTTCCTCCCTTTCTTCCTTCTCCTCTTCTTCCTTGTCCTCCTCCTCCTTCTCCTCCTCCTACTCTTCCTTTTTCTCTTCCTCTTCTTCCTTTTCTTCCTCCTCCTGTTCTTCCTCCTTGTCTTCCTCCTCCCTCTCCTCCTCCTCTTCCTCTTTCTCCTCTTCCTTCTTCTCCTTCACAATTTATTTATGACATTGGCACAATAATAACAACTTTCCAGAATCTTTATGTTATTTCATTTCTAGATTGTAAGACTGTCTAGTAAATCATCATATTCGATTCTAATCACTCAGCAGGCCTTAATATGAGTTTTCCCCTTTGATATTCAATGGAGTGCAGCAAGTTAGAGATGTTTGGGAATGAAAGGGAATGTGTACTTCATCCAAGAGCTTCTCTGGCTGGTCCATGTAATTCTCACAGCAATGCTAGGAAATGGCTCTGTAAAGCAAAGTCAATTATTTAAGGAAAGTGTGAAGGAGGGTAGACAGTGCTGGAAGTGTGACTGTGCTCTGTGGATCCTATTTTATACTGCTGGCAACTCAGATGACCAAAGTTACACTTAGACTCTGCCTTAGACCCCCAAGTAGGACACTAGTCCACATTTCTCTATTGTACCAAAAATACTAGAGGCATGCCTGCAGTATAAAGAAAGGGAGATTATTTGACTTTCAGTTTTAAAAGCTGAAGGTACAAAGGACTTGTGCCAACTCTGGTGAGGGTTCCAGTGTGGGTGATGACAACAGATGGCATGGTGAAACAGGAACCAGAGAGGCAGAGGTCCCACAGTCCCTTCCTATGACATGGTTTAACCAACCTAAGAATCCCCCACCAGGCCCCATGTCTTAGGAATGATGGACCCAGACTGGGATACTGCCACACTGAGGACCAAGCCTCTAATGTATGGACCACTGGGAGATAGGTCACATCCAAATCTACCATCTTGTGCCAGGGATAGGCCTCTGAGACAGAATCCTGAGGACCTCGGCATTGTCCACATGACGTCATTTTATTTGTGTTTCTTCAAAACAAGAAAGAAAACATGGTAAGCTACACCATAATACAATACGGTATTAACATAGTCTCAAAATATGATTCATAGAGCATATAAAGCATCGTTTTGACTGTTGTCAAGTGTACAGCACAGTGGCCACTGTGGGACAACATGTTCCTCTAAATCCTTCTGAGTATGACAATGTGATAATTTCAATATCTTCATGTCTTCAAAAAGTCTCTAACATCTTAAAATATCTTTTAATAATGAAGGTGTGCTTATAGCCTCTGATACATAAGTATACAATAGGATTTGACACTATTCATACTTTGGTTGAACTTTTCTCCTCTTTTGCATTTATATTTTATTTGAACCATAAGTAAATCTATGAGTAAAATGACAGATATGTTGAACCACAGTAAAGGACTGTCTGTCAGATGTGGATATGGGGGGGGGGGCTACTCCTTGGGGTTTCTTTGCTTCTTTCTTTATTCAGACACTGACCTCAGACTAGTAATTCTCCTGCCTCAGCCTCCAAAGTGCTGAGATTATATAAGTATACTATCATGCTTGGCTTCTATGACTTAAGCCTTGTGTGTCCCCTCTGAAATTCATGTTGGAACTCAAGCCTAAAAATGGGATGGTGAGGAGTGAAGCATGACTCTGAGATACTGTGAGGTGCGGCAGCCTTTAGGAGGTAGCTGGTGTGTGTGTGTATTTGTGTGTGTGTGTGTGTGTGTGTGTGTATGTGTGTGATATGTATGTGTGTGAGAGAGAGATGTGTGTGTCCATGCTATGGTGTCCATATGAAAGTCACAGACAAAATTGCTGGATTGTGCTCTCTCCTACCATGCTGGAATCTTAGGGACCAAACTTAGGTTGTCAATTGTTGTTGTGCATGTGCATGGACACTGATGTGTCATTTTGCATATGTAGAGGTCAAAGGACAGCTCTGGGTGTTGGTCCTCAACTTCTACCTTGTCTGAGACCAACTCTTTGTTGTTGACCACTATATATGTCACACTATTCAGTCCATTAGATTCCAGGGAGTCTCCTGGATCCCTCTCCCCACCCACCCCTCATCTCACTGTAGGAGGCTTACAGGTATGTTCTGGCATGACTGACTTTGCATGAACCCTGAGCATTTGAACTCAGGTTCTCATATCTGCATGGCAAGTATTTTACACATTAAGCCACCCCCCCAACCCTAAAAACAACCTCTAGCCTAGAGATCCACAATTGAATCCTGGTGGGATGGTAAGGAGATTTACTCATGTGTTCCTCGTAACCCATGGGCACTGCCAAGGGAAGGCCTCACCAGATGCAGCTCATAGACCTTGCACCTCCAGAATCATGGGTCAAAATAACCCTTTCTCTATAACTCCTCCAGTCTGGCACTGTGTTATTACAGCAGAAATCAACTCCATGGAGGAGAAGGGACATGAAGGGTCATGTATCACATTAAAAGAGCAGGTGAAGGAGGAGACTGGGAAGGAATTGGGTACAGAGCGGAAACATCAGAGAGATGATAAGCTGGTACTCCGGAAGGCACGCCTGACAATAAATTCTCCATCTTGGCTCAGTCCTGAGCCCTCCTTCCCATTGGAAGTCCCTGCCTGACCTGCCTTCCCAGTAACTAAGAAAACACCCTGCCTCCACGCAGTCAGTTGTAAGTCTGTGTTGTAGATTCACTTCCACACAGGGCCCGAGAAGAAACTGCCAAGGACTCTGAGATCTGTCTTTACTGAGGACAGTTGGGAAGAGGCCGAGAGGTGGGTGAGACAGCTGTGAGGGCAGATGTGGTACAGCCTAGCAGCTGCAGGCTGCAATCAAGGCCACTTTTAGTCTCCCAGTCACTGTGAAGTGGGAGGAACAGAGCAGAGGTGTGGCCTGGCTGAGGGGCTGGCCTTTAGGAGTGTTTGTCCTTTTGCCCTCAGGCTTTCTGACTTGCAGTGAGAGGCCATGGTGTGGGAGTGGACATGTGTAATGAGTTGCCTTCCTGCCGGCAGATCTGCTCCCTGGCCCATTTGTGCAGAAAACTGAGCGCATGCCTCAGAGGTGAGGCTGCACTGCCAGGAGATCCTTCCCTGCCTCCAATCTGTTTCTAATGATTCACCATTTGTAAATGGAACTTCCATCCCAGGCTCTTCATTAGGAAAAGGTTATCAAGAAGAAAAATGGGGCATCCATCTGGAGATACAAATCCCTGATGCCTAACAGATTGTCAGCAAGCTCGCTAGCCCGCTGGATCTGAAGACACCACAAGCTCCCATGTACTCAGATGCACATTCTCTCTTCCTCCCCCTCCCCCTCCCCTCCCCCT
>NC_034604.1:7360720-7371935 GCF_900095145.1 Mus pahari | reverse complement strand
CTCCCTCCCTCCCTCCCTCCCTCCCTCCATTACCTATCTATCATCTATCTCCCACTCTTCCTCTGTGTATGTATCTGTGTCTGTCTGTCTGCCTCTGTCTCTCTCTGTTCTCTATCTGCCTGTCTATCTATCTATCTATCTATCTATCTATCTATCTATCTATCTATCTATCTATCTATCTGTGTATCCATATGGTTTTGTTTCTCTGTCTCTCCTCTGTATGTATCTGTCTGTCTCTCACTCTGTTTCTCTCTGTCTTTGTGTATCTCTCCATCTGTCTCTGTCTCTCTCTCTCTCTTCCCTAGCGCTAAGCTTAGCTGAATAACCATTTGTTCTATGCACTCAACATAAACCAGACTAACTACGTGAAGAACACAGGTTCTCCTTACAACAAATTACAAAGATCCTCCTTTGAGGGTGCAGCCTGGGGTGTAGGTCATTTGCTAGAATACCTGGAGCTATGGGTTGAATTCCCCAGAATTACATAAATAGATAAATAAACCAATGAATAAATAAATAAAACACATTGCAGTAAATAATTAGTTTACCTTGCATGACCCTGTGTCAGGCCAAGTCTGCCTTGATGGAGTTCTCTGGTCCCTTGGTATTTCTTCATCTCCCATACTTGCTCTTTTGTGACATCCATCCTCAGAGTGCCACACATGCCTTGTCACATCCACCAGTAACTGTTTGTGTCAAACCCACGGCCACATCTGTGACCCTGCTCCTCTGAGTGTTTGGTAGCATGGAGATGACTGATCTGACTTGCCGCTATCTTGCCCTAGCTGCTGCCATCCAGACATTGTCTGACTCTCCCCTGTCCTGGGAGCCACTCTCTCTCAATCTCCTTCCTCTCCAGGTTTCTTGTCGCAGTACAAGACCCTAGGTGACCTTGCCTCCTTTCCCTTATCTGTCTATTGTCTTGCCTGAGCCATCCTGCTTAATAAGTCACAGTTGCAACTTCAAATTTATAAGTCTAGTCATGACTGCTTTCCCCAGTTCCAGCATCAAATGTCTACTATCTGCTCTAAATCCTTAATGGGATGTATACTAAACACATCACACTTGATGTGCCTGCAACAAAACCCAGGTTTCTCCTGTGTCTTCTTTCGTCTCTTGTTTCTTTATTATTATTATTATTATTATTATTATTATTATTATTATTATATTTTCTTTATTTACATTTCAAATGTTATCCCCTTTCCTGGTTTCCCCTCTGAAATCCCCCTCCCTCTGCCCCTGCTCACCAACCCACCCACTCCTGCTTCCCTGTCCTGGCATTCCCCTATACTGGGGCATAAAACCTTCTCAGGACCAAGGGCCTCTCCTCCCAGTGATGACCGACTAGGATATCCTCTGCTACATATTCAGTTAGAGCCATGGGTCCCTCCATGTATACTCTTTGGTTGGTGGTTTAGTCCCTGGGAGCTCTGGGGGTACTGGTTAGTTCATGTTGTTGTTCCTCCTATGGGGCTTCAGACCCTTTCAGCTGCTTTGGTCCTTTCTCTAGCTCCTCTATTGGGAACCCTGTGCTCAGTCCAATGGTTGGCTGACAGCATCCACCTCTGTATTTGTCAGGCTCTGGCAGAGCCTCTCAGGAGACAGCCATATCAGGCTCCTGTCAGCAAGCACTCGTTGGCATCCACAATAGTGTCTGGGTTTGTTTTTTAGTAATACCAAAACATCCTATCTTAGAAAGACTGCCACCTTCTTGCTGATAGTGGTGGTTCAATTGAAAATATTCCCCATAGGCTCAGAGATCCCAAACCTTGGTCCCTGGTTGATGTTACTAGTTGGGTAGGTTTAGGAGGTGTGATCTTGTAAGTATGTCGATGTGATATGGAGAAGCAGAATTTGAGGTTTCAAACCACATGCCATTCCCAGACCACTCTCCATTCATGCTGTAGTTCAAGATGTGAGCTCTCAACTCCTCTCAGCTTCCAGTTCTAGCCACCATAACTGCTACCTGCTACCAGGCTGTTCCTTAATTCTGGAAATAAAAACCCAAATCAACTCCTTCTTCTATAATTCCCTGTTTATGGTGTTTTATCACAGCAATGGAAAAGTAGCTAACACACCAGTTTTCTGGCTTTCCTCAAAATTTCCACAAAGCTCCCTACCTTGAAATAAAATCCAAATCTTGCTGTCAGTCTGTACTTGACTCCCACCTACCCCTTCCTGACCGCATCCCCTCCCACTTCCTCTCCTAACTCTCCACTCCCAGCCATGCCTCCACCCTTCTTCATTACCACTGTGTCTTCAGCACACCAGGCACAGGAGCTTCCAGTTCCTGCCTGCATACTCACTGTTTCCTCTTCCTGGAGTGCCCTGGTCCCCGCTTTGGGGTAATTCACTTCCTCTTCTTCTTGTTCAGTCACCACCCCATCAAAGGGGGCTCCTTGGTTGTTTTATCTTCGTCTAGCTGTCCATACCCCTCTTTACTCCCTCCCATTTCTCTTTACTTCAAAGCTCTATGGCCACTTGATTGATACATTGTTTATTTACCAACCATCTCCCTTTAGAAAGGAAGGGCTTAGAAGCAAGGACTGAACTGTTTTATTACTGTTCTATCTCCAGTAACCAGCAGAGTGACTGGTACATAGCAGGTATCAAATCAATATTTGTATAATTAACGAATAAGTCTTTATTCTTCTTTCCCATGATCCTTGTGTTCAATTCATTTGAGAAGTCTTTTGACTTAGACCCAAACTCATGCATCTTTGATCTAGTTTAAATCATCATTCAGTTACACTATTATTCATTAATATTACTGCTCAAACATTAGTGGAAAGTCATCAATTATTTATTAAACTGAATTAAATTTGGTACTTTAATGCTATCCTCTGAGAGGCTCCACCAAGCAGCTGACTCAGACAGATTCAGACACTCACAGCCAAACGGTGGATGGAGCTTGGGGACACTTATGGAAGAATAGAAGGAAGTATTATAGCTCGGAGGTGATAGGAACTCTACAGGGAGACCAATAGAGTCAACTAACCTGGACCCTCTGGGTTCTCAGAGTCTAAACCACCAACCAAAAACATAGACGAGCTGGACCTAGGTCTCCCTGCACATAGGTAGCAGATGTGCAGCTTGGTCTTCATGAGGGTCCCAAACAACTGAGTGAGGGCTGTCCTCAAAACTGTTGCCTGTGTGTGGAATATGATCTTCCAGCTGGGCTGCCTGGCTTCAGTGGGGGAAGAAGTGCCTAGCCTCGCAGAGATTTGAGGTGCCAGGGTAGGGGGATACCCAGGGGCCTCCCACCTGCCTGGAGGAGAAGGGGAGGGAAGGATGAGGGAAGAATTGTGGGAGGGGTGACCGGAAGGGGGCAGTGGGGTATAAGGTGAAAAAGTAAAAAAATAAATTAATTAAAAAATTTAAAACAGTAGCTTTAAAAACAGAATTTCTCTAGGCCAGCATAGTCAACTAACTTGTACACTTGAGGGAACCCAAAGACTGAACCACCAACCACAGAGCTATCATAGGCTACACCTAGGCCCCTCATACATATGGAGCAGATGTGTAGGTTGGTCTTCATTTGGAACCCCATGAACTAGAGTGGGGCTGTCCCTGAATCTGTTTCCCGTCTGTGGATCCCATTCACCTAACTGAGGCTTTGTCTGGCCTCAGTGGAAGAGGATGTGCCTAGTCCTGAAGAGACTTGATGTGCCAGGGTAGGGGGAATACCCAGGGGGAGCTTCCCTCTTCCCAGAGGTAAAGCCAAGGGGACAATGTGGGTAGGAGGGGGGGAATTAGGAGAAGAGGGGTGTCAGATATTGGGATGTAAAGTGAATAAATAAATGAATTCATGAAACAAGCTAAATTTCTTTGTTTCTAGTAAAATTACTGTAAATCTTAGGAAGAATTAAAGATGCTAAAGTTTATCTTAGCCAGGCTAACTGGGAGCAAATCTAACCCAAAATGCAGAGGCCTAAATCGCAGAACTTTGTTTTGCTTTGATTTTACCTTCCAGTGCTGGGATTGGAGCCCCAGTCTCTCCCTGACAGTGACTCTCTTGCCTTTCCAGCTGTGAGGGTAAGAGCCCCAGCCTTCAGGCTGCGCACTGAGACTTCTTATCCAGTCAAGGGAGTGGATTCATGGAGATTTTGATAGCCAGTCCCAGAAGTGGAAGATACCTCTGTTTCTGCCCAGACCAGGCAGGATTAGTCACATGGCTCCAACTAAAATACAAAGTAAGTGGAGGTAGAGAGGTGGGGGTGGGGCTGCCTAGAGGGAGAAGGGAATGCAGACCATCTTCCAAGTCTCCGTTACCCCACTTTATGATCCTCAGCTAGCACCAGGTGGTTGCCGTCTGAACAAGTCAGGCGTCTGAGGCTTACCAAGGCAGATGGACCAAACTTAGCAGACAGGGAAGGCCTTGTCAGAGCATGTGAGCACGAGGCCTCTATAGAGTCATCCTGAGGTCCTCATGAGTCCTCTCGTCTTTCAGAAGAGCACTCACAGGCATATGATTCTATTAATAATATGAGCCTAGTACTCATTACCTCTAGCAACTACTGGCACTTCCGAATTCCATGTCTCTACGTGAGCCTTCCAGGTGGCAGATTAAGTTCCTGTTGGTGGCCCCTGTGTTAAAAACCAAAGCTGTACTCACACTTACTCCTTTGGGGGTTGTAGTGAATGGTCTTGTCCAATTGCTTAGGAAACAATCCACATGAATTAGTTATGAATAATTCAGACAAAGTTGGAACATAGTCAAATATACCTTACTTTGGTCCTAAAGGAGTGAGTGGGCCTGCTCATTTTCAGACTTAGTGAGAATTAAATCTCTGGGGGTTATTATTGCCTCTTACTTTACCTTTTTTACATTCACCTTGGCTTGACTCTCTGGTCTCTATCACTGGATGTTACAAAGCCACAAGATGAGAAACAAAGGTTTATTTAAGAGCAATATGGAATATGTGAATAAAATAGAAAAATCTGGTCTGTAAGATGATTCAATGGGTATTAAAGTATTTGCCGATAATTTAGATGACCTGAGTTTAATTCCCAGATCCAACAGTATGGAACAGACTTTGAAATTGTCTAAACACACAGAAATACACATACACGCACGCACACACACACACACAGAGAGACACAAATAAATGAAAAAATAATAATTCCAGTCTCATTCTAATAAAAAAAATTAATAAGGGAAGTTGCCAGACGTGATGGTACAGCCTATAATCTTATTGCTTGGCATTTGCAGCCAGTTCTCACTACAAGAGACTGTCTGAGGAAGGAGGAGAGAAAATATGTTAAGTGAAAAGCGTGAGAAAATGAATTGCATATCCTATAATTTTTATTTCATTGCTTTTTTTTCCCCTTATTGGTTTCTCTGTCTAGCCCTGGCTGTCTGGGAACTCCATATGTAGACCAAGCTGACCTTGAACTCAGATCCACCTGCCTCTGGCTGCTTATACACCCCGGCCCCCGCCCACAAAGATTAAATATTAAGTAACTAACATCCAGATTTGCACACTGAAAAACAGAAAACAGATAAAAACATTTGAGGAGAGACAGTGTTTCCAAATAGAATATCTATATGACAGCTTCAAAATACTGTCCAGTTCATTTCAAGTTGTTTTGTAAATGTGGATCATAGTCAGAAATATTATACCTGATGGCATGACTGCAGTGTGGACTGGCAGAGAGGATCAGATAAAAATCCCCTGAAGTTGGGGAAGAGGAAAGGACTCTCTTCAAGGAGGGCATGCTGTGAAAATGGTAATACATGGTAAATAAACAAACATTTACTGTATTGAAAGTCATGATGTAAAGAACAGAAAGAAAACAGGCTAGATGATATAGATATAGATTGTGTGTGTGTGTGTGTGTGTGTGTGTTAGAACGCTCCACAAAAGAAAATTGAAAAATCTGATCTAATGGGAAAACCTGTTATTGGGATATCTTGCCCTTATTGATGCTGCTGTAACAGAATATCACAGATGCAATCATTTATAACAAACTGCAATATATCGGCACACAGTTCCGGAGTCAGAGCTGCAGTGTGTGGAATCCAGTTCTGGCTTTGTTCTACTTTTCTTCCTGGTGGAAATGGCAGAAGGACAGTAAGTGAGACCATAATGAACCAATGATAATGTCACCTAGACACTCGTGCATGGACAAGTTTCCCCATGACCCAAACATTCTGGGAGAGGCTCCACTTCCCATCACAACAGCAACCAAAAGTCCAATACAAAAACTTGTGGAGACACATGCAAACTATTGCACAGGCTAAGAAGCCCTTATTCAAGGTAATCAGAAATGCAGATGTAGTGTAGGTCCTTAATCAGAGGAGAGGGACGCTGAAAACCTCGATGAGTCTGGCAGGAGCTGGGGGTTGGGGGAGATCGAAAGTGAGGAGGCCAGGAAAGAGGCCGCTGCAGTAATTTATATGATATCTTGGCTTTGGGAAGTGACAGCTGAAGCTGAGACCTGGGGGCAAATCCAAGAGACCACAGAGAAAGGGAAAATGCTTGTGAATAGAAAAGAAAGCTCAAGCGAAGGCTGAAAGAGAACTCTGGGGACCAGGACAGCGGTGGTGGCACTGAAGATAGACAGGGGAGATTTATGAAGCTCCTGGTGCACTTTTTCATTTTTGATTTTGTGGCATTTATTACTGAGTTAGTCATACATGGAATATTCCTCTTTAATTTCTAGTTCTAAGACACATGGTTAAAATTAGGGTTCATATTCTTGTTGGCTTTTGTTTCATATAACTTTGAAATTTATAAGGTTGAGGGGGTGGAGCACACACATCAAAATGTTATATAGTTGCCAGGTCATGTCTTCATCTAAAACAGAGTTGCAGAACAGGGCTCTATGCAATCAAAACATACTGTACTAGGGAAGGCGATCAACACTTAAGCTTAAAATGATTTCCGAATAACCGCAGCTTATGTAAGGCAGCTAACTGATTTTTGAGGTATTGTGTGAACCTTTCACCTGAGTCTTTTTTGTTTGCTTTGCTTTTTTGGAGTGTGTGTGTGTGTGTGTGTGTGTGTGTGTGTGTGTGTGTGTGTGTGCTGGGGGCAGGGAGCTTACAGTGGCTTCCTTAGCAAACAAAAAAGCTTCAGTGAATGCCAAGATTGCAAAGAAATGTAGACCGTCCTCCCGCAGTAAGGTAGATGACAGGGAAGATGTTTTCCGAAATTTCACAAAAAGCAAAGCATGCAGAATTTAGGAGAGATATCTGGATGTGCACTGAGTACAGACTTGAGGCTCTGCCAGGGAGAACAGGGAAAGGTGAGAGAGAGGGAGCACCCCACCCATGACTGAGAGCACAGGAGAGAGCTGTGGCATTTCAAAGTGATCTGGAGACCCCAAATTGGAGATGGGCCATTGGCAGCAAACAAAGTGTTTGCCTGGCAGTGAGGCTTTAGCCTTTGCTCCATCAAATGTCATTTCTCTCTCACCACAGCATCCAGCTTTCTGAAAGGAAAAAAAAAAAAAAAGCAGTTGCTGCCAGAACAAGATGACAGGTGTTGTAGAGGAAGAACAGAGCCCATGGGGACACGGATAAGTTCCTGTTTGAAAGAATTACTTTCAGGATCTCTGCCATGCTGTTCCTGAAGCCAGGCCTTTAAGAACCATTCACCAGTTGTGGGTGCACAGACACGGCCATAGAAGGAGAGATCCGGGAGTCCTTTGGAATTGAGGTGTGTGTGGGAGGTGCCTGGGTCTTCTCCGGGGTTCCATCTTCTCTTCCTGCTTAGCAGCAGATGCTTCAGGTGATAGTGAGGCCTGCCTACTGAAGTCGGGGGGTGTACCCCTGAGCCTTCTTTGCCACTGAGGTGTAACTACGATGGTGTTTTGGTCAGTAGTCAGGAAGTGAAATGCGCAATTTCAGGGATGTTTGCTAGCCTCCTCCACTCCTGCTCACAGAAGCATGCGTGTGATTGCAGAAATGGTCGTCTAAGATTACTAAAGGCCTCATGTTACCCAGCCTGGTGACACATGCCTGCTATCCTGGCACTCAGGAGGTGGAAGCAGGAAGATCATGAGTATAAGGCCAGCCTAATGCATACACATATAAATATACGCCTCTCTCTCTCTCTCTCTCTCTCTCTCTCTCTCTCTCTCTCTCTCTCTCTCTCTCTCTCTCTCTCTCTCTGTGTGTGTGTGTGTGTGTGTGTGTGTGTGTGTGTGTGTGTGTGTGTAAAACTTGTCTCACAACAGAACAAGGAGTTGGGAATTCAGTTCAACTGACAGAGTGTCTATCTTGCATTCATGAAGCCATGGGTTTGATCCCCAGCACAGCATAAATTGGGCATGGCAGCAAATGCCTACAATCTTAAGCACTTTAGCTAATGGAGGCAGGAAGATTGGAAGTCTAATATCACCCTTGGCTACATAGCAAATTAGAGGCTAGCCTGAGCTACGTAAGACTCTGCCTCCCAAAATCAATCAATCAATCAATCAATCAATAAAGCTTAAAATAAAAAGGCAAAGTAAGACTCCCTGGTAGGTTGCCATCAAAGATGGTATTTACCAAAAAGTTGGATAATCCTCCACCTTTGACAAAAGTCCCTGACAATTCTAATGGATGGTGTTCTCTTTGGAAAAACTAGAACTCTTACAGAGATAGGGCAGGCTTGACCTAAAGTCGATGGTGGGGGATTCCTGTGATGAAAGGAGCAAGTTGTCGTCAAACAAACATCAGGGCAAGTCTGATCAGTATGAATGCATGTGAGTTTTAGTGTAATGATGAGAAAAATAATTAGACAACTATCAGGATAGGCTTGAACAAAGAGAAACCGCCATAACTAGCACTGCTTATATGTGCACAAACTAGAAAACAGGGGTTCGAGTCCTGGGGGGAAAGTGAGGGCTGGGGAGAGAGCTGTCTGGTTACAGAAGCGGGAGAGGGGGGGACTCTGAACAGAGAAGGGGTCCATGGTGAAGGACAGAAGCCGCAGGACTCCAGACAATTCTTACAGGGCCACAAAAGTACAGTGCCATTTTTTCCTATGAAAATATCACTGTTAAGTTGAGGTCTGTGGCAAGAGCCAAGAAAATCTTAAACACAAACAAGCAAACCACAAACCAAGCTAGGAAGACAAATGGTGGACCTCACTCATAGATAAAGCATTGTCTGATCAGGCAAGAGGCTCGTGTGCAAGGGAAAGCCCTGCAAAGGTCACAGATTTGGCGTCTATTGTCTGATAATAATTTATGTAGAAAACATTTTCAGAGGAACCACTAGGCAATAGTGGTTACAACACAATCTAGTTCCACATTCTGGCAGAAAACGAAAAGAAAAACACTATTATATACTTACTCAACTTTTAAAAAAAGACTATCACTCAACCCACAGCAGCAAGCTGGGACAATAGCAACAGAAGAAACATTACAAAAGGAACCATATTAAGACTATTAATTAAGACCCCAGGTTATTGCTTAAACGTCATTGGAAGCACAAGAGAAATGTTGGCCAGGAAGAAAAACAGTATATATGATAACTAATAATTAAACGCAAGCAAAAAAGGCCTACCTCTGTGTTAAAAGTGCTTTTTTGTATTTTTTTTTAATTTTTTGCATGTGTGTGTATGTGTGTGTGGTATATGCATATATGTAGACACATGAAATTGTGGGTGTACATGTATGTGTCTGCTTGAGGAGTAGATGTGGAGGCCAGAGGTTAATATACATCTCCCTCGGTCATTCTCTGCTTTATATACGGAGGCAGGGTTTCTTACTGGATCTGCAGTTAAACAATTTGGCTAGCTTAGCAGCCAGTCTAGCCAAGAAGCTCCCTGGGCTGCGCCTTGGTATCACAAGCATCTACATGGTGTTGAAGATCCAGAGTCTTCAAACTTGTGGAGCAAGTAGCTTATCTATTGAGCCATCTTCCAGCCCCTTGTTTTCTTTTATAAACCTAAAGATTGTCCAACTGGAAGAGACAAAGAGCACCGAGAGCTTGAAGGACAGGCATAAACCACAAAGTGAAGCAAAAAGTAAGGTCTTCAAACCCAGGGACAGAAGGCTGCAAGTCTGTGGTTTAAGTTTTTCAGAGTTACATATTCTGGGCAGGTCTCAAACTTACTCCAAAGGCCAAGCTGACCTGGCTCAAATTCCCAATTCTCTTGTCTCAGAGACGTATGTACTGAGACCACAGGTGCTCACCACTGGACAGTTGATATAAGTTTGTGCTATGAAATGGAGGGAAAAGAAGACCAGATTAAGAGTTGGGGGTAATTTTGCCTCCTAACTTCCAGTGTAGAGACCCACTGATAGGAGATATTAGAGCACATGCCACAAATGCCTAGAATGTTCTAAGTTTGCTGTGAAAACAGAGCTCAGACCTCGGGCCAGAGATGATTCTGCAGGTAAAGGTGGTATCCCAGAACCACCACATACTTACTGTATGAAGAAAACCAATTCCACCAAGTTGTTCTCTAGCATCCACATTCGTGCGACAGCATGTTCCCTGAGCACATACAAACACAATCACAAATAAATAGGCACATATTCAAAAGGAGGGTTTTGAAAACTCCAATCTAATTTTGAGAATCTTGTTTTCTTTTCTTTGTTTGAGATTGCATGTTTCATACATGCAGGTAATGTGTTATCTTACAAAGAACACTCACCTACTTAAAACACTCACCTACTTGGAACACTCACCCACATGGAACACTCACCCACATAGAACACTCACACACAAAGAACACTCACACACATGGAACACACCAACATAGAACACTCACACACATGGAACACTCATCCAAATGGAACACTCACCTACATGGAACACTCACCTACATGGAACACTCACTTACATAGAACACTCACTTACATGGAACACTCACACACATGGAACACTCAACCAAATGGAACACTCACACACATGGAGCACTCACATACATGGAACACTCACCTACATGGAACACACACTCACCTACACGGAACACTCACCTACATGGAACACTCACCTACATGGAACACTCACATAGAACACTTACTTACGTGGAACACTCACCTACAATGAACATTCATCTACATGAGACACTCACCTACATGGAACACTAACTTAAATGGAACACTCACTTACATAGAACACTCACATAGAACACTCACTTACATGGAACACTCACCTACATGGAACAGTCACATAGAACACTCACTTACATGGAACACTCACCTACATGGAACACTCACCCACATGGAATACTCACTTACATGGAACACTCACTTACATGGAACACTCACC
>NC_034604.1:7345104-7360709 GCF_900095145.1 Mus pahari | reverse complement strand
TCACTTACATGGAACACTCACTTACATAGAACACTCACTTACATGGAACACTCACCTACACGGAACACTCACCTACATGCAACACTCACCTATATGTAACACTCACTTACATGGAACACTCACTTACATAGAACACTCACTTACATGGAACACTCACCTACACGGAACACTCACCTACATGGAACACTCACATGGAACACTCACTTACATGGAACACTCACCTACACGGAACACTTACCTACATTGAACACTCATCTACATGAAACACTCACCTACATGCAACTGTACCCTGGAACAGTTATTGTTTCCAGTTCCCTAAATATGCCTTAGGCAATGCTCAAGTCACCCAGCCAGGGAACACAGAAAACACCTGAGGAAGAAAAAAGAAAAAGCTTTTCTGTCTTTGCACACAAAGCGCACTGTGATAAGGATGACTAAAGTTCTCCCTTGTCCACTCTGTGATTCCCCTTTTCACAAAGAAGCTATGCAACATGAGTAGCAGGAAAGTCTGGCTCCAGGGTCTTCAGCCTTTCACACCTTGTGAACTGTCCTCTCTCTTGTGTATGTATAAATGCCTCTCTCCCACACCCTCTTCCTCACTACCTCTTGGGCAGCCTGCATGGACTCCTCTGGAAGCCAGTTTCTGCCCTGCTGTCCAGATCTTCATAGAAATTCATACATTTATCATGTGATAGGCACACAGTCTCACGGAGAACTGTGCTAGCATGTGACTCCTTTATGAACAAACAAACTCACATCTGTGTGCCACCTCAGGCACAGGAGACATGGGTGATCGTGGGTCCAGCACTTAAAGTCAGAATAAGGGAATACCACTAATGAATATTAGAGTGTATAGAAGGAAATTAGGAGACTGGAATGCAACATATCTGAATTTCTGGAGTTGAAACCAAGGACAGAACACACTTGATGTTTTTTTTTTTTTTAAAAAAAAAACTTGCTTCTTTGAGCTGTAAAATCAAAGTAAGAACATGACTTCTGGGCAGGCTCTTGGTTCTGGAAGGGAATGGGTTGAACACCTCAGGGCCATGGCCCCTCTGGGTCCACATGATCCCACGCCCCTCTCCTAAGATTACCTCCCAGAGATGCAGGAGTCAAGTATGTTGATTACAGATGTGGTAGGGCTGAAGCTGGGCTGTCAGGAATTCGGGTTGGAAGCAGGCATGAGCACATTGCCAGGAAGGGGCCAGGGATGGAAGGCAGAAAACTGGCAGGTCAGCAGCCATCCAACTCCTTTATCTTTCAAAGAACGACCACAGATAGAGTCCACACTGAGACTTGTCTTTGTGAACAGCCCTGCAGCAGTGATGTGCTCTTGAAACTCTGCAAGACTGGTCCTCCAGCCTCAAGAGGACACCTGAGTTCTGGGACCAACAGGAGGGGTTACTGTCCATATAAGGGAGAGAGAAGCTAAGATGGAAATACTGGGCTTCTTGCCTGTCTAGACATGTAAGGAGCAGAGGCAGTACACATGTGAGATGTGATTTTATTTACCCTTCTATAGATGTGAGATTGATTGTACTAATTATGTTGTTGTAATTTCTTCTTTCTCCTCTCCATCGCATCTCTGTAACCATGGCTTAGACCAGGTACCTCTTGATGGTTTCTAGAGTCAATACTGCTTCACTCTATTCCACCATGATACAATTTCTCATTAAAGAGCACATTAGTCTCTCTCTCTCTCTCTCTCTCTCTCTCTCTCTCTCTCTCCCTCTCTCTCACACACACACACACACACACACATGTGCAATATTTGTTTATTTTATACTGAAGACTCACACATGGACTTTATTGCAAAACTATATCCCTGACATGTATTTTACTTTTTATTTTAAGAAGATCTTACCTAGGCTAGCCTTGAACTTGAGATCCTCCTACTTCAACATTCCAAGTAGCTGTGTCATGGCCTGGCTTCCAAAGGTATCTATTCTTCAGACAGATATTTACTTTCCAATCTAGGCCTGAACATTGCAAGGCTACTAATGCATTTCATCACTTTAATGTGTGTGATTCAATAGTTGGTAAATCAATTCACAGTGATTAAACCCACAAAAGGTTGATGTGTTACCTGGGAGAACAATGTACTGAATTACAGAGAACAATGAACCGGCCTGGGGAAGTAAGAGCTCTGATCAGAACAGGATGAGGAAGTAAGGGCTCAGGTCTGAACAGGACAGGGAAGTCAGGGAACAGGTCTGAACAGGACACCATGTTTAGGGTCAGTCCACCCTAAAGCACAACTACAAAACACAGCACGGCCTTGCTCCACTGTCAGTGCAAAATCTGTTTGTGTGCAGCCTCCTGATGCTCCTAGAAAACTCCCATGGATGGAGAATTTGCCTCCAAGGCCTGTATTTAGAATGGAGCATTCCTCTGTCTTAGGGGTCAGAGCTATCATGAGCACCTAGCTGAGCAGTTTTCAACCAGAATCCTTCAGAGTCCAGGGCAGTGGGATTACAGGGTAATGGTGAGCAGAGTCCAGGGCAGTGGGATTACAGGGGTAATAGTGGGCAGAGTCCAGGGCAGTGGGATTGCAGGGTAATGGTGGGCAGAGTCCAGGGCAGTGGGATTGCAGGGGTAATGGTGGGCAGAGTCCAGGGCAGTGGGATTACAGGGTAATGGTGGGCAGAGTCCAGGGCAGTGGGATTACAGGGTAATGGTGGGCAGAGTNGGATTACAGGGTAATGGTGGGCAGAGTCCAGGGCAGTGGGATTACAGGGTAATGGTGGGCAGAGTCCAGGGCAGTGGGATTACAGGGTAATGGTGAGCAGAGTCCAGGGCAGTGGGATTGCAGGGGTAATGGTGGGCAGAGTCCAGGTTTCTCTGTGTAGCCCTGGCTGTCCTGGAACTCACTTGTAGACCAGGCTGGCCTCGAACTCAGAAATCTGCCTGCCTCTACCTCCCAAGTGCTGGGATTAAAGGCGTGCGCCACCACTGCCCAGCCTCCTTTTTTATTTTTATTTTTTCCTTTTTTTACTATAATTCCTAATTTATTCATTGAGAATTTCATACACACACCAATGTTTGTATGAATCGTGTTCACGCTGCTCTTTCCCTCCTACGCACACCAACGTGGTCTCCCTTTCTTTCTGTAATGTTTAATTATTTTTAATTAACGTTACCCATTTTACATGAGTTTGGAACCATTCACCAGGGTGTGGTCAATCTAACAATGACCACAGTCATAAAAACAAACAACAAACAAAAACAACAATAAAAAGTCCCAACTGTCTCCCCATCCCCCAGCAGCCAGCTACTGTCCACTGCTCCTCTCCACTAAGAATGGGCCCACATGTCCCCTATCCCACCTGTGTTGGGATGTTGACTGCCTAGACCTTGTGCAAGTCATGGGTGCTATAAGGTCATAGTTGCAATAGTGCCTTGTAAGAATTTTGGCTTACTGAACTTGCAAAATCAGTGACTCTTTCTAATGTAGAAAAAAGAAGAGCACAAAGTCTAGGGTTTTTGATCAGACAGCCGAGTCCCTGACAGCCCTGGACTCGCACACAGGTGGAGGAGACACCAGTGGGTGAAATGCTCACATACCCTGGGTGTGTATGCTGGGAATAGTGTCTAGGATTCTTCTTGTTTTCCTTCTCTAGCGATGACTGCCTTGCACCACCTGTTGGCATTTTAAAATTCCTGTCTTAGTTAGGACTTCTTTTTCTGGGATAAAATACCAAGAGTAAAAACACCTCGGGGAAGAAAGAGTTTATTTCACCTTCCAGTTTATAAATTCATCACTGAGGGAAGCCTGAACAAGAGCTGATACAGGAGCAATAGGGAAGTGCTACTTACGGCTTATTCTCCATGACTGTTCAGCGTTCTTTCTTATAACTCGGGACCACCTTCCCAGGCATGACACCAGCCACAGTAGGCAATCAAGAAATTGTCATGTAGACTTGCCTTCAAGTTAATTCTAAGGGGAAATTTTCTTGACAAAGATTCCTTCTACCCATATAACACCCCCACCTTATGTCAAGTTGACATAAAAGAACAAAGAACAAAAAAAAACAAAAAGAAAACCAAGAAAACCTTAGCCAGCACAGTGAAGGGACTGGAGCAGGAAGCGCTAGAAGTGGTGAACCCACCTAGGAAACCCACCTAAGCAGTTGCCTGTGTCAGTGTGATGGGTTGGGGACTAGCTCTCTCCGGCACTCTGGGCCATGCCATGTATGCCCAGCTTCCAGGGTGCAGGACCAAAGGATGCATCCATTTCTATTATTCCATCATGGTCAAAGATGGAAGAACTGTTAAGCAGGGAGTAACAATTGTTTCCAGTGCTGCAGACAGGTCGAGAACAAGATATAAATTCAAAAGTACCCATTAGGTTAGAAAACTGGAAGTCAAGGTTGAGCATGTTAGCAGTAGTTTTGGTAAGTAGGGGAGGGGAGGTTGAGCCAGAGTGGGATGAAGAATGAATGGTGGATGCAGTGGGGGAAGAATGTACAAAAATTGAAGAGTAAGGTACTGGAATGTTATCGTGAGCTATGGGAGATTTTATCTATATCTTTATTTTTACATTTATTTTTTCTCTCTCTTTCTCTCCTGTGTGTGTGTGTGTGTGTGTGTGTGTGTGTGTGTGTAAGCATATAGGTACACACATGCCACAGTGCACACATGGAAATCAATGGGCAACTTAGGGAGGTAGGTTCCCTCCTTCCACCATGTGGGTCCTGAAGACAGAACTCAGGTCATCAAGCTTGGTGGTTGTGTTGTCTACTCCTACATCGACTTGATGCAAGTTAGAGTTAACTGAAAGGAGGGAAGCATAATTGAGAAAATGTCTCCATAAGATCTGACCATAAGGCATTTTTCCTTATTAGTAACTGATGGAGGATGATCCAGCCCATTGTGCGAGGTGCCATCCAATCTGATCAAGCCATGGGAAGCAGGCTAGCAAGTAGCACCCTTCTATGGCCTCTGCATCAGCTCCTGCCTCCAGGTTCCTATCCTGTTTGAGTTCCTGTCCTGACTGCCTTTAAGAACACTGATCTGGAAGTACAAGTCAAATAAACCCTTTTCTCCCCAAGTTGCCTTTTTGGTCATGGTATTTCATTGCAGCAATAGAAACCCTTAACTAACACCTTGGCAAATGGTATCTGTTGAGCCACCTCAGTGATCCTTTGGATACAGTATTAAGATGTGTGGCACCGTTCCATGGTAACACCAAGATGTTAGAAATTAAAACAGAAGAACCAATACACAGAGGCTCTTGAGAAGTCCAGAATCCAGAATCAACTTTCTGATGGCCATGTGGGCCTTAGCAGGTCACTCAGGCAGTGAGTTAGGTATGTCGGGTAATAGACAGGAGAGTCTGTTAAAGGCAGCCCACCTCATATGCTTAGCTTCTTCTGCACACACACACTTCACCCTCTGCTCCTCTCCTGTGTCATGACACAGTTGATGGCTCTCTCTGGGTGCTCTGACTGTCTTGTCTGGACTTCCTGTCCTCTGTATGAAGCAGTGGACTTCGTTATGGTACTTTCTGCACGTGTCATTATACTTTGTCCACATCTGTTCTCCTCTCACCACTGGCCCGTGTCTTCTCTATCTCTACCAGTGTTCTGTTATAGCAACATAAACTAGATTAATGCAGGATACATAGTGCAGGAAAAGAGTAAATGAAACTGACCTGGCAAAACCTACCCCAAAAGGGCAGCAAACATTTCTCCTTGATTACACTTACATCAGAAAATGCCTTCTGTAGGCTTTCATGATCATTTCCAGAGTAAAAATAAGTACAGCAAAAATAAAATTATTATTATTAATATCTTAGAAACTAGGAATGTGATATTTCCCCCAATTAGTCACAAGTGATAAATAGCTATTTCCTGTGTAGATCCAATGACTTCTTTCATTATTCTAGAGCAAAAAGCAATTGCTGTGTTTTACATCTGAAATCCAATCTCATTTATCAAAACCACATTAATTTGAGACATAATTATTTCCATAACATGTTGACACAGTGTTACTATGCTGTCAGTTCTCATCATTAGTCCAGTGATGGAGTCATATCCAGGGATCTGAAACAGTGAAATATATAGAGTGGAAGACCAGAGGCTTGACGTTCTAATTATGGCTCAATGAGGTTAATAGTCCCTATCACCACACTGGTAGCCAGGGATTCTGCTAAGAAGCATTTTTGTGGCAAGGTCTGTGCTTGGAATATTGTAACTTACATATATCATACATATATCTATTATGCATGTATTATATGTGCATAAATGTGTGTATATATATGTGTATGTAATGTATATATAATACTTAATTTTATATATACATATATATGTATATTGAGAGTTGGCTAAGAGAGACCACACACACCTTTTGAAAAAGAAACTTACCTAATTCAGAGCAAGATAAAAGAAAACTTAGACTCGCTGAAGGTAGAACTTAGAACCAGACTGTGAAAGGGCCCAGTCCACATTTCTTAGATGACATGGAAACTCACAGAGATTCCCCTGGGCTGCTTGAGGTTATGAGGTAGGTCTAAGAGCCATCCTCAAAGGACCCCTCACTCTTCTGTGTCCTCAACATGCCGCCTTCCTCTGCCTTTTCCAGCTGAGAGAACTGTTTCCAAATTCTGAGGGGATATTTTTTAAAGATTCTTTTCAAAAGTGTGCGCGTGTGCGTGCGCGTGCGCGTGCGCGTGCGCGTGCGCGTGCGCGTGCGCGTGCGCGTGCGCGTGCGCGTGCGCGTGCGCGTGCGTGTGCGTGTGCGTGTGTGTGTGTGTGTGTGTGTGTGTGTGTGTGTAGGCCAAGGGTATCAGGTCCTCTGGAGCAAGAGTTACAGGTACTGCCCAGTGTGGGTTTGGGGGACTGAAGGCTTTTCTAAATTTTTAAACACAGAATACATTGAAATCTAAGGTAGAAAATCAATTAGGGAAACTTTGGATTGTTGATGCTTAGGTTACTCCAGACACTACCATAGCTAATAACTGGTGTCATGAAGCCCCCTCGAGACTTTGTTCTCATTTGCAGGTATGGAAATAGAGTCTACAGAGACTGAATAATTTATAATGGCAATGATACATCAAGAAAAGAATTTAGGGGTAGAAGAGTCTCTGTGAATAAAGCACTTTCTACATGTGTGTGCAGATATATTTTTACAGTTCACCAGTGTTGACAATGACCTTCTGCTTGGGCCAGCCCGGAATCACAGCACTTGAGAGTCTAAGGCAGAAAGACTTTAGTTCAAGGCCAAACTGGGTTATATAGAGACCCCCTCTGAAAAAATCTAAATGTCCAATAAGGCAGTAAAGATTCCAGAAGAAACCATAAGCAAATGGAAAAGAATAATATCAAGGTGAGAATGCGTGCTCTCTGCCTAAGTGTCGGAACATCAAACTCAGTTACAAACGTGGGCACATTACTCTGAACATCTCTGCTCAGTGTCTTGGTTTGTAAAATGTAACCAAAAAATAAGAATAACTTAAATTTTTAATGACATGAATAAGCAAGGGCTGTCATGAACAGCAAATGCAATGACACATGGAAAGTGAGTTGCTGGTGTACCACAGATGTGTCACTGAGCTAGTACCGCTGCCCTCTAGGGGAGACTTGTTGTCCCTGTGTGGACACCTGGTGTTTTTTTTTTATTTGTTTGTTTGTTTATTTATTTATTTATTTATTTGAATGTGTGTGTTATGTGCATATGTAAGTGTGGGTGATCTTGGAATCCAACTCCCCAGGAGCTGGAGTGAGAGGCAATTGTGAGCTGCCCACACGGGTGCTGAGAATCAAACCCAGGTCCTGCAAAGGAATGTCAGTCACTCTTAACTGCTGAACAAACTCTCCTGCACTTACAGCTTTCAAAAACAGACAGCACTGGACCCATTCATATTGACGCCACTGACCCACATGTTACAGCACTTACTGAACACCTGCCTGCCCATTTGCAGGACTCGGGCTTGGGGATAGAAAAAGACATGAGGACACACTTACACAAGGAAGCAGATGATAGATCTCCCAATCACTAAATACTTCCCAGTCACTTGAGCAGTAAGATATTGGCCTAGGAAAAACAGGAGACTATGACTGTACGTATAAACGCGGCACACTTCATCAAAGTGCATCCCCCAAAATCACACAGTGAGGTATGGGCACTATTCGTGCATTGGACACAGAGGGACGCCTTTTCTGAGAGCTGATGGAGGCAAAAACTAAAGGCCTAGAAGAGTTGGTGAGGCTGAGTCAGAGGAGCCATGAAGAAGACTTGCCCTGGAATAAGACTCTGAAAGGTGGCACCCCCATCACTGGCATGGTTCACTCTATTTGCTTAAGAAACACCCAAACTGGAATTGCCTGGGTGGGGATTACAGGTTTGGACTCGGAAGGTCCTGGCAGAGAGAGGACAGAGGAAGTCAGCCGGGGGACACCAACCCACGGGCCCTCTCCGCTGACATCACTCAGCTCAGCTCCCTCTGTCGAACGCTAGCTCTCTGAAGCCTTCTGTGTGCCAGCATGGTGGCACTCACATGTGTAACACAAGAAATGTGTGGCCTTTCCCCCACTTAACTGACTTCTAAATGGAAATAAAACACCATTTCTTTTTCTTTTCTTTTCTTTTCTTTTCTTTTCTTTTCTTTTCTTTTCTTTTCTTTTTTTATATTTTACTATTTTTAATTCTTTTGTACATTACACCCAGCCACAGTTTCCCCTCCTATTGTCTAGACTGCTCCCCTAAAAATATAATATGACTAACTCAAAAGAAATATAATTTATAAAAAGAGTAGGCATTTATGAAACTGACCCACACAGAGACTTGTGAACTAGAAACAGTCACACTTAACTAACTTTCTGGCTGTCTCTCAAATGAATTTTAACTGTCCCCAGGTCTTGCTTCCCTGGTACTCAAGCCCTGTCTGAGGCGAGTGGGTTAAAGGGCAGTTTGTGGGTGTCAATCCTTGACCCCCTCCTTCCTTCTGCTGGCTTCTCAATCGCTCTTCCCCACTCAGTCTGGAATGTCCATCAAAGGAAGACGAGTCTGTCAAGGAAGAGTTGGAACTTGGCCTCTGAGGGCGATTGAAGCTTTTCTTTGTTCTCGATTGTTACATTTGCCTTTTTCCTCTGTCCAGTCTCTTTTCCAGTGGTGGCTTTAAAGGCCTCTTTCTGCATTTTAAATGATGAGGAGAGTTTGGGCTGAGATGTGCTCAGTCCTGCATAGCTTTCGATTTGGACAGGCTTTCTGAGGGCTTGGCTATTACAGATCAGCTCTTCAATTACTGACTTCCAGATGTACTGAAAGAACATACTTGAATCTTTATCTTCCTAAATTAGAAATTCTGCATCTAGCTAAATTGTTTCAAAGGGAAACAAAACCACCTTCTGCCTTCAAAACCTGCTCTTTCTGTCATAATGAAGCCTGTTATTATGTATAATGAATAGTGCTCATAAAAATGATTTTTAAAACTCTGTTCTTTGCTAGATGTGATGGCTTGTATTTATAATCCCAGTCCTGGGGAGGTTGAGGCAGCAGGATTACCATGAGTTTTAACCTTGTCTCAAACACACACAAATAATAAAACCTGATCTTTTATTTCCAACCCCTCTCAGCTGGCTACTATGATCCACTGTGTTGGCTGGCCTTTGATCCTTCCTGCACCTTACCTTGCATCGCCAGCAATGTGAAGTTGTTCTGATGCTGTTTTACAATTCCTTCTGCATGGTCACTTCCTCCAGTCTTCCCTAGAACTCCCTCACTCAGACCTTTCCATAAAAGCTGCACCATTCCCCTAAGCACACCCATGCCTCTGGTCTCCACCTGCCCCCATCCTTCACTCGAGGTGATCTATGTCAAACAACAGTATGTGTTCCATTAGGAGTGCCCCACAGCCTTCAGGATGAAGGTCGGGGGGCCTTGGCAGACCACCTAAGACCCGACACTCAGCTTTTCTCTTCAGTTTCTTTGCCCACCATCCCTCAATTTTCATTGTTAATTTGAGGTACGTGACATGGTGGAGGTGCCCTGTGTACTGCAAGTTTCCCTCCCCCGTACCATTCTCACCTCAGAAGCCCTTCCTGACCCACCCAATTCCTTCTACACCTAAGTACTTCCGGTTCCCCACTCTGGACTAACTCATCCCTGAAGCCTGTTTGTCTGCTCCACCTTATGGGAACTGCCTTGCTTCTATATTAACATCAGTCACTCAACAAGCATCTACCAAATACACCAAATGAAGGGTTGCTTGTGAAACCTGTATCTTTAATTAGTTTTAAAGTCAGGTTTATAAAAACACAATATACAAACTAGGAGAAAACAAATATGTTTTTAAAACTTTTGCATGGCTTTGGATCCAGAGTGCAGAACCAGCCTTTTGTTCTTCCCACAAGCCAGTGGCATCTTGCCAGCACACTAGATTACTTTTGCTTCCAGAACAATCAGAGTAAACATCGATTGCATTGCTTATTAAATGCAGGTGCTCAGTGCTGCACATGGATTGTCTTGTTTTGTCCACTGAACTAGCCTATTAGGTAATAACCATTGGAAAGCACTGGGGCTGGCAGAATTGGTAAGGTTGGTAGAATTTGATCTGCATTGTAGACGCAGACATAGGTAGAATCTGAGTCTGACCTAAAAGGTCATGATCTTGGCCATTATGGATTCCTTGGAAGTCAGGTCAGAAAGTAGCAAGCTGGCTAGAGGATACAGAGGTTAGCTCCATTTTGGAAATTCCTTTTCGTCAAACTCTGTATCTCTTTGACAAGGACTTGGAACACATTTTGAAGCTGACAGATGGTGTTGGGAGTGTGGCTCAGTGGTAGAACGAGTGTTTGGCATGGGTGTGGCCCTGGTTTCCATCCCCAGCACCCCCTGAAAAAAAAATCATACTCTATGTCTGAATTCCCCGGACACAAGTCAATATCATTTGAATCTTCACTGGATGCCAGCATTCATTTGATTAGTCTTCCTAGCAACCATTTCAGTGCTGACACCAAGGCAGTGTGATTTTCCACCTCTCTCAAGAATTAGTCCTGTTAAAATGAACAAGCCCATGACTGGGGGCTGACTTGGAGAGAGCCAGACCATCTCTCAGCCCCTGTACTCAAGCAGAAAGCAGTCCCAGAGATTACAGGGTGCAGATGACTGTGTGTGAGAGTCACAGTCTCTGTCCATAGAAACGGCGAGTCACGCCCAGGAGAGCAAACTCTTTACATGAGCAGCATAGGAGACAACACCACTGAGAGAAGAGCTCATCTTCCTATGGCCCCTGGATTGAATGACAGGTCTAACAAAGCCTCAGTCACCTGATGTCTCCTCGCTCTTGAGAGTGTGTACTTGAAAGCATGTGTGTTAGCCAAACAGGCACAATGAATGGTTCCAGGCTTAGAACCCTCCTGTAGCCCTGAAGGTCAGGGCATGGGAATTGGGCAATGATGTACATCTTTATCTTGAGTTTTCACTTTTGAAGAAGTGTGAAACTGATATTCCTCCTGAGCTAAATTCCTTAAGCTGCAGGTGAAGATGGCCTCTACCTGTCTCCTGCCACATGAAGGTGGAAAACTACTGCCTCAGTCAAAGAGGTACTTGCCACTCCAGGAGGAGGCCAAAGCAGCATGTGGGTGGTTCTTTTGCAAAATAAAGTGAATTCTGATGCCTGCAAAGTGGCAGATGATAGATAGATACATACATACATACATACATACATACTACATGGATGGATACATACATACATACTACATGGATGGATAGATAGACACATACATACATACATACTACATGGATGGATGTATAGATAGATAGATAGATACATACATACATACATACATACTACATGGATACATACATACATACATACTACATGGATGGATAGATAGATACATACATACATACTAAGTGGATGGATGGATAGATAGATAGATAGATAGATAGATAGATAGATACTTTCTGCATTACAACAGAAAAAAATATATAGCTCCAGCTATTTCTACCAGATTAAACTTCTAAATGAAATAGTAACAGGTATTGGAAAGAAACAGAATAGACAAACCGGGTCCCTGGTCTTGAGGAACATGGTATTATGGGATAGAGGAAGGCCTTGGACACCATCAGGAGTGTATATAGCCCACTGAGCAACACTGAAATGAGCCAAATGTGATACAGACCCAAATTTGCTAGAATGTTCTCAAAGGTCACTGTCTGTCTAAATAATGCTACCTGAATAGAAGTTCATTCTCATACCAAAGTCTGAGAGGAACCGGGCATTTGATACAAACAGGCATGCATTCATCCCTTCCACAAGGAAATCTCTGTGACTGACCTCACCTTCTGTAATAGTTTGGCCAGCTGGAGGCTCAGAGTGGCATTTATGGCTCAACTCTAGCAGTTTTATAATCCCAAATGTTCTTTACACTTTGTTATTATTTTCCAGCTCACTTGAATGTACATATATACACTCTTCTATTCCCTGACCTCTCCACGACCTTCCATATTTAAGGCAAGTACTCTCTCCTTGAACTATGTTGTTAGCCGTTGATTTTCTGAGCCAATCTTACTTACCATGGAGTCCAGGTTCGCTTGAACCCGTGGCCCTGCTGCCTTCACCTCCCAAGCACTGGGTCTATTAAAAACAAACAAACAAACAAACAGCACAGGGACCGGAGGGTGGCTCTGTGGTTAAACATACTCTCTGTTCTTGTAGAGACCCAGGTTTGATTCTCAGCTCTCACTTGCTGCCTCACAAACATCTGTAACTCCAGTTCCAAGGAATCTGACGCGCTCTCCTGCAGGTGTTTGTGGGTTCCAGAAAAGGAGTGGACTCTGTGATGTGGGTGCTGGGAACTGAATCCAGGTCCTCTGTAAGAGCAGTGTGTGTTCTTAACCACTAAGAAATGCCTAGCTTTCATATTTTTAAATCATTAAATAAGGCTCCAGCAAGATGGATCGGTGGGTTAAGGTACCTGTTACCATGCCTGAGCGTCTGGATTTGATCCCCAGGGCCCACATGCTGCAAGGGGAAAACTGATGCACACACACACACACACAGAGAGAGAGAGAGAGAGAGAGAGAGAGAGAGAGAGAGAGAGAGAGAGAGAGAGAGAGATTGATTTAAATTGTTAAATGCGTGGGTTAATAGAAAGCAGATTAAGCGGCCCAAAGCTTTCCACCATCATGTCAAGCCTATTTCCTGAGTTAGCTCCTGGCCACCACAGGATTAATCCTAACTTCTTTTCTCTAGAGTGCCTGTGTCATCCCCTCATGTCTGGATGAGCTGACCAGGCCCTAGTTAAAGCTCACCACTGACAGGAGAAGGAACCTGGGGAGAATGGCTGACCCAGGAAGAGTTAAACCAAAGGATATAGAGATTAATGGTGTGGTGGGAAGGTCAAAGGTCACTGTGTCCTGGAACAGCATCCTTAGGACTAGGCCCAAGGACAATGGGCAGATGACTAACATTGAGCGATAAGAAGGCAAATTTGGGGGTGGATAGAGACCAAATGGAGGGAAGGGTGGCCCAAGGGCAAAGCATCTCTGATGGAGCAACTGGGGGTGGGAGATAATGAGGAAAGTGACCAAGGGTACACCCCACCAACATGACATACCCAACTGTCCTTTTATGTCCCCAAAGGTGTCCTCCATACCACACAGGTGCCATGGCAACTTTAACAACTGCTCTGCTGCAGGAGGTTTCAGAATAGGCTGCTCCTACTCAAACTCCATATACGAAAGCAGAACCATAAAACTTCAGTTTGAATCTCCTCAGTGACTTAAACTTCTCAAAGACCAATCTTCTCATCTGCAAAGTGGTGCCAATAATAATTGTTTATATATGTGGCCTAATGCCCGATGCATAATATACATGCTGTTCTTTTATAATATGCATATATACCTTTTATAATATACATTCTGTTCTTTTATAATATGCATATATATCTTTTATAATATACATTCTGTTCTTTTATAATATGCATATATATCTTTTATAATATACATTCTGTTCTTTTTCTTTCAGTGCTTTGTTTTTCTTTAAAAAATTGTTTTATTTACTCTTCTCTCATATATTCCATCCTGACCACAGTTTCCCCTCTCTCCTCTTCTCCCTCTCTAATCCATTCTGCCTGTTTCCTCTCAAAAAAGGGCAGGCCTCCCAGGGATATCAACCAAATATATCAAGCTGCAGTAAAACCAGGAACCTCTCCCCCCCCCCCTCATATTAAGGCTGGACAGGACAACCCAGGAGGAGGAAAGGGTCCCAAAAGCAGGCAAAAGAGTCAGAGACAACCACCAACTCCACTGTTAGGAGTCCTACAAGAAGACCAACCACCCAACTGTAACGTAGTGCAGAGGGCCCAGGTTAGACCCATACACACGCCTTACTTCTCAGCTCGGTCTCTGTGAACTCCTATGAGCCCAGGTTAGCTGATTCTGTGGGTTAGCTCTAAAGGATAACCTTTCGGGGTTACAAAGAAGCTGGGCTCTTGAGTGATTACTGGGACCACTTGCTGGGATTGGGTTCATTCTCTTCTGCATCATTTCTTACTTACATCTTCAGCTCTTGAAGTTCAGGATAATTTTTTCCGTTTGAAAATAAAGAAATGAAAATGTAGATAGACAGTGAGCTTGTTGAAGAACTGGAAACAACACTGAAGCGAGAGTTGCTGGTGCTGGAGCCCCGGCTCTGCACAGGATCACCAAATCATTGATCATTGAAGGAGCCCTGCAGGATCACCGAATCATTGATCAACGTCAATAGTGGCTTTGCTGCTTTTGTATTCATTTACTTCTTGGAAACAGGACTTTGTGGCATCCTAGCTGTCCTCGAACTCAAGATCCTCCTGCCTCAGCTTCCCAAGTTGCAGGGATTGCAAGTGTGCACCAGTGACCATGCCAGATTTTTCAATTGCTTCTAAGGACATGAAACTCAACATAATGAAAAGCTCTTTAAACTCTTTTTTTTTTTTTAACCTCTGCCCTCTGTAGCTAAGAAACAACACTGGAGGCTCCTTCAACTGAATGAAAAACTCTTGTGTGTTAATAAATATATATGTATATGTGTATGTGTGTGTACATGTGTACATGTATACATAATTCGTTGATTTATGGGATGAACTTTTAACTGCTAAAGTATGACATCCAATTATATCTTGAATATTTCATTTAAAGTTGAATGTTTGTCTTCTCAGACTTTGCCTGCATGTGCTAGAACCCAGCAGATCCTGGTAGCACTGTTGTTTAAAACATCACTAACATTCCTGTCTTGACATGTAATGTTTGGATTGCTCCTGAACACCATCACCCAGCCTGTATCACATCTTCAACATGTCCACAGGTGCTCTGGGAGCAGTACGATTGAGCAAATTATATGTACTCCAGAAACAACTGGGTAGTGATGTGTAGTGTCCCTCACAAGTGCTATGTTAGTATCTCAGCCTTGTACCTGACAAACCGATGAGAATTCTCAGTGGAAACATAGGCAGACATCCATTCATCTTTTTTTTTTTAATGAATTAAAAGTTTAATTCTGAAGCATTTTTTAATTTTTATTATTATTTTCTTTATTAACATTACAAATGCTATCCCGAAAGTTCCCTATACCCCGCCCCCGCCCCTGCTCCCCTACCCACCCACTCCCACTTCTTGGCCCA
>NC_034604.1:7339227-7344989 GCF_900095145.1 Mus pahari | reverse complement strand
CTATATCAGGGTCCCTTCAGCAGAATCTTGCTGGCATGTGCATTAGTATCTGAACCATTTTTATAACCGCATCTGTTGAAGCATTGTATCACAGCAGGTTACAACAACTTTGGGATAAAAGGCAACTGGTATACTGTCCAAAACAAGGCTCAAATAACACCTCTTACTGATTTACCCTACCGCACATATCCCCGATAAAGTTTTTGTTCAAAAACATGAAATAGATCCACCTGCTTATTTTAAGCATATTAAAAAGGAAACTAATTGGACCATTTCTGTCTGTCTATTTATACAAAAGGCTACACAATGTTACACGTCTCCAGATTACAATTAGCGTGATTATGAGTTAGTGTTCTACACCATTACTCAGTTCTTAGAAATCAGAAATTGCTGTAGCAGGTTCACTAGAACATAACACTACTTAAAAACTAACAGTTACTGCAGAAAATAAAAGCGAGCAAGGTCAGCACCACTACAGATATTAAAACAAAGAACAAGCAAGGCTAGGGTTTGATGACGCCATCTTGTGATCCATTCGTGTGCATTCTTCACTGCGTGAGTCACTCCCCAAATCCATTTGTATTGTTACTCCTCGACCAAAAAGGACCAGAACAAAAAGTTTACTTCGACTGTTCCCATAGGAAACTCAGCTTGGTTAGTGTGTCAGGCACTTTCTGAGATACCAGCCCACCCCTCGAGCCCTCTCAGCAACTCTACAGGCCAATCACAATGCAAGTTCAGACACTACAGCTGTACAGAGAGAAAGGCTGCTATTAATGTGACATCCATTCATCTTAAACCTGAAAGAAGAGTTGGGACTCCTCCCAAGGGTCATTCAACCTTGCTTAACCTCGTTCCTCATAGAACATGCCTGTGTCCAACCCCAACTGCCATCTTCATTGAGCTTATCCTTAAAACAGCCTAGAATATAAAAGCCCAACTATAATTCCACACTGTTTAGGACCTAGAAACGGTGGGTGATTTCTGTGCCTCCTGGGTGACTGCCAAGGTTAGCAGGATGGATATATAGATATAAGCACTGCTAGCGCTGAAGGAAACTGAGGCCAGCCAAGGTCATGGAACTAGTTAAGTCAAAATTTAAATTCTAGATCCCTAGTCATATTAACTCTTTCTCTTATCACCATTGCCTGTTAGAAACAACTTAAAGGGGAAGAATGTATCTCAGGTCAGCTTCAGTCCATCACGAGGGATGGCATGGCAGCATATGTGGCTCTGAAGGTGTATGGAGGAGAGTCCTCACTTCATAGTAGGGCATGGCAGAGTGTGTAGCCCTGGAAGCATGTGGAGGAGACACCGCAGAGTTACAGCAATGGGAGTGTGGTGGGAGTTCCTCGTATCTTGGAAAAGAGGAAGCAGAGGTCAAGGTTAGAACTGGGGCCAGCCTGTAGCTCTCAAAGGCTAGCCTGCAGTGGCCCAACCTTAACTTCATAGAACAGCACCATCAGCTGGGGGCCAGGTATTCAAACACATGAGCCTGTGGGACTCATTGTAGGTTCAAACAACCTCAAGTCTAATACAGACCTCTCTTCCTCTTCGCCTTTTCTTGTTCAGTGCTGAGGGTTAAACCAGGGCCTTGCTCAAGCTAGGCAAATGTTCCTCTGCTAAGCTACACCCTCAGCTACTTCTCTAACTCTCTTTCTCTTCGTGTGTGTGTGTGTGTGTGTGTGTGTGTGTGTGTTTGCACATTGTATATACACATACATACGTACACATGTATTATATGTTAAAACAAACACACATATAAGTAAATATATTAATAAATATATAATAAATATATATTTAAACATATGTCCACTGTTGGAAGAAAAAAAAAACAGATACAACTAAGAAATTACCAGTGCCTGTCATTAGGGCAACCTGCCATCCCACCCAAAGAAACCTGCCCCAAGTGGCAGCCCTGTAAATGAGCAGTAGCACTTGGCTTGCCCCAGGTGTGGCCTTTGCTGTTCTGGCAGTGGCATTTCCAACACACCTGCTGGGCTCAGGATTGACACAGGGCTGCCCCACAAGGTCCCCTTAGAGCATAATGACTCACTGCAGACACCACATGGCCCCTCCCACTCCCCAGCTCTCCCGTGGTTATGTGCCACCTTCCACAGGTAGCTGAAAGGTGACATTTATTCTCTATTGGACCCTCAGGTGAGACGGTGAACACTCCCATTCCCACATCGCAGAAGAGAAACTGAGACTTGGAAGTAGGGATCCTGATTGTGCCCAAGGTTACACATCATAGCTGGAATTCTCATGTCACTAAGCCTGGCCCCATGTTATTTCCACTGACACCCAAACATGTGGAAATCCCCCGTGCAATCTAGCAGAGACTCCAAGTCTCTTCAGATGGCTTTAGAAGGGGGTGTAGCTTCCTTGGTGTTCATACCAGGACTCCAGCCCTGAGACAACACCAAGGTCCCCAGGAAGCAATCCAGAGGTAGATGGTGAACCTCACCAGAGTAGGGTGGTCAGTGAAGCGTTTTCCCAGATGTGGGGGAGATTTTTCAGGCTAATGTATAGATCCACAGCCCTAACAACCAAAATGGGAAAGTACCGTAACTCACAGAGGACTGAAGGGAAAACAAAGGAGGGAAAATTGAAACAAAAGCTATCTCTTTGACAATCTGCCATTTCCTAGTTTCCATTTGCCCCTCCCCCACACCTTGGGAAAACATCATCTGCCTCTCCTCTCACCAAGAGCATGTAGGGACAAGGGCTTGAGACGCTAGATATGATGAGGCACTAATGTATTGTGAATGTGCAGCCAAGCCACCCTCAGCTTGAGGAGGGCTGGCTGTTCCCTCCCCATCTGAGCGAGGTCTTATCTGGGAGATACTGCCACTTGATGACAAAGACCAAGGGTTTTAGAGAGGTTTTTCTTATCTGGGAGATACTGCCACTTGATGACAAAGACCAAGGGTTTTAGAGAGGTTTTCTCAACTGTATTGCCTGAATCTGTATAGTTTTACTAAGAATAACTCTCTCCACTATTACTTCCACATGGAAAAAAATAATGTTAAAATGTTATTTAACAAAAAGGGGCCAGCACAATGGTTCAGTAAGCTAAAGGTGCTTGCTGCCAAGGCTGACAAACCAACCAGACTTGGGTCCCTGAAACCTACATGGTGGAAGACGAAAACTCCGTTAAACTGCACGGGGTTCCACATGTTTGTGTGTCAGTGGAAATAACATGGGGTCAGGCTTAGTGACATGGGAGTTCCAGCTACGATGTGGAACCTTGGGCACAATCAGGATCCCTACGTCCAAGTCTCAGTTTCTCTTCTGCAATGTGGGGATGGGAGTTCCTACCGTGCTCTGACTTCTTGACATAAGCTATGGCATACATACACAATGTAATCTTTAAACAAAAATAAGGTTGAAACAAGCAGAAAACAGCAAAAAATGTAAATGATGCAGAAAGAAGGAAAACAAGCATGTGTGCACTTTCCTTATTTTTATTTATTAATGTTTTGAATCTTTTTATTTGTATGAGAAAAATATTATTAGATATTTTTTATTTATATTTCAAATGTTATCCCCTTTCCTAGTTTCCCCTCAGAAAATCCCCTATCCCCTCACCCCTCACCCTGCTCACCAACCCACTCACATCTGCTTCCTGGCCCTGGCATTCCCCCATACTGGAGCATAGAACATTCACAGGACCAAGGGCCTCTCCTCCCATTGATGACCGATTAGGCCATCCTCTGCTACATATGCAGCTAGAGCCATGAGTCCACCATGTGCTTTCTTTGATTGGTGGTTTAGTCCCAGGGAGCTCTGGGGGTACTGGTTAGTTCATATTGTTGTTCCTCCTATGGGTCTGCAATCCCCTTCAGCTCCTTGGGTACTTTCTCTAGTTCCTTCATAGGGGACCCTGAGCACTGCCCAATGGATGGCTGTGAGCATCCATTTCTGTGTTTGCCAGGCACTGGCAGAGCCTCTCAGGATACAGCAATATCAGGCTCCTGTCAGCAAAATCTGTCAGAAACATCTGCAATTGTGTCTGGGTTTGGTGGTTGTTTATGGGACGGATCCCCAGGTAGGGCAGTCGGTGGATGGTCATTCATTCTGTCTCTGCTTCACACTTTGTCTCTGTAACTCCTTCCATGGGCATTTTGTTCCCGCTTCTAAGAAGGATTGAAATATCCATACGTTGGTCTTCCTTCTTCTTCAGTTGTGTGTTTTACAAATTGTATCTTGCGTACTCTGAGCTTCTGGGCTAATATCCACNTATTAGTGAGTGTATATCATGTGTGTTCTTTTGTGATTGAGTTAAAATTAGGATGGTATCCTCCAGATCCACCCATTTGTCTAAGAATTTCATAAATGCATTGTGTTTAACAGATGAGTAGTACTCCATTGTGTAAATGTACCACAGTTTCTGTATCCATTCCTCTGTTCAGGGACATCTGGGTTCTTTCCAGCATCTGGCTATTATAAATAGGCTGCTATGAACATAGTGGAGCATGTGTCCTTATTACAAGTTGGAGCATCTGGGTATATGCCCAGGAGAGGTATTGCTGGGTCCTCCGGTACTACTATGTCCAGTTTTCTGAGGAACCATGAAATTGATTTCCAGAGTGGTTGTACCAGCTTGCAATCTCACTAGCAATGAAGGAGTGTTCCTATTTCTCCACAACCTCGCCAGCATCTGCTGTCACCTGAGTTTTTGATCTCAGCCATTCTGACTGGTGTGAGGTGAAAACACAGGGTTGTTTTGCATTTCCCTGGTGACTAAGGATGTTGAACATTTTTTTAAGTGCTTCTCACCCATTCGGTATTCCTCAGTTAAGAATTCTTTGTTTAGCTCTATACCCCATTTTAAATTGGGTTATTTGGTTTTCTGGAGTTCAACTTCTTGAGTTCTTTATATATATTGGAAATATAGATGTATAGATGTATAGATAAAATTTAGGATTGTAAAGATCTTTTCCTAATCCATTGGTTGCCATTTTGTCTTATTGACAGTGTCCTTTGCCTTACAGAAGCTTTGCAATTTTATGCAGTTGCATTTGTAGATTTTTGATGTTACAGCACAAGCCAATGCTGTTCTTTTCAGGAATTTTTCCCTGTGCCCATATCTTCGAGGTTCTTCCCCCACTTTCTCCTCTATAAGTTTCAGTGTCTCTGGTTTTATGTGGAGTTCCTTGATCCACTTAGACTTGAGCTTTGTACAAGGAGATAAGAGTGGATCAATTCGTGTTCTTCTACATGATAACTGCCAGTTGAGTCACCACCAGTTGTTGAAAATGCTGTCTTTTTTCCACTGGATGGTTTTAGCTCCACTGTCAAAGATCAAGTGACCATAGGTGTGTGGGTTCATTTCTGGGTCTTCCATTCTATTCCATTGATCTACCTGTCTGTTGCTGTACCAGTACCATGCAGTTTTTATCACAATTGCTCTGTAGTACAGCTTAAGGTCAGGGATGATGATTCCACCAGAGGTTCTTTTATTGTTGAGAATAGTTTTTGCTATCCTAGGTTTTTTTGTTATTCAAGATGAATTTGCTAATTGCCCTTTCTAACTCATTGAAGAATTGAGTTGGAATTTTGATGGGGATTGCATTGAATCTGTAGATTGCTTTCAGCAAGACAGCCATGTTTACTCTATTAATCCTGCCAAGATCGTCCTGCGCCTCTNCTGCCCAGGAGGGGTGTTCGCCTGGCGGCTGTCCGCAGGCTGACCCAGCACCCAACACCTTGCCTCCCCGACCGAGGAGGGGTGTCCGCCTGGCATCCAGCGCCTTTCC
>NC_034604.1:7323135-7337883 GCF_900095145.1 Mus pahari | reverse complement strand
TAGAGATTTCAGGTGTGCTGTCAAGCTGCTAGTGTATGCTCTCTTTAGTTTCTTTTTGGAGGCACTCAGAGCTGTGAGTTTTCCTCTTAGGAATGCTTTTATTGTTTCCCATAAGTTTGGGTATATTGTGGCTTCATTTTCATTAAACTCTAAAATGTCTTTAATTTCTTTTTTTATTTCTTCCTTGACCAAATTATCATTGAGTAGAGTGTTGTTCAGCTTCCATGTCAACGTTGGCTTTCTATTAATTATGTTGTTATTTAAGATCAGCTTTAGTCTGTGATGATCTGGTAGGATGCATGGGATTATTTCAGTATTTTTTTTTTATCTGTTGAGGCCTGTTTTGTGACCAATTATATGGTCAATTTTGGAGAAGGTACCATGAGGTGCTGAGAAGAAGGTGTGTCCTTTTGTTTTAGGATAAAATGTTCTATAGATATGTTAAGTTTGTTTCATAGCTTCTGTTAGTTTCACTGTGTCTCTGTTTAGTTTCTGTTTCCAGCACCTGTCCATTGATGAGAGTGGGGTGTTGAAGTCTCCCACTATTATTGTGTGTGGTACAATGTGTACTTTGAGTTTTAATGAATGTGGATGCCCTAGCATTTGGAGCATAGATGTTCAGAATTGACAGTTCATCTTGGTAGATTTTACCTTTGATGAGAATTAAGTGCCACTCCTTGTCCTTTTTGATAACTTTATGTTGAACATTGATTTTATTTTATGGATTCCGTATATTGGACTATCCCTACATCCCTGGGATAAAATCTACTTGTTCATGATGGATGATTGTTTTGATGTGTTCTTGGATTTGGTTTGCAAGAATTTTATTGAGTATTTTTGCATTGATAATCATAATGGAAAATGGTCTGAAGTTCTCTTTCTTTGTTGGGTCTTTGTGTGGGTAGGTAGAATGCCTACCCCAGATTGTTTCTTGGGACCATTTGCTTGGAAAATTGTTTTCCAGCCTTTTACTTTGAGGTAGTGTCTGTCTTTGTCCTGTGGGTTTCCTGTATGCAGCAAAAAGTTGGGTCCTGTTTACATATCTAGTCTGTTAGTCTATGTCTTTTTATTGGGGAATTGAGTCTATTGATATTAAGAGATATTAAGGAAAGTAATTGTGACTTCCTGTTATTTTTGTTGTTAGAGTTGGGATTCTGTCCATGTGGTTATTTTCTTTTAGGTTTGTTGAAAGATTACTTTCTTGCATTTTCTAGGACATAGTTTCCCTCCTTGTGTTGGAGTTTTCCCTTTATTATCCTTTGAAAGGCTGGAGTCATGGAAAGATATTGTGTAAATTTGGTTTTGACATGGAATACTTTGGTTTCTCCATCTATGGTAATTGAGAATTTTGCTGGGTATAGTANCCTGGGCTGGCATTTTTATTCTCTTAGGGTCTGTATGAGATCTCCCCAGGATCTTCTACTTTCATAGTCTCTGATGAGAAGTCTGGTGTAATTCTAATAGGTCTACCTTTATATGTTACTTGACCTTTTTCCCTTACTGCTTTTAACATTCTACCATTTTTTTTTATTGCAGTTGGTGTTTTGATTTTTATGTGTCAGGAGGAATTTCTTTTCTCGTCCAGTCTATTTGGAGTTCTGTAGGCTTCTTGTATGTTCATGGGCATCTCTTTCTTTAGGTTAGGGAAGTTTTCTTCTATAATTTTGTTGAAGATATTTACTGGCCCTTTAAGTTGAAAACTCTTCATTCTAATCTATACCTATTATCCTTAAGTTTGGTCTTCTCATTGTGTCCTGGATTTCCCGGATGTTTTGAGTGATGGTCTTTTGGCATTTTGTATTTTCTTTGATTGTTGTGTCCATGTTTTCTACGGAATCTTTTGTGCCTGAGATTCTGTCTTCCGTCTCTTGAATTCTGTTGCTGATGCTTGCATCTATGGTTCCTGATTTGTTTCCTAGGATTTCTATCTCCAGTGTTGTCTCCCTTTGTGATTTCTTTATTGTTTCTACTTCCATTTTTAGATCCTGGATTGTTTTGTTCAATTCCTTCACCTGTTTGGTTGTGTTTTCCAGTAATTCTTTAAGGGATTTTTGTGTTTCCTCTTTAGGGACTTCTACCTGTTTAGCAGTGTTCTCTTGTATTTCCTTAAGGAAATTATTATTGTCCTTCTTAAAATCCTTTACCAGCATCATAAGATACGATTTTAAATCCGAATCTTTTTTTTCTGGTGTGTTGGGGTATCCAGGACTTGCTGTGGTGGGAGTACTGGGTTCTGATGATGCCAAGTAGTCATGGTTTCTGTTAGTAAGATTCTTTCGTTTGCCTTTCGTCGTCTGGTAATCTCTAGTGTTAGATGTTCTAGCTGTCTCTGGCTGGAACTTGTTCCTCCTGTGAATCTGTAAGCCTGTATCAGCACTCCTGGGAGACCAGATCTCTCCTGGCAAGACCAGCGCACACAGGGCTGCGGAACAGCCCCACCTCTTGGGTGCAGATGTAGGCCCATAGGACTGTGTCCCAAAAGCTCTGTTGCTTCTGTGGCCGGAGCTCTTCTATGCAGACCTGCCTTAGAAAGACACTGGAGAGGAAATGGTGATCTCCCCTGAGTCCTGGGGTCAAAGCTCTCCCTGGAAGCAAGCTCTTCTCTGGCAGGGAACGTGTCCAGAGGACTGAGGATCAGCTCCACCTCCTGGCTGTGGATGTAGGCCCATAGGCCTGTAGGCCTGTGTCTGAGAGGCTTTGTTGCCTCTATGGCCTGTGCTCTCTTCCTTGGACCTGCCTTCAATCTTTTTTTTTTTTTTTTTTTTTTTAGGAAAGACACACAGACATTTCTCTTCTTTGTCATTGCTCCCTACTGTACAATATAGCAACTACTGGCATAGCATTTCTATGGCATTAAACATTATCCATCATCTAGAGATGCTGTATAGTCATGCTTCACTTAGCAATGAGAATAGGTCTGAGAAAAATGTTAACTAACTGCCTGTGCAAATATCACAGAGTATACTTTCACCAATTAATATGGTGACAGTGTCTCAAGCTAGTAACATAATCTTATGGGTTTGTGTGGTTGTCTATGAAGTCTATCACTGATAGAAACATCATTCTGTGGCACAGGACTGTATAGTGAGGTCATCGTTTAACACAAGAGATGTCAGCATCGTGGGGTCACCTTTCAACATAACAGATGTTAGTTAGCATCTACTGGGTTGTGTATCTACAAGTAGCCTAGGAATGATCTACTTCTAATACCACTTCTGGCCAGTGGGAACCAGAGTGTCATTAATTCTAAGTGTGAAGTTATGTGGAAGTACAGCATCTTGGTTGGAGTAGGGGGTGCCATCTTTCCACAGTCCTCCGGAATTCCCATATGGCTCGTTTCTCAACTTACTCTGTTTCTCTCTTTCTAGTGGCCTTCCTCTGAATCAAAATCTTGCCAGATGCAATTTATCTTCTTGGAGGCAGTCACAAAAGCCAACAAAAAAAATGTAATTGGGGTGGGCAGGAGTTCTTATTGAAGAGTTTACTCTACTCAAATCCTGTCTTCCCCTTGATACTGAATCCATCTCTAACAGAGCTGAAGCAAGGGGGGGTTAGGGGAGGTTCCAGGAGCATTGTGAGTTATAAGATCCCACTTTCCTGCTGTGTTTTCCATCCAAGGTTTCTTCCTCATCGAGGTCAGCCAAAGAATTAACCTACTCCTTGAGTATATTCAAGCTTTCATTTAATTCCAGCAAATACTCATCAAGGTCCTCCTGCATGTGCTAGTAGAGAGAGCTGACAGGATTCACTGAGAGCAGGGAATATTGGCACCTAAAATGCAGTCACCTAACTGAATTAGGATTTGGCAAAGACATTGTTCCAATGCATTTGCTTACCTCAGAGCAAGTGAGCAGCTGCATTGAGATGCAGGAGGTGTGCTATGGTGGATCCCACATGACTGAAAGACAAAACAGTGGGCTACTGACTCTCTCTTTCTGCAAATCCCCCCTGAGCACTCTCTCTGAGCAGACTCTGGGTTATAGCTATGAGAACCAAGACAGCACAATGCAAAGACTCTGTCCTCCAGACCTTAAGCAGCCCAGAGGTGGGTGCAGAGAGCTGACTATGGAGAAGGAAAACCTGCAGCCAAACAGATGAATGAACCTTCCAGTGAGTATAACTCTTTCAGCTACTGATCCCAAACCAGAAGGGTGCTGTGGGCTATACATCAGCTACTGTGTTCACCTGAGTTTCTGTCTCCATCATCTGTCTCACAGATAGAGTCTCCCAGGACACCAGTTCTGTGTGTCATCTTACAATGGCTTTCTTTTGCTGTGCCTGTGGGCTGAGTATTTGATGGCACTGTTATTGTATTGACAATCTTGTCACCAACAGATCAAGTTCATTCCCCACCTGAATTTGGAAGCTGATTTTTATTGGTGAGTTGTCCCCGAAACCTTCAGAAAACCAATGTCTATCCAGTGTTTCTGAAGCCCTTTAACCGCCTCTCAGTAAATCTAGAAAATGGCTATTGCCCCACATCAACATAGACAATGCTTGTGCTGATCCAAAGTGTTTGTGCACAGTACCCATCGTAGCTGGCATGTGCCACACTGTAACAGGAAGAACTTTTTGGTGGGGAGGGGAGTTGCAATGATTAATTTTGTTTATTCTATCAATTAACTAATCCAGAGCTTAATGTCTTCTGTGTGGATGATAACAAAGGCATGTCACTCACTTCTTATGCCTACCTTGCTACGAAGCATCCCCTCCACTCCATTCCCCACCTCAAATACGTTGCAATGCTCACTGCAGTGACTTCCTACTGCCCTACTCTCTCTGATTTTAAGCCTTCGCTATCTGAATCTTAGGATCAAGAAAGTAGCTCAATGGGTAGAGTATTTTTCTAACATTCACAAAGCCTTGGGCGTCAGTTCCTGGCACTGAATAAAACTGGACGCAGTAGTCCCCTACACCTACAACCTCAACACTCTGGAGGTAGAGTCAGGAAAATTAGAAGTTCAAAGCCAGCCTAAGCTATATAGTAAGTTTGAGGCTAACCTGAGCTACATGAGACCCTGTATCAAAATGTATCTTTACAGCATTTCCTAACTGCTTTAATGAGGTAATATAATAGTTCATGTGTCAAAAGTTCTCCCATTTAAATGAAAGCCCATGGTTTCCAGTTGTCACAGGTGTTGTGTAACTATTTCCACGAGCTCCTGTGGAGTATTTTCAGTCTCCCTGAGATTCGGTTCACTACCAGTCACCACGTCTCCATTTAACCCAGACCTGAGCAAACCCTACTGTACTTTCTGTCTCAATACGCTTGTCCCCCATGGATCGATCATACGGATGGAATCTTATTGCTGTTAGGGTAGTTCCCATCACTTACTGTGATACCTTGAGGGTTTATCCATGTGCATATGCTGGATTTCATTCATTTTAAATTGCTGGAAAGTATTCTACCCATCTACCAATTTATGGGAACGTGAGTTGTTTCTCCCCCAGGGGCTGTTAGGAACTGTGTTACTGTGAGCAAACTGTTCGTTTTGGGCTAAGGAAAAAGAATCAAGTGTAGTAGCACATAACAGTAAATGTGACATTTCAGAGGCTGAGGTAAGAAAGTCATGAGTTCAAGTCTAGCCGGGGATAAATGAAACCATCTACTGAAAGAAAATCAACTAAGAAGAAGAGTTTTAGACAAATAGGAAAAAAATAATTCCAAAGTCCAGTCACTAAGTGGACACCACAAACACCCTCCCCCATGTCCACATACACTTGTATCTCATTTAAAAATGAGAGGCTGGAGGGGCAGGCTGCTATGGAATTAAAGTGAAGACGCCAGAGGAACCCTTGTTCACAGAAGATCCTGAGTTAGTGGGTTGGTTAAGCTTGACTGACCTTCTTGGGATATAGGTCACCATGGAAACAGGGCTCTGGGTATCTATGAAAGCTGTTGACAGAAGTTTTAACTGAACAGGGATGACACACCTGAATGTGGGTGACAGTCATCATCCCATGGGTTGGAGCTCTAAACTAAATAAAAGAAGAAAAATGCAAGACGCCCGCATTCATCTCTCTGCTTCCTGACTGTGGACACGATATAACCGGCTGCCTCAACTCCGTCTGACATAATTTTTCCCACTATGATGGACTGTGTCCCTAGGCTCTGAGCAAAATAAATCCATTTTCATTATATTGATTTTGTCAAAAATGTGTCACAACACTGAAAAAAGTAAGTGAGATAGCAATGACTTCCTTGCAGTGAGCAAGTGAACACTTGTCACCCGCCATCGCCACCCAGCAGGAGAGGTGAGCTATCCCAGGGTCCCGGGTCCTCTCTCTCCACTCCATCATACTGACTGACATCTGTTCTTTGGGGTGCTGAGATCTACAGTATTCTAATCCCACCCGTATTGTTAGCCCCCGAGGGCACAGGCATCAAGGTTCCATAGTTTATCACAGGACAGCCAACTCAGGGCCTCACTGGAAGCCAGCAGGATGACTTATCTGAAGGTGAGGCATGGGCTGTCACACTATAAAGTCCCACAGTGGACTGGCTGAAGGATCCATCTGTCTTCTCATTCTCTTCTGGAGCATGTAGATACAGAAACACTCCTGTGAGCTTGTCTCCAGAGCGGCCCAGGGTTCACCATGTGGATTGTGTCTCATCCCTTCCGGCTGATTAGACACGCCAAAGAACATTAAAGGAAAAGAACGCATGCTGGCTGCTGCTATTTAGAGACCCTGATAGGCTGCCTGGCCTCTGAGTGCTTCTTGGCCACCTGACCCTGTGTGCCAAGAGCACAGGATGACGCTGTCGGGGTGGATACCTTCTGTCACCCCAGAGGTTCAGGAGGTTCCCGGTGACAACTCACAGCACACAGACCCGAAAATAACTGATTAGGAGGAGGATGCTATTTCTAAAAAGTACAGCCTGTTCTGTGGTGGATGCCAGTGGCTTACGTCACTTGGTTCCCATCACAAAGAGATGCTTTTCTGACCTGCCAGTTCCCAACACCTACTTCACTAACTACCTCCTGCATTTGTCTGGGCCAGGACTACCATCCAGGTAAAAGGTGGGAGTTTCACCTTCCATCTGAAGGGCCAGACTCGCAGATGCTTGTTCCAGAAAGGAGGCGTTGTGATGCAGTGTAGGTACAGGGAGGAGATGGCACCAAAACCCCAAACACTGGCTCTTGGCTGCTTTGGCACAGCTGAGGCACACTGTCAGGCAAAGATGGCCAATCTGTTTCCCTCTGCAGCAGACAACTGACAGGAGAAAGATCAACGTCCAAACCCTTTGGCCCTATGCCAGGAGTGAGGGGTCTGTGTGCGTCCTTGGCTTTCTACAAGCAGAGAATGTATGTGACCAGAGGTCACCAACGGCAAGCAGAGAAGCAACTCTGAAGCAGAAAAATGAGGTGGTGGGACTAGACGCCAGGCTACCTGGCTCTTAGTCTGATTTCTGCCACTTCTTTTTTTTTTTTTTTTTTTTTTTACTTTATTATTTTTTTTACTATTTTCTTTATTTACATTTCAAATGCTATCCCGAAAGTTTCCTATCCCCCTCCCCCCACCTCTGCTCCCCTACCCACCCACTCCCACTACTTGACCCAGGCCTTGCCTTGTGCTGATTTCTGCCACTTCTTAGCAGCATTCCTTATGTGCTCTCGGTGTAGAAAGGGTGTTGTTGATGTCTATTGTGTGAAATTATTAAAAACTAAATGTATAAATATCATCTTTTTAAGCCTTTTCAATGTCTAACATAAAATAAGCAACACAAAGTGATTTTTTTTTTTAAAGGCAGGGTTTTTCTGTGTAGCCCTTGCTGACCCCAACTTCCTTTGTAGACCAGGCTGGCCTCAAACTAACAGAGATCCACCTGCCTCTGTCTCCTGGGATTAAAATCGTGCTATCATGGCCAGCTTCAAGACACACACACACACACACACACACACACCCACACACATCTTGTGTTTGCCAAGATGTCCTTGAATTTGCCTTGTAATAGATGATGACCTTTAACCCTGACCCTTCTGTCTTCATCTCTGAACATTGAGATTACAGAACTGCATCACCATGCCTAATTTATTGAAACCCAAGGCTTCCTGTGTGCTAGGCAAGTGCTCTACCTGATCCTTGTCTATATCTGCATGTCCTCTGGAAACACTTCTAACCAGCACACACTGATTTGTCCCTGAGTTGGTATCTCAGGTCTCAGCCATTCTCAATCCCATCATGCATCACCAACCACGTAAACAAACAAACAAAACGGACACCTGTAAAACAGGAACCTATTGTCATTTACAATGAAGGAAATGCTTTATTAAGATTTCTTTGAATAATTTTAAGTTATATGGTAAAGGAGATACTTCCATGTGTGTAGATGCCCAAGGAAGCCAGAAGCATTGGAGCCCCGTGGTACTGGAGCGAACTGTCTGACATAGGCGAATGTGTGAATGGTACACAGTCTTAAGCCCTGAGCTGTCTCTCCAGTCCGAGGATCATCGCAGTCAGCAGGTGGAGGGCGTAGTTCAGTGGTAGGAGGTGAGCTCACTGTGTGCAAACCTGTGTTTGGTGGCCAGAAATGAAGACAAAACAACAATTGGGGCAAATACGGTAGCCCAGGCTGGCAAGTCTATATTTCCAGTACTCAGGGGCCTGAAGCAGAAGAATCATGAGTTCAAGACCACCCTGAACTTAAAAAAAAGTGAAGAATGGATAACATAACAAGTATAGGCCCTGATTCCAAACACAGACTCACACATGCGCATGGAGGCAGCCTTGCCTCTGCCCCTCTGCTAACGGTCCAAGAACGAGGGGTGCCTGTGGTTTGAGCCCTTCGGATGGTGGGGACAGCTCCTAAATATTTCAAACCAACTGACAGATTCCAGTATGATCTTACCTTTTGTTGACACTGAGAGGCAGGAGTATCTTTAGCACCAAAACGTACCCATGGGGGGTATGTGGAGAGATTTACTTAGAAAGAATGAGAGAGACCAGGGAGAGAGAGAGAGAGAGAAAGAGAGAGGGGGGAGAGAGAGAGAGAATAAATAAATAAATAAATAAATAAATAAATAAATAAATAAATAAATAAATAAAGTTTTATGATTAGGATGATTCTCTGAGCCAAATTTCAACCCTGGGCTCCTAGGCACACCTGTAAAAACAGACTCTCCTACCTGTCACTGCCAATGCCTGCAGCTCAAGTGGCTGTCACCATCGCAAGAAGTGTGGGAAGAAAGGGGGAAGGCAGGCCTGAGGGAGCATCCACCCACAGCTGGGGTCAAGGTGGCTTCATTATCCTGAACGGTGAGCCTCAGACCAACCGTGGCTCTGACTAAAGCATGGTACTTCCTGCCCTCAGCTTTCATTGCTACTTTTTAAATTCTATGTGCAGAGCCACCTCTGAGCATGACTTGGAGCCTGCCATGGGAAGTTTCCAGACTGTGTGACATCACTGCAGGGCATACCCCTCTCCTCCTAACTGTGCATGGCTTCACTGAAGAGCACACACTTCCCTTCCAGAGTGTGTGACTTCACTGCAGGGCACACACACCTCTCCCTCCTTTGTTGCCATTTTAGAGGATTAGGTGTAACCAGGCTAGCAATGTAAATATTCGATAGTATTTTTGTTTATTTTAACCAATGAACTTTAAAGGGTGGGCAGGCAATTCATTTACTCTTTAGCTCATTCTACCAGTCAGCAACAGGCTATTATTATCATTATTATTATTACCGTTATTACTATTATTATCGTTATTTTAACAGGATTTCACTATATCATTCTGGCTGACTTGAAACTCACTATGTAGGTCAAGTTGGTCTTGAACTCATAGAGATCCACCTGCCTCTGTCTCCTGAGTTTTGAGACTAAAGGCCTGTCAGTCTGAGACACTTTCTAAGTCACAGAATCTGTAGGTCATGACCCCACACAGGTCATATAGCTGAATGTGACTCTCTCTCTCTCTCTCTCTCTCTCTCTCTCTCTCTCTCTCTCTCACACACACACACACACACACACACACACACACACACACACCTTGAAAACAGTAAGAGATTTCTGAAAAGGTGATGAACAAGCCTGGGGCAGATCTACTGTGCTTACCCGAGCTGCATCCTGTCACTTCACTGAAGGCGTGGTTCTGGACATTCAGTGTCACCATCACATCAGGTAACAAATGCTGGCTGAAACAGAATCTACAGCATTGTGTGAACTGTGTACATACAACATTTTCTGATTTATAGAAACATGCTGGTTTACTTACAAAACACCAAAACCTTTATTACTTTGCTATTAATTCCTTAGCATGAAAGATTCAGGTCACTATGTTTTGAGTTTGTGTTATGTTAGAATAACTGATTTTAAAATTGATGTTTGAGCCAGGCAGTGATGGTGCACATATTTGATCCCAAGACTGGGGAGGTAGAGGCAGGTAGATCTCTACACTCAAAACCAGTCTGGTCTACAAATCAAGTTCCAGGACAGACATGGAGACAAACAAACAAAAAGTTTAAATTGTTGTTCTGAATTTCATGGGAAAAAATTAGATGAATCTTGACTTGAAATTAGAACAGAATTTCCAGTAATTTCTGAAATGTCCTTATGCTGTTTTCTACTATTTATGAAAAACAGCATTCTCAGTACTGGCGATTATATCATCAATCGACTCTGAAAAATGCTGAGAAAATTCTGTATTTAGAGTGCCAAATAGTCATTTAAGATTCAGTAGCTTCTTTGGAACTGAGCCAGCAGGTAGCTGGAGATGAGGCTCAGCAGTGAGGATCACTTGATGCTCTCACTGAGGTTGCCAGTTTCCTTACCAGCAACTGTTGTTGGCTTATAACAACCTGTAGCACCAGTTCCAGGAGTTCTGACGCCCTCTTCTGGCCCCCATAGGCATTGCATACACATGGTGCACATAGACACATGGAGATAAAACCCATACATATAAAATAAGAATAAACACACCTTTGAAAATAAATAATAAAAAAAAGCAACCATATATCATCAGTGTATAAATTTGCTTTCTTCATGTGGAGCAGAGATTGAGAGTGTGGAGCAGAGACTGAAGGAAAGGCCATCCAGAGACTGCTCTGGATCCCCTGGGGATCCGCCCCACATACAGTTGCCAAACTCAGATGCTATTGTGGATGCCAGGAAGTGCTTGCTGTCGGGAGCCTGATATGGCTGTTTTTTGAGAGGCTCTACCAGAACCTGACAAATACAGAGGCAGATGCTCGCAGCCAACCACTGGAATGAGCTCAGGGTCCCCAATGGAGGAGCTAAAGAAGTGACTGAAGGACTGAGGGGGTTTGCAACCCCATGTGGGAAGCAACAGTGTCAATTGGCCAGATCTCCAGGAGCTCCTGGGGACTGGCCCAAACCAAAAAGTACACATGGAGGGACCCATGACTCTGGGCTCATATGTAGCAGAGGCCTTGTTAGACATTAATGGGAGGAGAAGCCCTTGGTCCTGAGGGGGTTCCATGCCCCAGTGTAGGGGAATGCCAGGGTGGGAAGGTGGGTTGGGGAGCACTCTCGTAGAGGCAGGGGGAAAAGGATGGGATGGGGGTTCCAGGGGGGATACTTGGATAGGGGATAACATTTGAAATGTAAATAAAGAAAATATCCAATGGGCTTCCAATTTCTTTCTCTGCCTGTAGCAGATCCTCTGCCACAGGGGTCCATACCCAAATAGCATTAGGAGGGAGCGAGCCTCCCAGAAGTTCAGACAGGACTGTGAGTTCAGGGAGGACCACCACTGCTGCTCAGAGGAACCTGCCCAGAACCCTCAGGACACAGGAACCAAAGGGCTGCCTCGGACAGGAGTATTCCAGTTTCTGTCTGCGCCCAGAGCTGATCCTATGCCATAGAGCTACATATACAAATTCCTCCCAGAGAGAACTGGTATCCCAGGAGTGCCTACACACTTGTGAACACAGGTAAGACCACCATTTCTCTTTAAATTCCTGGCCCAAGAGGGACACTCACAGAGTCATCAAGACATAGGAACCAAGGATCAGCTGGGGACAGGATCCTTCTGGTCTCTGTCTGCACCCCAGAGCTGATCCTGTACCACAACTCTCCATACCCAAATTCCTCCTGGAGTGAACTGTTCTCCCAGGAGTAATGACACACATGCTTGCAGGAGGGACAAACCAAAGTCAGAGACAGCAAAACCAGCTAACACCAGAGATAACCAGATAGCAAAAGGCAAGCAGAAGAACATAAACAACAGAAACCAAGACTACTTGGCACCATCAGAAACCAGTTCTCCTACCAAGTGCCATCTTGGGCGCAATCTCAGCAGAGGGTCCCAAGGACCCCAGAGGACTCTTCACACTCCAGGAACCCTACCACACCCGGGATCTTGAGATTACTGGAGAGTGGAATGCAACATCTGTTCCAAAAAACCCAGAAGGTCTTGTGCTAGCAGGAACAGGGACAAAGGACACCTGCCCAACCAGTGGCTGGGGTTCATTCTGGTCGGTGCCATCCCCCCCCCCCGCCATCTTGGGCACGATCTCGGAAGAGGGTCTCAAGGTCCCCAGAGGACTCTCCATGCTGTAGGCACCCTAGTACACCCGGGATCTTGAGATCACTGGTGAGTGAAATGCAATATCAGTTCCAAAAATTACCCAGAGGGTCTTGTGCTAGCACCAACAGAGTCAAAGAACAAAGGCAGGCCCTAGCACACCCAGAATCTTGGGATCACTGAGACCAGTCTATGCAGGAGAGCACATGGGCAGCAGAAGAAACAGAGCTTCTTGGACAGGGTCCCTTCTGGTCTTCATCCTCAACCAGGAGACAGAGCTGAGACTGAAACACCTGGATACCTTCCCTGCCAGAGGAGAGTCAGCCTCCAGGGAGGGCTCTGACTGCAGGAATCAGGAAGTGAATCTGAGCTCCAAACTTCTGTGCACCTTCCCTGTAAGAGGAGAGCTTGCCTGCAGAGAGAGTTCTGACCACTGGGACTCAGGAGAGAGTTGGTCTCCCAGGAGTGCTGACAGAGGCTAAAGAGTCACATGAGGAACAAGCTCCTGCCAGAGACAGCAAGAACATCTAACACCAGAGATTACCAGATGGTGAAAGGCAAATGAAAGTATTTTACTACCAAAAACCAAGACAACTGGACATCATCAGAACCCAGTATGCCCACCACAGTGAGTCCTGGATACCCCAACACACCCGAAAAGCAAGATTCAGATTTAAAATCATATCTCATGATGCTGGTAGAGGATTTTAAGAAGGGCATTAATAACTCACTTAAAGAAATACAGGAGAACACTGCTAAACAGGTAGAGGCCATTAAAGAGGAAGCACAAAAATCCCTCAAGGAATTAGAGGAAAAAACTGCTAAACAGGTAGAAGACCTTAAAGAGGAAACACAAAAATCCCTTACAAAATTATAGGAAAACGCAACCAAACAAGTGATGGAATTGAACAAAACCATCCAAGATCTAAAAATGGAAGTAGAAACAATGAGGAAAACCCAAAGGGAGACAACTCTGGAGATAGAAACCCTAAGAAAGAAAGCAGGAACCATAGATGTGAGAATCAGCAACAGAATACAAGAGATGGAAGACAGAATCTCAGGTGAAGAAGATTCCATAGAAAACATTGACACAACAATCAAAGAAAATGCAAAATGCAAAAGGATCCTAACCCAAAACATCCAGGAAATCCAGGACAGAATGAGAAGACCAAACCTAAGGATATTAGGTATAGAGGATAATGAAGATTTTCAACTTATAGGGCCAGTAAATATCTTCAACAAAATTATAGGAGAAAACTTCCCCAACTTAAAGAAAGAGATGCCCATGAACATACAAGAAGCCTACAGAACTCCAAATAGACGGGACTAGAAAAGAAATTCCTCCCAACACATAATAATCAGAACAACAAATGCACTAAATGAAGATAGAATATTAAAAGGAGTAAGAGAAAAAGGCCAAATAACATATAAAGGCAGACCTATTAGAATTACACCGGACTTCTCACAAGAGACTATGAAAGCCAGAAGATCCTGGACAGATGTTATACAGACCCTAAGAAAACACAAATGCCAGCCCAGGCTACTAGACCCAGCTAAAATCTCAATTACAATAAACGAAGAAACCAAAGTATTTCATGACAGAACCAAATTCACACAATATCTTTCCATGACTCCAGCCTTTCAAAGGATAATAAAGGGAAAACTCCAACACAAGGACAGAAGTTACACCCTAGGAAAAGCAAGAAAGTAATCTTTCAACAAACCTAAAAGAAGACAGCCGCAAGAACAGAATCCCAACTCTAACAACAAAAATAACAGGAAGCAACAATTACTTTTCCTTAATATCTTGTAATATCAATGGACTCAATTCCCCCATAAAAAGACATAGACTAACAAACTGGCTAAACAAACAGGACCCAACTTTTTGCTGCTTACAGGAAACTGACCTCAGGGAAAATAACAGACACTACCTCAGAGTAAAAGGCTGGAAAACAATTTTCCAAGCAAATGGTCCAAAGAAACAAGCTGGAGTAGCCATTCTAATTTCGAATAAACTCGACTTACAACCCAAAGTTATCAAAAAGGACAAGGAGGGGCACTGCATATTCATAAAAGGTATAATCTTCGAAGATGAACTGTCAGTTCTGAATATCTATGCTCAAAGTGCAAGGGCAGTCACTTTCATTTAAGAAACTATAGTAAAGCTCAAAGCACACATTGCTCCTCACACAATAATAGTGGGAGACTTCAACACCCCACTCTCACCAGTGGAAAGATCCTGGAAACAGAAACTAAACAGAGA
>NC_034604.1:7321895-7323124 GCF_900095145.1 Mus pahari | reverse complement strand
GAGAGAGAGAGAGAGAGAGAGAGAGAGAGAGAGAGAGAGAGAGATCTGATTCATGCGTCTATGCAGTTTCAGTGCAGAACACATTATAGGTGGATATGAGGTAACTCACAGGTTTGCTTCTACAGGAAGTGTGGATGAGACACAAGTGGGTAGATGTATGGCAGGGGGAAGACATATTCCCTGAATGTCTGCCACATACCAAGCATAAGGCAACAATGGTTATGATATAAAAATAGAAACCTCAAGATCCATACTCAACAGTGTCTCAAATGCTTGCAGTGACAGCATCAAGGGTGAAGACGAGTAGATCCCATAGTTCCGCTGGCCAGCCAGACTACCAACTACCCTACTTGTTCTAAGTCCTGTCTCAGAAAAAAACAAAGTGAGCAGCTGAGATTCTCTTCTAGCCTACAAATATGTGCATGCACACACACACACACACACACACACACACACACACACACACACGTGTATGCAAGTTAAACATTACTGCAGGTAGACATAGTCATATGTGCCAAGAGATGGGCAAGTCTTAACAAGAAGCTCCCAGAGAGAGCAGACCTGAAGCCCAGCTGCCAGCCTGCATTCACAGAAAGTCTCCTCCACGAAGCTACATCCAAAGTCAAGTCCACTTCTAAGACCGGGTCTGCAGAATGCTGTCCCACTAAACTAGTGAGAGGGATGGAAGAGAAGAAAAACTACCCGTGGCCTCATCACCACCTGAGGCCAAAGCTTTTGTAAGGACAAAAGGCCCACGATGGAATCTCCTCCCCAGGAGCCCAGCCTAGCTGCCTGCTGGCCCTGGGACTCTGTCTCCCCAAAAACCTCAATTTCAGAAAACCACAGGAGCTTGCTTTGACCTGGGGATCCCGAATGCGGTGAAAGGATTTTTAAAACAACTAGAAACCAGTTTGCACCCTGGAGTCTCAAAGCTTGCCCCAGTTCAGCATGAGCCTGGGCTACGTAGAGAGTTTTAAAAACAAACAAACAACTCGACACAGTGGGGACTACCTGGGAGAGTGGTGAACTCCTAAGAGGATGGTCTAGCTTGCAGAAGCCCCAGGCTCCACCCCAGCACCACAAATGGAACAAACACACCATTTTAAAAGCAAACAAAGCTACCTCCTGAAAAGCAGAAAAAAGAAAGAAAGAAAGAAAGAAAGAAAGAAAGAAAGAAAGAAAGAAAGAAAGAAAGAAAGAAAGAAAAGAAAAAAAAAGAAAAGAAAAGA
>NC_034604.1:7320484-7321775 GCF_900095145.1 Mus pahari | reverse complement strand
GAAAAGAAAAGAAAAGGAAAAGAAAAGAAAAGAAAAGAAAAGAAAAGAAAGAAAAGAATACAAGAAAAGGAGGAGAAGAAAAACTGGGGCTGGGGCTGGGTAAACAAGCCAGCTGGTAAAGCTGCTGTGAGGACTTGGGGACCCCTAGCACTGAAGACCAGGCATAGTGACACAGGCTTATAATTCCAGCTCTGGGAGGAAGAGACCCTGGGGATCGCTGGCAGTCTGCCTAACCTAATAGGAGACCCCATGTCCCAAAGAATGGCTTTGCCTTCAAACATATGATGGTTAGTTTCAGGGGAACACACACACACATACACGTGAAAAATCAACAATCAAAATAAAATTAATGCCAAACTACATTTATTTTCTAAGGGGAAAAGATAATATAAGCAGAGATGGTAAAGTGACCAAAAATGGAATATCTTACATTTTAAAAGCATAAGAATTAAGCCAGGCAGAGATAGCTCAGCCTTTAACTCCAGCACTCGGGAGGCAGAAGCAGGCAGATCTCTGTGAGTTAGTTGCCAGCACAGTCTACATAGAGTTCCAGGACAGCCAGGGCTCCACTGAAAAACAAACAAACAAAACAATGGAGAGCAATAGAGGCTAGAAGTAGACATACAAGGCCAGTCCCCACTTACACATACACATGCACACATGCACAATAAAATAACAGAGAAGAGAGATACACTGTAGCATAGACATAACCAGTGTGGAAAGGAACTATCCTAAGGACCTCAGGACTGTTCACTGCTGTCAGGAGCAGGCACCCTAAGGAAAGGGAAAGACCTCAGACCCTGGAATCAGAAAGACCTTTCTTTCCCTTAGAACTGTTCCAGACTGAAAAAGAAGCAAATCACATGACAGCTAAATCTGTCTTGTGTTTCTAGAATTCAGCTCCAAAAATCAAAAAGACATCCCTACAACGGTTGGTCAGACTGTTCACAACAACAGTTGGTCAGCTCTGAGTACAGCTTTAACCCACTGTTGTGTTGGTGGCAATACTAACCTTGTGCTCACCCAGTGGAGATGGAGGGATACATCACAGGATGTTTACAGCTTAAAATTATCTATCTGTCTCTCTTTTTTTTTTTTTTTTGCTTGCAAATTTTATTATTATTATTATTATTATTATTATTATTTTCTTTATTTACATTTCAAATGCTATCCCGAAAGTTTCCTATACCCCTCCCCCCACCTCTGCTCCCCTACACACCCACTCCCACTACGTGGCCCAGGCCATGCCTTGTGCTGGGTCATATAAAGTTTGTAAGACCAAGGGGCCTCT
>NC_034604.1:7312116-7320473 GCF_900095145.1 Mus pahari | reverse complement strand
AGTTTCTCTCCATTTACTTTGATGTTGGCTACTGGTTTGCTGTAGATTGCTTTTATCATGTTGAATTCCCAATCTTTCCAAGACTTTTATCATGAAGGGGTATTGGATTTTGTCAAATGCTTTCTCAGCATCCATCTATCTATCTTTCTATCTTTCTATCTTTCTATCTTTCTATCTATCTATCTATCTATCTATCTATCTATCTATCTATCTATCTGTCTATTTACCTATCTATCTATCTGTCTGTCTGTCTATCTATCTTTCTATCTATCTATCTATCTATCTACCTATCTATCTATCATCTATCTATCTGTCTGTCTTTCTATCTATCTATCTATCTATCTATCTATCTATCTATCTATCTATCTATCTCATGATTGAACCTAGAGCTTCAGGCATGTTTTGGTCCCAGTTCTGCATTTCAAATCTAAGTTTATATCTCTAAAATTATAATGTTGACTCACCGTGCTTACTTAGATATAATGTAGGCATTTTAATATTCAGTAGTTATATTAGAAATGAGCCTCCTGTGGTCAGGGTACACAAAAGTTATATTTCTGAATTTCTAGGACACTAGAAGTTCCTCTGTAAACAGAACAGCTTTCTTGCTTTTTTCGCTCTCTCTTCTTTTGGTACTATTTTGAGACTTCTCTATACACTTCCACTCTATCAAAATAAGCCACTTAAATATAAATAGGAAGGATTTTAATTGTTTCCTAAGCTGGCTTAGGATGGTTTCATACGGGAATAGCAAGCAAGTTCTTTTGGGTTGTTTTTTGGTTGGTTGGTTGGTTGGTTTGGGGTTTTTTGTGTGTGGGGGGGAGTATTTGTTTGTTTGTATTGTTTGTTTGTTTTTTCAAGACATGGTTTCTCTGCATAGCATTGACTGTCCTAGAACTCACTCTGTAGACCAGGCTGGACTTAAACTCATGGAAGCTCTCTTGTCTCTGACTCCCAAGTGCTGGGATTAAAGGCACTGGCCACCACAACTGGCACAAGCCGATTTTTCAGATCACTATTTCTTAACCAAATTTGAAAACTGCCAAAATACATAAGAATCATTTGTAAGATGCAAAAAATTTGCCTTCAGAACAAAATAAATCTGTGCCCACTTAGCTTCATTTCAGGAAAGCAAGGAAATATGATTGCTACTTTATCAGCAATAACCTGATTTTACTGTTCATCCATTAGCCGGCAGAGCTCCTTTAAGGAGGCGGCCTGACTAAAGTTCTAGAGGAGATTGGCTTAGTGACTCTGCACTTGGCCTATGTTCGCGACATTTGCTGTGGAGCTCTGTAGCTCTTCTCACTGGAAGGGTGTTTGCATGTGCATGTGGGTGTAATAGCTGTAACCTTAGCATTCAAGAGGATAAGCCAGGAGAACTGTGGTTTTGAGGCCAGCCTGGGCTACATAGAAAATTTGAGACGACCTTGGGCTATGTAGAAAGATCCTGTCTCAAACAGCAAACAAAGGATTTTTATATTCAATTTTCTTTCAAGTACGGGGGGAGAACTATACATAAATGGTTATGCACAAAGTGGGGAGCTGTTTCAAGTATTTTAACACCGCTGATATGCTATAAGTGGCAAGGTCAATTGAACAATGTTATTATTGTCTTGTAGTCTGTGGTAGTTGAGAAAATGAGGCTATGATGTTTGGGAGTGATTCGGGCAAATGAGAATGCTTCCTGAGGAGGTGAGGCAATGTCAGAGCCTGCAAAATTCAAATGAACACCCAGGAGGAACAACAGTTAGAGGAAGCAACGGTGTTTACTCAAGAGAGACTGCTTCAAGGGAACACAAAATTGTTTCCAAATATCCACAGCAACTGTGTGTGGAAAGGGAACTGCGTTTATTCTGCATAATCAAACAGGAAAACAAGCCCCTGACTCCTGCTGTCTGTTGAATGAAAGATTGGGGATTTAAAAAACAAAAAAACAAAAAAAACAGTCAATGGCTGAAGCTTGCTAACATGAGCTCTCCTGTAACCTTACAAATTACAGAGTCTGGCTTCCACTTCTTCACAAACATTGAAGCTTTGGAGAAATGATTCCTAACACCATACAAACACATACGTGCACACATACACACACACACACACACACACATGCTATAACAAAGCTTTTTCAAATCTAAGTTTATATCTCTAAAATTATAATGTTGAGTTACCCTGCTTACTTAATATTTAATATTCTGTAGTATATTAGAATATTAAAATGCCTACACTGTATCTAAGTTTTGGAAATGAGCCTCCTGTGGTCAGGGTACACATAAGTTATATTTCTGAACTTCTAGGACACCAGAGTCTGAGAGAGGCCAAGGGGATGTTACTGAAGAAACAATTCCTCCTTTGGATCTTCTTCAAGAATTGGAACAATAAAGTTAGAAAGTGAATATACTGGGCTCCATGATGCTTGCTTCCTGCTGCTCACCCTTGGCCCTGTCTGTCCTCATCATGTGCGTGTGGACCAGCATCCCATACTCTGTATGCTACCAGGTCTCAGAGAGGAGCTTATTTAAAGAAAGGAAGTAGCTTGGGCAAGAATACCAGCTGTACTCAGCCTCGGTCAAGACCCTGAGCCTCCACAGGAAAATAGCTCTGGGCCAAAGAACAAGGCCTCCCACCTCAGCTATGCTTTCCAGAAGGAAGAAAGACCCTGACTGAGGAAGAAGAGGTGAACAGTGCACACCCACCAAAGGGTCTTTTTGTTTTTCTCCCTTCCTCCCTGCCCCTTCCTTCCCTTCCCCCTCCCTTCCTCCCTTTCTCCCTCCCTCCCTCCCTCCCTTCCTTTCTTCTTCCTTCAATGACAGTTTGGATCCAGACTTTAGCTGAGCTCACAGAGCCCCACCCTGATGGACTGCAGCCCTCTGAAACCATGAGCCAAAATAAAGGTTCACCCTCTTAAGTTGTTTCTGCCCAATGCTTTGTTACTGTAACTGAGCACACAACTTAGTGGTGGATCTTCAGCAACTTCCTTCAAAGTTCTGGAAGCTAAGGGTAGTGTAGACAAAAGGAAGCCCGCATGCACAGGCTTCTGTTTCCTGGATCTCTATGAGTCCCTCAGTAGATCTGTGGCTTCCTTCTCTTACCACGCCTTCCCCCAGTGCCTCTTCAGTACCATAAATACAGTTTTAAACTTTGGCTATGTGCTAGGCATGGTGGATCATGCTTATAATCCCAGCACTCAGGAAGCAAAGGCAGAGGCACTCAGATCTCCGTAAATTTGAGAGCAGCCTGGCCTACATAGTGAGTTCCAGCCCAGACAAGGCTATATACTAAGACTCTGTCTCAAAACAATTAATTAATTAATTAATTAATTAATTAAAATTTCAATCATGTTTTAAAATAACAAAAATGAAATTTTGGTTATCTAGTGACCTTACCCACCAGGACACTTTGCCTCCCACTGTCCCTAGCACCCCTGTGTCTTGGCCTCCTGGGATACTGTACACGCCCAGCTTTTTAACCCACTCTCCTTTGGATCACATTGATACCACCACTTGAGACACACTTGCTTCCCTCTATCCTTCACTCCTCTTTCAAGTTGTCAGTTAAGTAACTCGGGCATCTTATCTTCCTTGACCCCTGATGGAGCTAAGTCTTCCTATTGGGTGCTCTGCTTGCTTCTGTTCAGGGGACTCGAAACATACTGAATGCCTGGCACCAGCCAGCCAGAACAGGAACCCAAAAAGACCACCAACACCACCCGTTCCAGAGGGGCCATGCATAGTGAACTGAAGTCCCTACTAGCCTTTCCTCTTAAGCTAGTGAGTGTGGCAAGAAACTGACTAATGTCATACGTTGGGGCCTGACTCTACCCCCTGGACGCCCTAAGCAGAGATTCCGACTCTTCACGGGACCTTGGAGCCAAAAAGTACACATGGCAGCACTGTCTTGCACCAACTCTGCGTTCAGCCTACCTGACCTAAAAGGCCCAACATCCTGACCACACCTTGCTTCCAAGCAACTATTTTACATCCAAAGTCAAGAGGTGGAATGAGTGGCCTTTCCTGAAATTACAAACATATAGCTAAGGAGATCACCAGCATCTGGCAACGGAGGAGACGAAAGGTTCGAGAGGCAGAGCATCTGGGTGGACTCCAGGGAGGCCATGGAGCATTGAGACACCTGGAGGCTTGACTCCTGAGCAGAGCAGATGAGGGCCAAAGCCCAGGACAGCCCGCCACTGTTGGCAAGGAGAGGGCCCCACAGATAACCAGGGACAGACCAGAGCACAGCTTTCCTTCGTCCCACTTAACGTAGACAATCCAATTTAGCAGTGTGCTATCACAACAAAGTAATGGCTATGCAGAACAAGAGGGATCGAGGCTGGCAGCTAGACACATTTCAAACACTTGATACCACGAAAGCAAGAAGTCACCATAAGAAGAGATGTGAAGAAGAGAGTAAGAGAACTGCCCGGTGAAAAAAGATGGAGGTGGATACCACATGTCCAAAAGGGCAGAACAGCTGGCAGTCGGGGTACAGAGGTGTCGAGTCTAAAGCATCAATGTGAGTAAACCCATGCTTCTGGTATTAACCAGGGCTGCCACAGGTTACCCTGATGTAGACGAAACCTGGAGGTAGCCTACCCCATCTCTATCAGGTAAACAACTTAGTCGAAAACTTCCTCAGAACAACATTCACCCTTTCCCCCCAAGCAAAAGGAAAGAAAAACAATCATGCCCAAGGCAAATAGGAGAAGTATTATGGAGAGCCATTCCCGGGATCTTAGTGGGGAATGGTGTTGTTTTCTCAAAGACACACAAGCTGCGGGAGCACGCTGCAGGGAGCGCACAGAGAGCTTGAAAGGCTGCAGGACACCCTCCACTTCCTGCTCATCCTCCTGTCACCAGGATGTGGATGGGGCAAGGAAGATGAGAGACTTCCTGCAGCCTTGGCTCCGCAGGCTGGGCTGCCCTATGCTGGAGGAGGCTCTGTCCAGCAGAGCAGGGAGGAGGAAATCTCGCTTCCTCTTTTCAGTCACTCAAGAGGTGGTACAGAGGGGCGTGGGAAGTCAGTTCATTGTCGTTGACACCACAGCCCGGTTTCTCAAATCAGCCCTCTAATTACGTTCAGATCAAGAGCAAGGAGGGAAGTTGAAAGGAAGGTTTTCTCAATCTGTCACAGGCTCAGAATGGTCACAGGGTAGCTATACCGATGTTATAATATCCAGAAACAGTGAACTCAGAGACCATTGCCCTCCCCCAACCACAGGCTAATGACACCTCCCTCACACACTAAGCTGTATGCACTGCCAAAAACCATCAGGAGAAAAGAAAATCAAGTTTGGAGAACTGGTTTTCTGTAGCTCATATAGGGCCATTCAACATGAGCGGGAGGGGCCTGGGGAAGGAAGGCATTTGGGAACCATTGTTCACGTAGAAAAAAACCACTCACACTATAAACAGTAAATGGCCTGGGTAATGTAGTTGCCCAAGATCCTGTTGAAAAGTTTTACTCATTACTCTTGTTATTGTTATTATCGGAGACATTCCCTCCTACACATCCTTCCTAGCTCCTGGCAGGAGATGAGTCTTGATCAAAAGCAAAGAATATCCAATCTCCCCTTCCAATTACTAAGAACCAGAGGGAGAGAAGGCTGCCAAGGCTGCTCTCTGCCATTAGTAATGGATGGGAATCTTGACAGGCATGAGCTAAGCTGAATAACTTCCTCCAAACAGCAACTCCCCAAAAGAGCCTCGAAGAGCAACTGAGGAACATTTTCCAAATAACCGAAGTCCACATCTAGACAGATGTTCTTAGGTTCTCAGGTAAGAATCTACTGTAGAGATGTCTTGGCATGTGTAGGGTATTCACAAGTAGATTTTGCGCTTCTTTCTAGTAAGTCGGAGCTTGGGACACTCTTACTTGGCCAACAGTAAGCCTCTGAGAAATTCATCTGTGAATGCTGACGTCCAGGTGCCACGTGACCAACCCCAGACTCCCCAATAACACCAAGTAACACCTCACTAGTTTGAGTGCCTGTAGCCTTCCTTTCAAGCCCATTGAAGTTAAATGCTAAGCCTGCCTCTTAGGTTTGAAACCTTGCATGATTTTCTTAACCTATCTAAGGTTCAGCATTTTTAATATTGTAAGAGAGACATAATGATACTCCCTCTCTCCTTTGTTTTCTTTCCTCCCTCCCTCCCTCTCTCCCTTCCTTCCCTCCTTCCTCCCTTCCTCCCTTCCTTCCTTTCTTTTTTCAACAAATATTTATGTGTCATCTACAATTGTAAGTACTAAAGACAAAGCATAGCTTGGATGTGGCTCACTTGGTAAGAGTGCTTGCCTAGCATACAGGAAGCCCTGGGTTTGGTCCCAGTTCAGTATAAAACTGGGCGTGGTAGAGTACCCCATGGACGTAGGAGGAACAGAAGTTCAAAGCTCCTTGTCTACATAAGGACTTTGAGGCCAGCCTGGAATACCTGAGAACCTGTCTTAAAACCTAGAAATTAATAAATTAAGGGAGGCAGGGAGGGAGGGGAGGAAGAGGGGAAGGAAGGAAGCAGGAGAGGGAGGGAGGGAGGGAGGGAGGGAGGGAGGGAGGGTAAAGCACTGAAGCTGAATTCATCTAAGTGGGAAGGAGGCACACTGTAAGCATTAAACAAACATTTATTTAGTGGGTTATCAAACCAATAACTACCTGGCTGAATACGGGATGTGAGTTTCACAGACACATTTTTCAAGGTGAAATTACAGCAGTTGCTCTGGGAAGATTTATCCAGTCAACGTGCATCCTACCGAAGCTGGCTTTTTGAAGGGTGCACTATTAATTCACTTCCCTAAGACCGGAAATTGAGTAGATTAATCTAAGTTTCATCACTCTTTACATTTAAATGTTAAATCACACCCAAAGACAGGAGGGGAATCATCACAGCTCAGAGCTATCCTTCTGGTTGATAAAAATTAACATTTTCAAAACCCAGGGTCTCAGAGAAACTGCAATGAGGTTTCTGGTGAGGAGTTTTCTGTAGTGAGTATTGGAGAAGATGTTAGAAAAGCCTTCTGCCCTCTCACTGCTGGGAAAGGAGCGCTCTGGGCATTTCTACATCCACAGCAACCTTTCTGCCTCCTCCCAGGGAGCCCTGGCTTAGTGTCAGGACTCTCCTTCACCAATTCTTCACTGAAGAATCAATGAGGGTGTGGAGAGCTGCCTTCTTTTTCTCTGACCTGCCTCCTCTACTGGTGCCAACTCCATTTGGAGGAGAGTCACAGGGAGCTGTTTGTGCAGGGAGTGGCCCTGCCTTCCCTTTCAGTCCCTGCAGCCACCCCCTCGCCTCTGATCTTTACCACCTAATTCCCAGCAGCCTGCTGTGTTGCTGCAACAAGAGGGAACTCTTTCTTAATGCAGCACAGAGGTGTCTGTAGGCAGCCAAAGATGGGCACCACTGGCCACAGCTGGTTAGATGTGGTTTTCCAGACTTGTTTGTACCCCTTTGTGACTAATACTTACCTACTAGTTGGCTGGGCTGAGACCTCTCTCCTACTCATCTGGCACTTGGAACACTATCAGCCAGCTTCCCAAACACTGCCAAACTCATTCACAGGCAAGGTGGAGGGTCTGGGTGGAAATGTATAGAAAGGCCCCAGGGAATAAAGAGAAATTGAAGCAAGGACTCCAGGAGCACCAGGATGCCTGCTTACACAGGATGCTTACACCCCATCAGCTGATTGGATGATATCACAGTGGTCCATGCAAAAGGCAGGGGCCAGATAGGAAAACTTTTTGTGATCTCAACTTGTTGAGCAAGTCTTTATTTGTAAGGTAATGCAGATTCACTGACGTTTAAATTAGTCAAAAACTAAGTTAATCTAGAATTATACAAAACATATGGCAAGCTTTGAGCTTGAACTAACTCATAAATAAATAAGAAGTTCTAGAATAGTAAGAGGCTGGACCAATAAGGCAGTTGACAGAAGCACAGTGTCTGCACTCTAGGAATCTATCACTCACCAAGGGGCAGACTGTGTAAGCCACAGCAGTTTGTGTGAGGGAATATGACACTCTACAGCTACACCAAAAGATGAAGCATCTGCATATATGTGGATATGAAGATAGCTAGCAGCCAGGTGGACTCAGAGGGCAGCCAGGTGGACTCATTGGGCAGCCAGGTGGGCTCAGTGGGCAGCCAGGTGGACTCAGAGGGCAGCCAGGTGGACTCAGAGGGCAGGCAGGTGGGCTCAATGGGTAGGCAGGTGGGCTCAATGGGCAGGCAGGTGGGCTCAGTGGGCAGGCAGGGTGAATTTAGTGGCAGAGAGCATGACAGGAGTACATGAGGCCTCAGCACTACAAAGACTAAGACCCAAGTGTGTGTGTGTGTGTGTGTGTGTGTGTGTGTGTGTGTGTGTGTGTG
>NC_034604.1:7303873-7311812 GCF_900095145.1 Mus pahari | reverse complement strand
GTGTGTGTGTGTGTGTGTGTGTGTGTGCTCGTGCATGTGCGTGTGTGCATGTGCGTGTGTGTGTGAGTGTGTGTGTGTGTGTGTGTGAGTGCATGTGCGTGTGTGTGAGTGTGTGAGTGTGTGTGTGTGTGTGTGTGTGAAGAAAATACAGAGACAGAAGAGAATAGATAGCATGCCACTGCTTGGTGGTCTCGTTTGGTTCGTTTGAGGGTTTTTTAGGATATAGTAGTATCTATTTAGTATATAAAGTAACGGAGTTTCCCAGTGACATTTTCACTCATACTTCCACATCCATTCCCATTTGGCCTCTCTTCTTTCCCTCCCTATTGCCCCCTTCCTCTTCCCGAGAGGCCCCTCTTCTATTTCATGTGATATCTATGTCCATCCAGATTCTACATATAAAAGAAAGCACACACACTTGTCTTTCTGGGTCTGGCTTTTGTTTTTCACTTAGCATGATGATTTCCAGTTTATCCACATTCCTGTAAATGACATCATTTAATTCTTCTTTCATAGCCGAATAAAACTCTTTTGCTTGTATTCACCACATTTTCTCCATTTTAAACTAAAAAGTCAATCATATATAGTATAATACCATTTCAGATACTCCAAAAAATAATTTTAAAGTAAACTATCCCATATATGTATTGCATGTTTGTGTACATGTTATGATGTTTCTGAAAGTCGTGAGACAGATTGACATGGATAAAGGTATTTGTTGTCAAACCTGATAACCTAAATTGTCCCCAGAACACGGAAGGTAAAGGGAGAGAACCAACTCCTATAGCTGTCCTCCACATACCTGTAAGTGGCACACATAATCTCCCTACACACACACATAGGCACACACATGTACACACACAGATACACATACCTATCCACACATATGCATGCACACACACAGTTGTGTGAGAGGAACACAACTTTTGCTGTTTATTCTGTGTGCTTCTGTATGTCTCAAACACTTAGAATATGCAACTGATAATATATAAATGGGCAGGGTACATAGCTGGGTTTAGTCTCCAGCACCACACACTTTAAAAGAATAAATAAATAAATAAATAAATAAGAATAAAACTAGTAAGCTAGCTCTAGATGTATTTATCAGAAGTTTCATTAATATACAACATTAGCTTAAAAAGAAGGACACAAAATAGGATTCGTATTATGTATACATCTAAGTTGGTAATTTGAATACAAATGCCCAAATAGTTCCCAAAAGAGTTTATGTGGAATTAGCATTATTGTTTCTCTCATTCAGCGACAGTAAGTAGGTAGTTAAGCAATCAGGTACTGGTGAATTTCCTTAACATGGTGTTATGCTTTGCATATTTTATGTTTTTACACATATTATGGTGACCATAAACATGTACTTTTTTTGTCAAGTTCTTAAAGTATTACTAACTGTTAAGATTTTTTTACAATTATATGTATGGGGAAGGGGCACTATGTATATGTAAGTACAGAACTTCCTTGTTTACGCCAATAAATAATAAAGTCAAGACTCCATCTTTAAAATATTAAGATAAATAAGATAACCAGCAAAAATAAATAGGACTAAAATCCCAAAATAAATTAGATCACTAAGAGTTTCTCCTTTCACTTTCATTGCAGAGCAGTGTGTTTTCTGCCAAGCTGCTGCTCTTACGACACACAACACATCCTCTTAAGAGACTGTACACAGCAAGGGTCAGTCCTTCCAATGCTGTGCCCAGGGAACTCTGCCCCAGGGCCAATGTTGAGGTGAGATTAAAACCCAAGTGTAGCACAGGTGGGACTCTGAGAGGGGACATCTAGACATGCAGTGGGGCCCTGCCTCACTGTCATTCTGTGACCCTCCTCCACCCACTTTGGGACCTAGAAGACCACAAGTGCTCAAGACTCTTTTCATTGATTGTCCTGAGTTGGAGAAAGCTCAAAATGATCAGAAACTGTAAGCTACTGCAGACACAACTACCAACTTTCCTAAACTTTTTAAAAAGTATTTTTAATTACATTTAGTCTGTGTTATATGTGTGTGTGTGTGTGTGTGTGTGTGTGAGCGTGTGTGTGTGTGTGTGTGTGTGTGTGTGTGTGAGCTTGCTGAGCGTCTCTGGTTAAGGCCCTACTTTACTGAACTCTTGAATAGTTTGTTGGATGGGGTTGTGGTATTATAAATGTCAAACTCCAATCATAGTATGAGTCTTATAAAAAAAGAGTTAATAAATAAATTAATAAATAAATAACAATAACAACAAAACACCTCTGTTCTTCCTAAGTTAGATTGAAATCTCTCTCTTGGTTGCTGCTGTTATCTGAAGAACACTCACTGGACAATCTACTAAGTAGTTATAAGCAGTTTTTGCTTTAAAATCAGATTTCCACCATCTCACCCACATAACCTAAAAAAGGTAGGAAACGTAACTCTATAATTTCTATTTTTCTCAAGTCAGAGATGTGTTTTGCCACATTCTTTCCCTCTGCCCTCTCCAATAAGCCAGGTGAGAGTTTTTATAGAAATGGTCTGTGTACAGTAGTAAAAGGTGACAGAAAAAGGGTACACCCTAAGTTCTTCTGGTTGTCAGGAAATAGTATCTACCTGTTAAAACCAAACTCCAAACGTAGTATGAGCCTTACAAGAAATGGTTATCAAAAAAAAAAAAAACATTCTTCCTAAACTAGATTAAAAACTGTCCCTTGGTTTCCATTGTTATCTGAAGGACACTCCTGGGACAATCTGCTAAGTAGTTATCAATATATTTTAACACTAGTATATTTGAAGATCAGATTTAGCTTTATTGTAGAGCATGTGTAAAATGCAATCCTCAGTATCAGAAAGAAGAATATATTTAAATGTATTTTAATAATCAAATGTATTAATAGAATGTATTAGCAACAAATAGGGATACTTTGGCCTCTTCCCTTTCCCACTTTCTTTCTCTGCCTCTCTGTCTCTCTGTCTCTCTCTGTCTCTCTGTCTCTCTGTCTCTCTCTCTCTCTCTCTCTCTCTCTCTCTCTCTCTCTTTTTGATCTAGCAAAACTCTTAGACTGAATAGAGCAGGCACCTTTGTCTTGTATCAGGTTTGGTGGTTATGATCTGTTTTTCCCAACAGTACAATTCCAGCTGTAAGTTTTCTGTAAATAGCGTTTATTACATTGGAGGATAGATTTCTGATTTCCTCAGGACCTTTATCATGAAGAAATGATATTTAAAAAGCCCTTCAGACTCTGCTGAGAACCTCTTCGATCTTACAGGCAATTTCAGAAAAGGTATGGGATCAACAAAAATAAGTAGCTTTCACATAGCAATAACACCACTGCTGAGAAGGAAATGAAGAAACATCGTACCCACAATAGCTTCAAACAGTGATGAACAGCAAGAACAGAGCTAAGCAAGGAAGTCAAAGGAGCCTGCAACTCACACGGCAGGACGAAGACAAAAGAAACCGAACAAGAAAGGAGATACTGGAAAGGATGTTCACACTCCTGGCTGAGCAGAACTGGGTTGTAAAAGATGACAACATTGCCAAGAGTTACCTCTGAGTCTAAGGCACTCTCCATCAAAATCCCAGAAGCACTTTTCAAAGAACTAAAAAAAAAAAAAAAAAATCCCTGCCATTAATGTGGAAGCAAGTGCCAATGCTATCCTTAGCAGAAAGAACATGAACACTTCTGGGGGTTCCGTGACACCTGACTTCATTATACCACAGAGCCACAGTGACAAAGGCAGCCAGGGACCGGAACAAAAACAGAGATTTAGACTGATAGATGATAGAGGGCCTGGAATAAGCCCATAGAGCTGTGGCCCCCAGATTTCGGACACGATCACCCAGTGTGAGCACTGGAAGAGGTACCTGTTCAATCTGGTGCTGGAGAAACTGGAGAGCTGCCGCAGAAGGGTGAAACTGGAGCCACGTTCTCTCACCAGCCCAGAAACCAACCCAAAATGGATCCAGTTTAAAAGCTGAAACGGTTAGACAACAACAGGGCAAATCCTTTAAGATACAGGCACAGGCAAGAACTTTCTCAACAGGACTTCAGTAGCACAGGAATCAACCGCAAAACCTGACAAACGCAATTTCGTGAAATAAAGTTTCTGCACTGTAAAGGTAATGAGGAGACAGCCTGCAGAATAGGAGGGAATCTTTCCCAACTATATTTTGCAGGTTAAGGACATGGAAAAAAAACGTGTGTGTGTGTGTGTGTGTGTGTGTGTGTGTGTGTGTGTGTGTGTGTGTGTGTGTATCTTCAAAAAATAAACAATAAGACCCAGATTGATGTCAGTGGAGGGCAGAGGAATAATTTAAAAATAAAAAAGCAACCATTTAAAGCCAGGTATCATGGCTCATGGTAGTAATTCTAGCATTCAGGAGGCAAGGCAAGATAGTTGCCAGAAGTTTAAAGCCAGCTAGGGCCATCTCGGTAGTCCTGCCTCAAACAAACAAAAAGGAAAGAAAAGCATTTGAGTCTGGGTGTGGTGGTCCACCCCTGGACGCCCCATACACAGAAAGCACAAGCAGAAGGATCTCTGCCAACTCCAGAGCAGCTAGAGCTACAGAGAAAGACTCACAAAGGCAAAATGTAGCTGCTGGAGAGGTGTGTTGGCACTTCAGAGCACTTGTTCCTGAAGAGGGCTAGAGTTTGCTTCCCAGCACCCGCGTGTGAGTCATCACTGTCTGTAACTCCAGTTCCAGGGGATCTGATGCCCTCAACAGGCACCAGGCACACATGCTTGTTTTTTGTTTTTTAATTCAGTGAGATGGCACAGTAAAGAGGCTTGGTGACAAATCTGGTGACCCGAGTTGGATCCTAGAGCCCTTGTAGTGGGAGAATTTACTCCCGCAGGTTACCTTCTGACTTCTACATACACAATGCTGCGCGTGTGCCCCACCACACACACTTAAAAATAAGTGCAATAGAAAGAACATTGAAGAGTACCATTTGAGAGCCACCATAATAGTGGATTACTGGAGAGTCACCTAGTGGAGGCTTAAATGGGTGGGTTTCATGAGGAACAGTAAGTACGTTAGCATCCCATTACTGAGACAAGGGACTAAAACAATCAGCTTATATGGAAAGTTTACTTCGAATCATTGTTTCAGAGACTTCTTTTCATAGTCATTTGGCCTCTGACTTATAGGCCTGTGGCAAAAGTTCATTATGATGTGGAATTACGAAGCAGAGGAAGACAGAAGAAAGGACCATACATGTAGGGGCAGAGCTCAATGTCTCCTTCAATAGCATGCCCCTAAGGATCTCACTATCCCATCTCTAAATTTCCCATCTCTTTCCAGTAGCGCCATAGACTGGAGACTGCATGGTCAACACATGGGCCTTTGGAAGGAACATTCAAAACAGGCAGATACAGCAGGATATTCAGACAGAGCAAACTGGATATTGCTGCTATTCCTCACAAGATGTCTGACATGGATGAAGTAGAAAATGGAAGCGTTATAGCAGAGAAAACTAGCTGAATGAGGTGTCCGCGGTAGCAGCAGCAGTGGGGAGAGTGTGGGCATGAACCTTCCTCCTAACCACACTGCTGCTGAGAAGGAAGGGTCTGCGTCTGGGCAAGAGGAAATACCAGGCAGCCCAGGGCCAAGCCCGCAGAGGGAAGACAAGTTCTCACTCTAGCTGAGGTCCTGGAAGACAAAGGACGACCAAAGAACTGCGCAGAGTGAAGGGGACTGCACAACCTTGTCAGCGGTACCTGTGCGTGCCTGTGTCTGGATTTTATCCAGGACAGGACAAAGAAAGGCAGTAGCCCTGTTGTTGGCAAAGCACAAGTGGCGACAGGATGAAATGATGTGACAAGGGTAAAAGTGACCCAGATGCTTATTTGCTGTGTCCTTGGGAGGTATAGAAGCCAGGTGATGTAGTACCAGCCAACAACCTGCTCTCGAAGAGTGCAGAAAAACAAGGGCTGGAGAGATGGTTTAATCGTTAAAAGCACTTCTGCTCAAGCAGAGGACCCAGTTTTGGTTCCCAGCACCCACATTGTGGCTTACAATTATCCATAACTCCAGTTCCAGGGTATGGCTCCTCTTCTGGCCTCTAAGGGCACAAGACACATTTACAAAATGCAGGGAAAACATTCATACACATAAATCAAATAGGTTTTTTAAAATTAACACTATCTTTAAGGTTCCAAAAAACTGTATGTGTTAATTATTTATACATGTATAATATCCAAAACTAGCTCTTCATCTGAAGAGAGAGAACAAGAGGTTCAAGCAAATATAAAATATCAACTAGTAGGAAATCTGAGTGAAAGGTACCCAGTTCTTCCTACTCCTGTAAATTTAAAAGTGTGTGTGTGTGTGTGTGTGTGTGTGTGTGTGTGTGTGTGTGTGTAAATATGTGTATTTGTGTGTAGTAAGAGATATGTGTGGTAATGGATAGAAGAGCCTCAAATCTTCAGGAAACTGAAGGATCACGTGTTCCTGAGTAGCAAGAACCTGTGTAAGCACATTTATAAGTTGACCAGTACACACTTCTGCACTTGGCATTCAAGGCTGAGTCAGCCTCCAGCCCTTCACTGTGCTAGGAAGGGTTACTCTGTGTGTCCTGATTTTGAACAATTTCTGCAGTTAAAAGCAGGAAATAATCATGCAAACATAAGAAGTAAAGACAAAAGTCACCCAACCAAGACATGTAAACAGTCACACGTGTTACCAGGGGTGAGAGGTGGGGCTGGAGTGGGCGAGGGGCAGGGACAGGTCAGGTAAACCAGAAGAAATCTTGGAGAAGATGAAAGTGTGCAGCCTTGGTTTTCCTTGTTGCTGCTACTGTAATCAAAGTGAAAGGTGAAGACAAGATGCATGATTGGAGTGGTCATGAGGAACCTTGTCCTGATGTTTTGGAAATTTTAGCACCTCCCAATGTGTCTATAATTGAGCCTCCCCTAGATTCCCAGGTACAACCCCCTTCATTCTTTCTGGGATCCCCAGGGGCCCCCACTCATCTATCTCCAGGTTAGACGTTTTCACCAGGAATGGAAATAGTGCCACAAAAGCAAAGCATCTTGGAGGTTTGTGCAAAGAGGCTTGGTGGCAGGTGGCCACTCTACACTCCGATTTCTGATGCCATGTGGTTGCAAGACCAGGCACTTCTGAGCATCACAATCTCTCAGAGTCCAAACTCTCAGGGGCCATCAGTGTTCCTCCAGGGAACAGAGTGCCTGTGCAGACTTCTCAAAGACAGCAAATATGCCCAAAGCTCAGAATATTCTCTCTCCATAGAGGCCCTCCCACAGACCTAAACACTGCACTAACTGGTCATCCATCACCAAGAGCAAGTCACATGAGCAGCACTCCAGAGCAAACACCACTACTATCTTCTGTACTGCAGATGTCAGGAGGTGAGCACAGGGTATCCAAATATGGGGGATGTGTGCTGCTCCGTTGGGAGAGGAGAGGAAGATGCATGTAAGCAACGTACAGTCATCTTTTTGGAGTTCTCTTTCATGAGTAAAGTTCAGTTTTTAGAGATCAAGCCTGGTTGTAAATGAGATCTTTAAAACCTTCTGAAGTGCTTTACTGCAGAGTTTATGATCTGTTTACACTGAAGGCAAGGGGCAGGCCAGGGGGTAATCCCAAAGCCTTCAGTAGACATCTCTAAAGAAGAAAGGGGAACTCAGGCACATGAATAAAAATATTTCCTTGTTCCACCTGTGATTTGTGGGTGCAGAATTCTTCCAAAGACAGAGGTCATGCCCCAAGAAAATTAACCCAACAGTCCTTTGCAACCATTAGAATAAGTCCCTGAGAGCACCAAAAAAAAAAAAAAGAAAGAAAGAAAGAAAAGAAAAAAAAGAAAAGAAAAAAGAGAAAGAAAGAAAAAAGAAAGAAAGAAAGAAAGAAAGAAAGAAAGAAAGAAAGAAAGAAAGAAAGAAAGAAAGAAAGAAAAAGGAAAGGAAAGGAAAGGAAAGGAAAGGAAAGAAAAGGAAAGGAAAGGAAAG
>NC_034604.1:7300234-7303843 GCF_900095145.1 Mus pahari | reverse complement strand
AAAGGAAAGGAAAGGAAAGGAAAGGAAAGGAAAGGAAAGGAAAGGAAAGGAAAGGAAAGGAAAGGAAAGGAAAGGAAAGGAAAGGAAAAAGAAAAAATAGTTCTAAAAACATACATTTGGAGATTTGGAAACTGTTGGTGAGCAAATCTGAGACAAATGTCTCAGTGATTCAAGGTGTTACCAGCACTGATGTTCCTGGGAACTAAGAAACCATTGGTGACATGGCATAGGAGAGTTACTGAATGGAACCAAAATGCAACAGCAGCTAGTATAACACAGCAGGAAATTCCAAGAAAGAACCCAGTCCTAGTTTTTTGTAGTTTGATAACGTTTTTTGACACACTCCAGTTCTTATGCACATCAACTGTGGATTTTTTATTCTGTTACAAGGATGTAGGTTACAAAGAACATGGCCCTTTGGTGATTCCTTGTTACTGTTCTAAATAATCGACAAAAATAAACGACATCCATGTCTTTTAGCCTGGATTGCATGGCTGAGCCTTGTGTGGGTACTAGCATATAGAGTCCCTATCTCCATCCTGTTAAATTTCTGGATGTCCTTTGGAGCCTAAGGGGCACACTTCTTAAAGCCCACTCCATGGATGTGTTTGTGGATGCTAATGACATGTTCCTGAGTCACCACCTCAAAGACAGCAGGACAGTTATTCGCCCACTGTGCTGGATAGGTTATGTCAAAATGGATGCAAGCTGAAGTCATCTGAAAGGAGGGGGCATCAAATGAGAAAATGCCTCTGTAGATCAGGCTGCACAAACGCCTGTAGGATGTTTTCTTAATTAGTGATTGATGGGGATGGGCCCGGCACATTGTGGGTGGGGCCATCCCTGGGCTGGAGGTCTTCAGTTCTAGAAGAAAACAGGTGATATGGCACAGGAGAGCAGCAAGCCAACAAGAGCAAGCAGAAAGCGGCGCACTTCCACAGCCTCTGCATCAGCTCCCGCCTCCAGGTTCCTGCCCTGTGTGAGTTCCTGTCCTGACTTCTTTTAATGGTGACCAGTAATATGGAAGTGTAAGCTACCATACCTAATTGGATGAGAGCTTTTGAAAGTCAGAAGCCAGATGCTGTGATTGGGTAGGCATTGAACAATCCAGAAAACATTTTTATGTAAATCGCTGAAACTTTAAGTTTTTCCCTTGAGATTACAGAAGTAACTGTCACCTTAGTGACAGAAATTATGATAAGAATTCTATAAAGGAAAGAGACAGAAAGACTTGGGTTCAAGAGCCCATTCCCCTCTGCTTCTTCCTAATACTATGCTGACTTTCAAAAGGTAGAGCTTACAGTGGACCTCAAATAGCTCACCACTGACAGGAAAGCACTCATACTACTGTGTGTTAAAGCTATGTGTGTTAAAGGGCTGTGCAGTCAGCCCTCAGATGAGAAGTCTTTGTTACCGATGGTGTGGGTGGCTATGGTTGTATGTTTTTGAAATGCACTGAACTGAGGGTGTGCATTCGTAGTACAGCATACATTTTCTGGCTTGGGGCCCTAAGTACCTAAGTACCCAGGTATCTCAAGTACCAAGTAATCCCAGTACTTGGGAAGAAGTAGGGTATTCCAGAGTTCAAGATTAGCCTCACCTACAACGTAGTGAGTTCAAAGCCAACCTGGACTATATGAGGCCCTATCTCAAGAAAGAAAAAGGAAATAAGAAAGGGAGGGAGAGAAAAGAGAGGAAAAGAGAGAGAAACTGAGACAAATGGTGTTTAAATTAGTAAAAAGAAAAGAAATTTTCCATCTAGTTAGTCTTCAGCTAAGGAGGCCATCTAGGCTAGACATAGTAGAGACTCGGGAAGTAGAGGTAAGAGGACTGCAAGTTCACTACCATACATAGGCAAGTTCAAAACTAGCCTAGTCTGCTTAGCAAGTTCAAGTCTGTCCTGGTCTACATGGCAAGTTCCATTCCAACCTGGGCTGCATATGAGATCCAGTGTCAAAACAACAACCAAAAAACCGGTGGTGGAGAGAAGAGGAGAAAGTGGGAGGCATAGGAGCGAACTGGGGAGGTCTCCACCTGTCTGGCTCATCTGACTAAGTGCAATCTAAAGCTGTTCAGACCTTTGACCTTCAGTTTTTAGGCGTGAGATAAGCCACAGGCATCCCAGATGTTTCCCAGAACTGAATCCTTGCTTCCCTATCAAGCTGTCTGCTAATAAGTAAACAAACTCAACTCTCAGAAACAACTAACCTTAGGACAGCTTTACAAACCGTGTGTTAGGTCACCCGAGATTAAGCAGGCAGATCCATTGTGAATTAACACTGGACAGGAATTAACTGGGGTTTCGTTGGAAAGATTTTTCAATCATTCTACACTCCTATCTACTGCCTTGGCAGCCATTCTCATAGGTGACACTTCCAGTGTACCATTTAAAAGACAAGATTAGAAATCTTTAACCATTGATGTAAGGAATTTAAGCAATAGCATTTGGTTTTCTACCAGGCTTCTTAAATATTTAAGGGAGAGTGTGTCAATATTTAGAATAAACAAAGAAAGGTACAAGCAAGCACACACCTTATTAACTACAGGCATGGTCTCCACTTCAGAAAAAGTCTAGAATGTATAGCCAGTATAAAGCTGTCCCAGTGTTAAGTCAGAGGAAATCCAGCAAGAAAACGCGTCAGTCTACATATGTCTACTCTCACAAAGGTTCCTTGGAATCATCTAATATAAGTTGCATGAAGTGGGGCTGCTGAGATGGCTTGGTGGAAAAGGTACCTACTGCCAAGCCTGAAAACCTGAGCTTGATCCCTGAGCCCCACATGATAAAGAGAGAACTGACCCCTGCAAGTTTTACTCTGAATCCCATTTTCATCCATGACAATGCACATACACACACAGAGAGAGAGAAAGAGAGAGAGGGGGGGGAGGGAGGGAGGGAGGGAAAGGGAGGATTGGACATACTAAATAAATAAATGTAAATTTTTTTTCCACTGTGTGACCCACTTCAGTGCCAGTAGCCTACAGGCACGGAGGCCGGGCAATGATTAGGAGCGACAGTTTGCTCTAGCATGGAACACTATGAGAGATAAATGTAATTTTTAAAATATTGTTTAAGTTATATAAAGTACATTAGGAACGTTCAGGCTCAGATCATATCAAATAATTTCAAAATGTAAAGGAGACAATGTGAGTGGAAAGCTGCAAATATCATGCTGTATATACTAGGGTATCGCATATGTTGATTTTTGGTTCATAGCATGTTTAACTGATGCACTGTTTGCTTCACTGAAATTTCAAAAGGTATTTAGGGGATAAAAATGACTTGTGACAGGCATAAAATTTAATCAGGATCAGGATGCTTGTCACCATTAGCTGTTTCTGGGAGCACACATCATTCATTAATTCATTCATTAATTCATACCTACTAGATAATCTGTCCATCTGTGCAAGGTGCCAGGTTCTTCCAAGACTTCAAAAGACTGAGTGAGATAAGAATATTCCTCCCTACTCTAAGGAGGAATGAAGTATCCACGTGCTGGTCTTACTTCTTAATTTTCTTGTGTTTTGGAGATTGTATCTTGGGTATTCTAAGTTTCTGGGCTAATATCCACTTATCAGTGAGTGCATATCAAGTGAGTTCTTTTGTGA
>NC_034604.1:7297957-7299364 GCF_900095145.1 Mus pahari | reverse complement strand
GGAGGGTATAGGGGACTTTTGGGATAGCATTTGAAATGTAAATGAAGAAACCATCTAATAAAAATTGGGAAAAAAAAGAATATTGCTTACGCTAAAGAATTCAAAACCAGCCTGGACAACACAATGAGAAGCTGCTGAGGAAAAACCTTTTGGTAAATCAAATTACTCAGAATGGATTGAAGGTGCTGCCTGCAACCCCAGCACTTGAGATGTAGAGGCAAGGAGGCACATAAGTGTAAGGTCACCCTTGCCTGCTTATTGAGGCTGAGGCACAAGTAAGCTCCAGCCTCAAAGCAAACAAACAAACAGACAGACAGACAGACATCCTTGTCAGAAATGTCTACCCTACCTTCCCATCTCCCTCCTCCATCCCAAAAGGCATTCTACCTCTTACAAAATTCCAACTTCTTCTTGCCCTCTTGTATAAGGCCAGTCATCCTTTACTATCTTGTGCTCCTGGGGTAACACATTTCCAATGACATCACTAGGAAGACATTTTCCATCTAACAATACCCAGCAAAGGTCAGAAAGTAGCTATGGTTACAGAAACAGTCTCTGTTCAATCCTAACATTGCCTTTGGAGCCCCTAGGAAGCACGCTGATTTATCAAGCTCTTGCGTTTCTCAGCCTACCTACCTGCCCCTCCTCCACAAAGTCTGTACTTCAGTGGAAGCTGAGGTCTTAATGCCAGTGGTGCTGTCTAGTCCATCGGAGACAATCAGCGCTTCCATTGCCCTTGCAAAGGTATACAGTCAGGAATGGACTAATGACTTCATGACGCTTGCTCTCTCCAACTGGACATAAAGGAGTCTTAGCCCTGTCGACTATGACAATCACGTTCAAACCGAAGTAAAGCAGCCGAGAGGCTGGCAAAGAAAAATGGTCACAAATATCTGAATCACGTGTTGAAGATTCTTAGCATAAAATCAACCCTACCCCTGAGGCCTAGTCATCTGGCCAAATTCACCAGTCCCACTGGGAATCACTTGAAAGTCCTCATTTGGTCTCAGATATCTATTAACCATTACTAGTTAATGAAGTAATTACTTTGTATGTTCTGAAATTTTAACCATTTGGGAGTTGTGATAGTAAATTTCAATGCTGCACCTTAGGATCAGAACATTCTTTTATGCCTCATCTCCCATATTCCTAAGAACTAACTTTCTCACAGGCAGGGTTTAGACAAGCTTTAAAATCCTGTAGATAACAGTGTTGAGTTTGCAGACATTTGGTTTCTGGTGAATGCGGGGCTAAGGATGTCACCCAGTGTGAACACACTCTTAGAATGTGCAAAGCAAGCTGGGGGGGAAGAGGAAGAAACTTTTTTTCCAATTTTTTATTAGGTATTTACTTCATTTACATTTCAAATGCTATCCCCAAAGTTCCCTATACCCTCCCCGCCCCTGT
>NC_034604.1:7286415-7297603 GCF_900095145.1 Mus pahari | reverse complement strand
CCACTTCTGTGTTTGCCAGGCACTGGCATAGCCTCACAAGAGACAGCTATATCAGCATCCTTTCAGCAAAATCTTGCTGGTGTATGCAATAGTGTCTGTGTTTGGTGGCTGATTATGGGATGGACCCCTGGGTGGGGCAGTTTCTGGATGGTCCATCCTTTTGTCTCAGCTCCAAACTTTGCCTCTGTAACTCCTTCCATGGGAATTTTGTTCCCAAAAGAAGAAACTTTTAAATGTAGTTCAAATGAATATTTTCCAATGTGAAAGGGAGAAATAAAAACTAGCTTGATCGGGCTGGAGATGTGACTTAGTAGTTAAAGGCATGTGCTGTTCTTGCTCAGGACCTAAGTTTCTCTCTCAGCACCCACACAGCAGCATACAACCATATCTAACTCCCATTGCTGTCTTCTGACCTCCTCAGACACCAGGCATGGACATCATGCAGACACATGCATGCAGGCAAACACCCTTAAAAAAAAAAATTAAGTAAAAAAATGTTGTAATGAGATTAGTCAAACAGCTGTCCAGTAAATGGCAGCCCCTGACCCCCCGGGAGACACAGATTAGTTCTGGAACTATGCAGCAAACAGATAATCAGAAGCTAAACCGTAGCGTGAAGCCATTGTGTCTGTGCAGACCAGCCATTTAGATGCAAATGGCTTAGATCTTTAGCAAGGACATTTCACTTCCATGAAAATCCTGCTCGGAAACCACACCCCTGCTCGTGAGGCTCAGAAAGACTACAGAGGAACCAAGGGACCAGGCATTGAGGTCTAGTCCAAGCAGAATGCACTCCTTCACTGCCCTACAGCACATCACAACCCTTGTCATGTGACTGTGGGTGGCATCACAGAATCTTAGGGCAGATTCTCAAGGGTGTCTCTATCAACCTACAGTCTCCACTCTGAGCCCCAAGTCCTCCGTCAAGCCACATACTATACCAGAACTCTTGTTACCTCATCTGGAATGTGTTTCGTGTTGTTCTTTCTAGGGCTCCAGGGGTCCATTGCTTCTGTGAAGCAGTACCTGATTCCTTGGGAGACAGGACCTTACAGGTTTCCTGAGGGTACCCCATCACTCAGCAGCCCACATGCTGCATTTACCATAGCACAGGTACTTTCCTCAACAAAGGTCAACAATCTCCTTGAGGTTATGGATCAAGTCATTTAAATTGAACAACATATGACCTGTGCCTATAAGGCCAGCACTCTGGAGGCAGAAGTGAGCTGAAGCCTGGGAAACATAGTAATTTCAAAGACACATACACACAGGGGGTGGGGATATATATATATATATATATATATATATATATATATATATATATATAGAGAGAGAGAGAGAGAGAGAGAGAGAGAGAGAGAGAGAGCAAGAGAAAGTGGGACATTATCGTCACTTTTTTCTAACTTTGGTGTACTGCCTTAAGGACAGCCTAGGGCTGTGGACTTCCACTATTAAACTATCTGGTTCACAAAAGAGGCAGGATACAGGATGGGGGTTGTGGTACCATGTAGGTACCATGACGATATTTGATCTCTGAATTGTGAGTTCTGATTCATGAGCATCTTTTTACACTTCTTTTTACATTTATTCATTTAGTGTATCTGCCAGACCTTTCCCTGCTGAGCCACCTCACTGGTCTGACATGGATACCATTTCAATGTTAACGCAATCTTAGAAAAGACTATCACAGAGCACGTCAGTTAAGGCAGAACTTCTCAGGTAGTCAAGAAGCATCAGCATGCTCTATTCTCCTTTTACTACTTACAGAGCTCTTTCTAGAGTATTGTCTGATTTTGATGGCGTTGCTGGTACGTACACATTCACGATTACTAAACACAGAAGCTGGGGAGATAGCTTGATAGGTAAGTGCATGAGGATCTGAGTTCAGATATGAGTTTGGATGACCATCACACACATTTAAAAAAAAAAAGCATAGTGGTGTGTGCATTTCCATAACCCCATGCTGGGTGGGGCAGAGGCAGGTGGTCTCCAGGGCCAGTGTAGAAATAATGTGGAAGGTGACAGAGAAAAGACACCTGACTTCAAAAACTCTGTACTGGGCATGTGTGTACACGTGCACACATGCACACATATGTACATACACACACACACACACACACACACACACGTATGCACATGCAAGCAGACACTCGCAGGCATACACCTCGACTTTTAAGTCATTTGTATTTTTAAGGCAATTTCTAACAATGTTGGGAAACCAAGTGTCTGTTTTCAGGCCTTCTAGACAGGCAGAAAGGGACTTGAAGCCATTCTCAGCGCAAGCCCTACTCTATAGCCCCACACTGCGAGGCCCCCACAGCCAGACTTGTCCATGGGAGGGGAGGGGCAGTCGCTTTTTCCTGCCACCAATAGCAAAACAACATGGGTAGCTTGTCAGGAAACAGGACTCACTGCAGAGGAGACCTTTGTGGCTCTTTGACCCTTAGAGAACTCATAAAAGGGCATATCCTTCCTTGTCCCCTCCCCCACAACTTCTTTATTCCATTTAGGGTAGGAGGAAAGAACTGACTTCAGCAAGGAGTTGGGGGCCAAGGGAAGAGTGATTGCTTTTCCCGGGCACTGCCAAGACTTAAGCCCCAGAGATGAGGTTCCAGCCAGAACCTGGACAGTGTCACACAAGCATAACAGTGCGGGGTGTGCCTGCCAACTCTCCAGGTGGTAGTCAGTTGCTGCCTTCTCCCCAAACACAGCCGCTGGGTGCCAGTTGGGAGTGGGAGGCAGAGAGTGGAAAGGCAGGTCAATCAGATACTTAGCTCTAGCCTGGTATGAAACACACATCCCAGGTGTGAGGCCAGAGGCCAGGTGGCTCCACATGAAAGAAAGGTGACGGTCTTTGTTTGTCTAGAAAATGCAAGGTGGGGGTGACATTCTCAGAAGACCAGGTCCCTGCTGGTGTGTGTGTGTGTGTGTGTGTGTGTGTGTGTGTGTGTGTGTGTACATGTCCCTGGTCCTGGTGTATAGCTGCATGTGCATATACGTGCACATGTGTATGGAGGCCAGAGATCAATATCGTGTGTCTTCCTTAACCACTCTCTACCTTTGTTTTTTAAGACAAGGCCTCTCACTGAACCTGGAGCTCGCTGAGTCTTTTCCCATGAGCTCTAGGATTGAATTCAGGCCCCTTTGTCTGTGCAGCTAACCTAACCTTACCCTGACCCTCCTCGCCCTCATTCTTTTTATTAAAACTAAGCCTGATCTCCTGAGCCTTTGGAAAGAGGTTAGCTCTCAGAAACCTTGAGAGTATGAGAGACTCTAGCTAATTATCAAAATCTTAATATTCTCATAACCACTAAGAGCTATAAAGGCTAGAAGGGTAAAGGGTAAGGTTTTAGGAGAAGCTCCTAAGGAAAATGAGAGAATATTGCAGTCCACATTTGGGGTTTCTAGACCGTCCCCCCCCCCCCCATGATCAGACTATGAGGAAATACAGCAGATTATCTCCCTCTCATAAAAATTCCCAGTGCCAGGCTGGGGATGTAGCTCTGTTAGGAGAGTTCTTGCCTAGCACACACACACACACACACACACACACACACACACACACACACACACACACACGTAGACCTACATTCAATCCCCAGAACTATATAGACCCAGTATCAGGGCACGTGCCTGTATTTCCAGCACTCAGGAGATATAGGCAGAAAGATCAGAAGTTCAAGGTCATCCTTGGCTACATAACTAGTTTGAGGTCATCCTGAACTACATGAGACTCAGACTTTAAAAAGTAAATTCCCAATGCCTATAACTGTGATTGATGGATAGATTGGATGGATGGATGGATGGATGGATGGATGGATGGATGGATGGATGGATGGATGGTGAACAAAGTTTCTGACCTCTAGGTGGTTGACTATATGTTCACCTGAAACCTCTTGGTTTATTCTATGAGCGCTATATGAGTAAATGAGGTGTCTCCTTTAAACAGTATATTCATACTCTTTGATATTTAATAGTCACCCAGTCTAAGACCTTTGGGGTATACTTACAAGCTTCGTGTCATTTGACACCTGCTAGTTAAACAGAAGAGACTTAAATTAGAATTATAAGCTCCTGGGCTGGAAAAAAATGGCTCAGCTATTAAAAGCTAGGCTAAAAGTTTGGGACTTCATTTCTAACCATTTAAATATAAGAAAGATAGTTCGCAAAGTACAAATAACTGTAAATGCAGTGGGGGAAGGGACATAAAGCCAACATAATCTAAAAATAGTAGATTTGGGTATTTTAAATACGCTTTTCACTTCATTACACTAAACTATGTTCTAAGTAGCCTAGCATGAGCTGCCTCTAGACAATGATGGCTAATAGTTTAGATGTAACCCAGGGCGTCTTTCTTGGTGGCCTATACCAGCTTTTCTTCCCTCCTGAAGGCTTCTGTCCTGCCCACTACTCAGCCTCCTACATCTGGTCCTAGGAATGAGCTTCCAACTATGAGGGACATTAATATCTAATAATAAATAGTATGTGGCCCCTCCCACACGCACACGTAATGCTTGGCCAGTGTGGCGACCGTGAATGTGAATTCCTGGAAAGAGGCTATGTCTGTAGGGACTGATTGACTGGTTAAAACTCAATGATGTGGAGAGGTTGGAATGTTACAGGCACAGAGGCTAATCGCCTTATCTTTGGTTAGCATTAGCCCCTAGAACAGCCAATTGCCCACCTCTGTGTCAGAATTAACATCCTGTGACCAACAAATGAAAACCTTTTGGTGTCTATTAACTTAGCAGCCCGCTAGCCTCCAACAGCCAGGACATTTAGAAAGCCTTGCTCATCTTACTGCACCAGTACCTTGTGGTACCCTTCTGATGGACCCACCAATGCATTTTAAACTTGCCTTGATGTATTACTCTCTTTGTTCTGTAAAACTATAAAAATTCATGAAACTGCTTCCATGTTGGAACATGGAATTTGGGGAAGCCTAAATCTGCATTCCAGACCACGAACACTCTAAATGGCTCCAGAATAAACTATCTCTAAAAATTAAAAAAGGAGGGGAGGGGTGACACACCCCTTTAATACAGTACCTAGAAGTCTGAGGCAGGTGGGTTTCTGTGAGTTCAAAGCCAGCCTGGCCTACAGAGTGAGTTCCTGGACCATGGTAGTGTAAACATTTAATCCCAGCACTTGGGAAGCAGAGGCTGGTGGATCTCTGTGAATCTGAGTTCAGCTTGGTCTCCGTGTGTGCTCCAGGCAAGCCAAGGCCATATCTCAAACAAACAAACAAAAAGTCAGTATAAAGAACACAAGCTGTTCATCCAGAGGATGTGGGTTTGATTCCCAGCACCTACATGGCAGCTCACAGCCATCTGTGAGTCTAGTCCCCAGGACTCTGATGCCCTCTTCTGGCCTCTGCAGGCAATAGGTATTGACAAAATGTCTAGTTGATATGTGGCACTGAAGTCAACAATTCTTATGAATTCCTTGACATGAATAAAGCCAGAGCATCAAAGGCTATTTTCTGAGAGCCATAAAGAAGAGGCCAAGACATTCATACACATAAAATAAGAAAAAATTTTAAATAATAAAATTCAGAATTAAGAAACAAGGCATTTGTTTGAAACGTTGCATACTAAAACTTGTATACTAGAAACCTTACTTAGGGTATTGGGATGGCCATGCAGGTAAAGATGTCACCTATTCTGATAAACAGAATTCAATCCATAGAACCCATGTAAAAGTGGAGGAAGCCAACTATACAGAGCACATATGTACATACACACTCACACAGACATGCACACTGATACACACACATATATGTGCATACACACACAATTTCAAGTGCAATGGCATGTGTATATGCCCACACACATGTAATTATGCACAATCATAATAAATAAAATACATTTTTAAAAGAAACTTCTTTAAAAGGGTGACATCTTTTAGTGGCCACTACAGTTCATGGGATATACCCATTACTAAGTAAACATTTCCTGAAGGAACAAATCAATAAATAAATTAACTTGGAAGCATTTCTCTAAGGTTGAATTTGCAAGCATGTGTGCCCTACTTGGGGTCAGTCACCTCCTCAATTCTTCATTGGTTTATCAGCTTCATGGCAATGGTGTCATTAATGACCAGTGCCCCAGGAGCATGAGGACACTCTCAGAGAGCAAGGGGTGGAGACATCTTGTTTTGATTGAGGTCTGTTTGTTCCCTCCTTCTATGACTTTCAGAAAATGGCCTTTGATACTTTGGTCTTATCCATTTCAAGGAATTCAGTAGAATTGCTGACCTCAGCACCTGACGCCATCTAAACGTCTTAGAAAACATTAGTCATAAACTTGTGATCACTGTACCTAGAACTTCTGAGTGCTTCAGTCATAGAATGACATCCACAAAATGGATAAGAGCCCAGACCTTCCCTTCTCGGGGACAAAGAAGTGACGAAGATAAAAGCAACCAGCAGCATGAGTGGACAACACAGCAAGAGCGTGATCTGTACCTGTCAGTTGCTCAGGAACAGTGCCAGAGACCAGGCTCCCCTCTGAATGGCCACCCCTCACCCTGGCATCGCACCAGCCATCAGATTGGGATCTAGCTCCCCCAGCACTGTATTCATACGTCCCACACCTTCCCCTTCCTGAGGGTGTGTGTGTGTGTGTGTGTGTCCATGTCCATCAGAGGAAGGCTTGCTGGCGTTGGTTCTTTCCTCTACCATGTGGTTCCTAGAGTTGAACTCAGGTCTTCAGGCTTGGTGACTGGCACTTTCACGTGCTGAGCTATTTCCCTGGCCCATATTGTTCCTCTTAAATTAAGTGGATCTACCTGATGCCACTGAACAGTACATCTACAAGTGATAAACATAGCTGAGTTTACTTATGTTTCTATATAGTCTGGTTATGTGGACAACACTAGCCTCAGACTTGCTATGTATCCCAGACTTAAACTCAGTGTCCTCCCGCCTAGTTCTCTAAAAAGATAAGATTACAGACACGCGCAACCATGACCAGCTCTTAAAATGGCAAGCCTTATGTTCTGCATATTTTAACAAAATAAAATAAAAATTGTGATTACCAGCTGAAGAGCAAAACCAACATCCGTGGCACCTTACAAATCAAACCAGGTCTCTATCAGTCAACATTTATAGTCCCTTCTCAGTTCTCCTTACACATTTAACATGTGTGATGACCTTACGTGTAGATATTAATAATAACCTCATTAATTTAATGAGACACAGAGAGGTGAGTCCCCTTGTCTAAATATACACATTCAAAGAGTAAGTGTACCAAGAGACCAGAAACGGGGAGAAAAACAACTATGTGATTCCATTAAATATGCTATTTAAATACGTGTGCCTCGGGTCTGGTGATGTATGTCCGTCATCTCAGCCCTTGAGAGGTGAGCATAGGGATACCAGGAGCTCAAAGTCATCCTCATCTATACAACAAGTTTGAGGTTGGCCTGGGCTACTTGATATCTTGTTTCAAAAACTCCTAAAATAAATAAACTTGTGCTTACAACACCATCAGTCTCCAAGAGACTGAGTATCAATCAGTCCTAAGTCCGTGGGAGTTCGCTGGCAGTATCCGTACAGCTCTCCAGTACTTTCTAGAGCCACTGTGGCTCTCTATAAACATCTAGAAGCACTGTCTCCCTGCCCCCACTCATCAGGAGCTCCCCCCACACTCTGGGAAGCCTCCCATGTTGTCTGGTAGATGCTTTCAGCTAGGTGGGCCTCCGTCTTTCTAGGTGTGTTTCATTAGACTGGCTGAAGCTGCAATTCCCCAGCCTCATTTATTGGCTATTTCAGAAGTGCCATCATCTCATGAGATTTTAACAGTCCAAGAATGATACCTACAGGCCTGAGGTATCATTAGTTATAATAGTTAGGTATCTTAGTTAAGGTTTCCACTGCTGTGACAAAACACCATGAATTGAGGAGGAAAGGGTTTCCGCTCAACTTACACTTCCAGGTAAAAGTCAATCACTGAAAAAGTTAGTACAGAAACCTGGAGACAGGAACTGATAGAGAGACCATAGAGGAGTGCTTGCTTTCCCTGGCTTGCTCAGCCTGCTTTCTTATAGCACCCAGGATCACCAGCCAGGAGGCAGCACTGCCCACAATGGGGTGGACCCTCTCATGTCAATCATCAATCAAAACAAAAAACAAAAAGTACCTCACAGTCTTGTTCAAAGCCCAATCCATATGAGAGCATTTGCTTAATTGAGGTCCCCTCTTCTCAGATGACTCTAGCTTGTTCAAAAGTTGGAGGTGGGGGATGGGGGATGGGGAATGATTAGGGCAGGATCAGACAGAAAAAAATGGACCAATGAAAGTAGATACATTTTAAATCCTAAAATGATCATCATTTCCTCATCAGAGTGACAGCAGCTATGACCTTGGATAAATATTTTCCATTGAATTTAAAATCTGACTCAATGACACAGAAGCTGCCAGACTTTCCCTTAGTCTTCTCCCAAGCTTAGGAGAGCCAGCCCTGCCCCTTCTAAGCTGCAGTGCTCAAGAGAGCAGGCAGTGCATCTCACCAGGACAGCACAGCAGAGCTGAGGGTCCCATCTGCTGTAAGATGGTGTGGATGTGGGGGAGGGGGTCTTGCCCCCTTTCTTCTCACCACCTGCTGTGACAGTGGAGAGAGTTGGCCCCGGAATCATGAGAGAACAGGAGGGCAGGCCGTGCACCTCACCTGGACAGCACACTAGAGCTGGCCCCGGTGGAGAGGGCACAGGTGAACAGGCCCCAGGGTGAGAACACAGGAGAGCTGACCCTACCACTCCTCTGCCATGAGGTGGCCTGGGCAGCAGGGAGATGCTCTGTTTCCCCTCACCCCTAGCCACCTAAAGCAGTCAGAGATGATTCTGGGGTCATGAGAGTAAGAAAGCTAGCCCTGCACTGTAGCACTCAGGAGAACCATCCCTGTACCTCACCTGAGCGATATGGTGGAGTTGGCCCTGATGGCAAAGGTCCAGTGAACCAGACCAAAGAGTGTGAGAGTGGGAGAGCTCACCCAGCTCCTTGAAGGCTGTAGCACTTGGGAAAGTGGGCAGCACAGTAGAGCTGGCTCTGGAGGCTCTGGGTGCTGGCTCTGGAGGCTCTGGGTGCTGGCTCTGGAGGCTCTGGGTGCTGGTGATCCAACCATGAAGGTATTCGTGCAAAAGAGATGACCCTGCCTCATGGCAGTGCCAGCATTGGGTGATCTATTTGGAGCATTGCTAGAGAACTCGACCTGGTGGTGCAGATAAGGGAGAATCCGTGCCTGGGGCTCACCAAAACAAGGGTTAGAAGATGTGAAAGGGCCAGTCGTGCTGATCCAATGCTGCAGGATCTCCATAGCACAGGGCATCAACAAGATAACCAGGAGGAATCCCCATAAGGATCCAGTATTGATGGTGTCAAAGAAGCCAGAGATCTCCAAGTAGACCAATCACTCATTGCAAGGAACATTTGCAAGATGAGTGGACAGAGGGATACACTGTGGGACATTGTGATAATAGTACAGCTCCTAGGATGAGATGTTTTCTACGTTTTGTTGTTGTTGTTGCTGTTGTTGTTGTTGTTGATTGTTTATGAGAGAGAGAGAGAGAGAGAGAGAGAGAGAGAGAGAGAGAGAGAGAGTTTTATTCAGAGTGCAGGGAGGTTGCAAGGGCAAAGGGTGGATATGAGGGGACAAGATGAGTGGAGCTGGGGTACATGATGTGAAATTCACAAAGAATCAATAAAAAGGTTTTTATTAAAAAAATGTAGATGTTAAGACATTCCAGTCCCAGCAACTGACACCACTGAAGGATCATTCTAGGGTGTCTATCTGTCTGTCACTGCACGTCTGTGGCCCTGGGTCTAACTTGACAGCACTAAAGCTCCTTAAAGCCATAGTCCAAGTGCATCCCATCTTATTCAACCTTCCCTCCTATGCTCAGACGCTTTTCCCAGAATACAGGTGAAAGTTTACAGTCTTACCCTTCTTGAAAACTTTCTTTTGTTATTAGTCTTCCCAGGAAGGCCTCTTCTTTCTAGAACTCATTTTACTTCCCCAGAAAGTCTGCTCACATCTTCCTATAACACACACCTCTCAACAACATTACACAGCTGCCAAGTGGCAACAGCAACTGTGTTGTCCATGGCACATGTAAAGGCATAGCCCGTGCCTTGAGGGCTTGTGATGTAAGTTTGACAAGAAATAATATTTGAACAAGTCATCGATCAAGAAGCCGATAACTCAGCTGTGTGATGTTCGCTGACACACACACACACACACACACACACACACACACACCTTCTTTAAGGACTGATCTTCTGAAAGGAGTCAAGAATGAACAGAGAGATCACTCAGTGAGACTCAACCAGGTACAGGGAAAGAGAAGCTCGGCAGGAGCCCGAAGAGCAAACTTTCAGATGAGACTAGGGGAAAGTGGGCTAAGAGAGGGCTGACAAGATGGCTCAGTGGGTAAAAAGTGCTTGCTGCCAAGCCTAAAGACATGAGTTCAATCCCCAGAACCTACACGGTAGAAATACACACACACACACACAGAGAGAGAGAGAGAGAGAGAGAGAGAGAGAGAGAGAGAGAGAGAGAGAAGAAAGTGGAAAATGAAAGAGAAGTGTAGAGAGTGTGGGGGAGTGAAGCTCAAAGGGCCTGAGAAGCACTTTCAAAGGTATGTAATGGCTTGGAAGCACTGTGTGTCCCCTAAAGAGGACACAGGCAGCACAATATCAGGATCTCCCTGAGTACCTTCTTTAGCGGTCATTACCAAAATCCTCTTTAAACCCAATGCCAAAGCTTCTCCATGAAGGGGTGAGGAGATGGCTCAGTCAGTGAAGTGCTTGCTGCACAAGCATGGATCCAATCCCCAGCACGCAGCCAATGTGACACCCAGTAGAGAGGAGGTAGAGACTATTGAATTCCTGGGACTCACTAGGCAGCCAGCCTCTTTGAATCAGCTAGCTCCTTGCCAGTGAGAGACCCTGTATCATAAATTAAACAAACAAATAAACAAGCAAGCAACTGATAAGGAGCTGAGAGGTGGCTCCGTGGTTAAAAGCTTGGATTGCTCTTGCAAAAGGCCTGGGCTCAGTTCCAACAATCATGTTAGGCAGATCACAATCACTTGCAACTCTAGCTCCTGGGGAATCTAACTCCTTTCTGAAAGAGTGTGAGTGCCTCTGTGGACATCTAGTCACACACACACACACACACACACACACACA
>NC_034604.1:7276113-7286279 GCF_900095145.1 Mus pahari | reverse complement strand
CCTGAGAAATGACATTTAAGGTGTTCTCTGGCACCCACCTGCATACATACACACCCGCACACACATTTTATGTATATAATGCCCTCAGGTGCACCACTTGTGTATCTGGAGCCTGAGAAGGACAGAAGAGGGCATTGGATCCCATGAAACTGGAGTTGAAAGTGGTTGTGAGCAGCCATGTAAGCAAACCTAGGGCCTCTGGAAGAGCAGCCAGCACCCTTAGCCAGTGAGCCATCTCTCCATCCCTATATATCATGGTGTGTGTGTGTGTGTGTGTGTGTGTGTGTGTGTGTGTGTGTGTGTTCCTGAATGAGCTTGAGTGCCCACAGAGGCCACAAGGGTACATCAGACCCCTTGACGATGGAGTTCCAGGCAGCTATAAGCCATCCAACATGGGTCCGGAAACTGAACTCAAATCCTCATGGAGCCACATCTCTTCAATTCCTGTTTTTAATTTAAAAAAGAAAAAAGAAAAAAAACAGGGACTGGATGCTGGAGAGATGGCTCAGCAGTTATGAGCACTGGCTGCTCATTCAAAGGACCCAAGTTCAGTTCCCAACACCCACATGTGGTGACTCACAACCATCTGTAACTTCAGTTATAGGCTATCCAAAGCCCTTTCCTGACTTCTTCAATCACTGTACACATGTGATGAATACGCATACATTCAGGCAAAACATTGACACACATAAAATAAAGTAAATAAAGTTTAACAGCAGAGATTGGTTAATCCATGTCAGCATGACAATGGTCAAGTGTGAAGATGAACCTTAGGAGGACAGCAGACAGACAGAGAGATGTGTCCATACAGTGGGCTCATCACAGTGTGACAGACAGAGAGATGTGTCCATACAGTGGGCTCATCACAGTGTGACATAAATATGCAACATCTTATATTTGTGGACAGGGACCACAAGATATGAACTTATTAAACACTGCAATCAGCCAGGCATGATGGCTCATGCTTTTAATTCCAGCACTCAGGGGGCAGAAGCAGGCAAATCTGCAAGTTTGAGGTCTACACAGTATGTTCCAGGTCAGCCAGGGCTCCATAGAGAGACCCTGTTTCAAAAATAACAAAAATAAAACAAAAACCAACAGCAGCAAAAACACTGCAGTCAAGACACACCTCTGTAATTCTGGTGCTGGGAAGGTAACGGCCAGGTAACTAATAGCCCAGGATCATTCTACCCTGCATAGTTAAGCTCCAAGCCAATTGGCCTTCAGGATGCCTTATCTCAGAAAAAAAAATCGAAAACCTCTAACGGTATTAGAATGGTGATAGAAAATTTATAACACATGGTAGATGATTTTAAAGAGGTAGCGTACAGGAGAAGCTCAAGGGGAGCCATGTCTTAGTCAGGGTTTCTATTCATGCACAACATCATGACCAAGAAGCAAGTTGGGGAGGAAAGGGTTTATTCCGCTTACATTTCCATACTGCTGTTGATCACCAAAAGATTCAGGACTGGAACTCAAGCAGGTCAGGAAGCAGGAGCTGATGCAGAGGCCATGGAGGGATGTTNTTTACTGGCTTGCNTCCCCTGGCTTGCTCAGCCTGCTTTCGTATAGAATCCAAGATTACCAGCCCAGAGATGGTCCCACCCACAAAGGACGTCTCCCACTTGATCACTAATTGAGGAAATGCCCCACAGCTGGATCTCATGGGGGCATTTCCCCAATTAAAGCTCCTTTCTCTGTGATAACTCCAGCTGTGTCAAGTTGACACAAAGCTAGCCAGTACAAGCCAGCTTCCTGAAAACAGTGAGCAAAGTCACAGAACCTCTGTAAACCAAGGTCCAGAGCTACCCACTGTTAGCAGAACCTTCACAGCTCACAAGCATGTAACTTAAGAGGCTGAAGCAGGAGACTAACTTGAACTACACAGAGAATGGGACCATGTATCAAAGAAAAAAAGAAAAAAAAACTGGGGGCAGGGGCAGGAGGAGAAGGGAGAGGGAGGCAGTGGGGGCGCCCCAAGGCAGGGGAGGTATCACAGCTTCCAGCGCTGGTGCCCAGTCAGGCACCAGGAAGGGTGCAGTACTCCTCCGATCCACCCACCCATTCCTACACAGGCAGTGGCTGTCACAGGGTGGCACCTGAGTCACCCACACATCAACACCCTGGGCTTCCCTGGATACTTCTCCCACAGCTGCTGCCAGATGGTGAGCTCATGCCTTTCCACAAAACACTCTTTCAAAGTCACCTCTGATCCAAAAGATCAAAAAGGGGATGTCTTGGGCATTATGGTCCTACTGGCCATCCGCAGCCGTCCATCCTCAGCAAGGCTGTGGCTCCCACGTTTTGAGTGGAACAGACTGTAATGTTTTTATAGCTTTTAGAGTTTCTTAGCAAACTGAACTGAAAGCACGAAGCTCCTCCACCCCTACAAGCACAGCCCCTCCATGCATCCTTGCAGCCTGAGCTAGAGTGCTTGTCTCAGTGAGGCTCCAGGAATGCACCTTCCTCACCCAAATCCATGGTTTACCTGAGGGCTCAGCCCTAGTGTAGCACACACAGTGACAGTCTGTTTTCAAGGAAGGAAATAAGCAGAAATCTGAAACTCACGAATTATCAGCAGAACTCTCCCAACCAATGCCCTTCTGTCTATCTTTACTGTGATGGTTCTTAAACAAGAAGACAACATGTGGAACTTTTTCTTTCAGGGTCATCTGAACCACTTCTTTCAACTGTGAGTCACAGTGCATCCAGACTTGGCATTAAAAGCTCTAGCATGTGGTCTGAGATGGCCCAACAAGCTTGCAGGTGATGCCATGCCACAGCCAAGGGACAGCACTTTGAGAAGTAGGTGCTGCTTCCAAGGGGTAGCCACAAGACAGGGCTCTTGCCAGGTAGGCGAGGGTGGGTTATATGTGGCTCAGCTAGTGGCCACATCCATACAAATGAGATGAAAATTCATGCAAATGAGATTTGCAGGATCATAAAAGCAAAGTTCAAGTCGTTGGTACCTTGCCTGCAGTTCCAGCGCTTGAGCGGCCAAGGCAGGAACATTGGGAGTTTGAGAACAGTCTGGGCTACACAGCAGACCTTGTTTTGAGAAAAGGGAATTGGGGAAAGGAGGAAAATACAAGAAGGAAGAGGAGAGAGTATATTACCTACTTTTAGACAAAAATCATATATTTTGAAAAAGAAATCACATTGCTATTGCTAAGAACACATCTTGAAGGAAGAATGTCATATGAGTTAGCAGAATCCCATAGCCCAGAGTTTTTGAACATTGCCAATATTTTTCTTCTGCTCTGGCTTTTGAAACAGTAGCAGGAGCAGGGCTCTTCCTTTACCTTCTCCTTTGGGGCCCTGATGTGCACTGTGTCAGCCTTTCTGTCCCAGCATCATAGCCTTCACCCTAGTTGCCCTGCATTAGATTTAGGCAAAACCTTACCAGGTCCTATCCCAACTTCTTCATTCTATGTAAGAAAACTGATTCTCAGCAAGCTTAGGTGATTTGCTCACATGACCATCATAACTTCCTTAGAATCAGAAGTTGAGTTTCCATCACTTTCTTTCCTGTTCCACGTATAGATGTATAGCCAACCTTCTTGATGTTTTTTTTTTCCCAAAGTTTTCTATTTCAGAGCCTGGGTTGGGGGTGTGTAATTGGTATTATTAGCAACTGTTGACTTTGGCAAGATGTTGTAATTACTGTTCACTATTTTTATACCCAAAAATTGAAAACAGATATATCTCTGGAATAAACAGCACTGTTATGATTCAGGTCTATCTAAAAATCTCAATAATACCTTTTTTTTTCCCTGTACAAAGCAGCCATCAGCATGCTCGATGGCTCACTATGGGTTGCAAGAGCCTTTACGGATCTGATGAAAGCAATGGGCTTTTCCCCTCAGAAACGTTCACAGACCTGATTATATGTGAGGTTTCACCTGTCAGTCCAGTGGCTTATAGGTCAAAATCACCTGTTGTTAGGCAGTGACTTCACCTCTGCCTTTTCCAGCCAGGGCCCACACCAGCTGTAGGAGACTCAGAACCCGAAGCTCCTTTGATGTTTGGGACCCAATTTCTCTGAAGTAGCAGGCAAGTGCATGGAGAAGAGTGAGAAGTTGTTGTCCCTGGACACTGATGACCAGTGACATTGCCAAACTGATCGAGATTTCCCCACCCAAGAGCCTCAGAGCATCGAGCTGGATGCGGAACACAAATGTCAACTCAATGATGTGATCATGAAGGATCCTGAATAATAAGATGAAGATGAAGGTGAGCAGGTGACACAAGGGACTCTATCTTGATCTCATGGCTACACCCTAGGCCCAGCTAAAGATGTGCTGTAGTCAGTCAGCTTTGGCTGTCAACCTGACACAGTCCCAAAGTCATTTGAGGGAGTCTGGGTAAGGAATTGCCCTGATCAGATGAACTGGTGACCATATCTGTGAGATATTGTCTTGGTTGAGACTGATTTGAGTGGGCCTGACTCACTGTGGGTGATGCCACCCCTGGGCATATAAGAAAGCAGGCTGAGTAAGCCAGGGGAAGTGATCAAGTAGGGTTCCTCTGTGGTCTCCTCAGTTCTTGTCTTAATTTCCTGCCCTGACTTCCCTCAGTGATAGACTATGACCTGGGAGTATAAGTTAAAATAAACCCTTTCTTGCCCCAAGTTGGTTTTGGTCAATGCTTTCTCATAGCAACAAAAAGCAAACTAGAAAAAGAGGCTAATAGAGCAGTCAGCCTAAAACTCAAGTGGTAGGTATGTGATGATCCTGGCAACGGTGGTTGGCACTCCCGGCAAGAAATGAGGTTGGCAGAGTCACATACCATGATGCAGAGGGCTGATACCAATTACTGTGGTCTGTATATAAAATGTCCCTTATAGATTCATGTGTTTGAACACTTACTTGGTGGGTCTAGTTCAACCACATTTCCTGTTTGATCTCTGCTTTCTAACTCAGATGCAATGTGGTCATCCAGCCTCTTGCTCCTGCTGCCACGCCCTCCCTGCCTCGGTCAGGTCTGGCCTACTATGGTGGAACGATCGCCGTTGAACTGTAAGCCAGAGTTAGCCCTTGCTCCCCTGGACTGCCTGTGCCAGGGTATTTCATCACAGCAATAGAGATAGCTAAGGCCCCATCACAACCCTCTTTCAGGTGCCGTGCTTAGGCGGGATGCTACGCCTTACCTTACCTTCAGCTACCAGGCAGGGTGGCATAACGCAGTCTGCCCTCTTCTGCCTGCTCCAGCTTGAGGCACCCAAGGCTGGCCACACAGAAAGTAAGGAATTATTCTACCATATCCTTCTGGAAAAGGCCAGGTAAGAAAGAAGAAAATTTCTTGGTGCAAACTTCAATGCCTGTGTTTTGGAGGGAAGTTGTACTCGTAACAGACCTAGCGGTTCTCTGCCCCACTCCTTAAAATCTGTGACAAAGGGAGTTGGCTGCTGCTCCTTAACTGGTAATATTTCTGGCTCTAAAATCAGCAGAATTTAGAGGGAAAAAATGGGCAGCTACACAGACCTCATTACCAAGGGCCTCCCTGCAGGGGTTTTCTAGGCCTTCTCACAGGAAGCAGTTGGGGAAAGTTCCTTACTGGTGTCAGGGGAGAAGAGAGGCTTTGAGGAAGCTGAGAAGCCTTTAAATGAAAACCATTTCCTATCTAGAAAAGACCAAGGAAGGTGATAATTTGGCAGATTTAAATGTAACTGTGCTGTGAAATCAGACATTTGGCAGTTGGTGAGGCTCGAAAGCAGCCCCCTTGCGAGGGATTTCAGCTAGCATACTGCTCTGTGGCTTAGGAGTGTTCTCATTCTCGCTGTTCTTCAAACTGTATATGTGGGAGAGATTTATGCTGGCTTGTTTTTACATATCATTAAAATTAATTATATATTTGTAAGTTCTTTACAATAAAGTTTTCATTAAAAACAAAGCAGCCAACGACGACAAACCGACAAACCCTCTTTGATTTCTGTAGCCTCCCCTACTCCAAGCCAGAGGGTCTGAGGGAGGCTAGAAGGGCTCTCCTCCCTCTTCTCTTCCTCCTCTGTCTTCCTTTCCTTTGTTTGGCTTCCTGTTTCCTGACCCTGCTGGAATGTGAATGTTAACCTCCAAGAACAGAATTTGTGAACCAGCTCGCCCAACCACTCAGCCTCTGTTTGTTGGGAAACTATGCCAGCCAGGGGACCTCCTCCCCTAGACTGTCCAAGGGAGGCACAGACTGAGGATCAAAATAGAACAAGCATAGCCAAGGGGCCTTTAGAAGAGCAAGGCATGAGCACAGTCGCACTCCCTGTAAGGAGTCCAGATAAGCTCAAGCTTTGGTCCCTTCCACCTACTAAGGGTGATTTAGGGAGCTGAGCCTCCAGAAACAGTTCAATCAGGCTAACCTTGATGTTTGCGCCCTTATCCATCTGTCTGTCTGTCCCTCCTTTCTTGACCACATAAATGAGAGCTGTCAGTCATAACGGATTACTTAGCGTTCAATGTGGAGGAAGGGTGGAAGGAGTTACCAAGGTGACTCTCCTGCCAGGATCAGAGAGAACTGGGAATCCTAGCTCCCTGGACTCAGGGGTAAAACCTGCTTTGTTGGAGCAACCATGCTCACTGTGCGAAAACGGAGGTAGGTTGGAGGACCATGTTAGCACTCCCTGTTTACAGTAACCAAGGGAGAAGAACTGCAGACACTAGGGGAGGAGAAGGAGCTCAGTGGATATAGGTACCTGCCACCAACTCTGATGACCTGTTTAGTCCCTAGGACCTGCTTAGTGGAAGGGACGGCCTGACTCCTACAAGTTCTCCTCTGTCCTCCACACTCATAAAATTAATAAGTGAAAATGTCACTTAAAGGAAAGTAACAGCTACGGCCTATCTTTTTGAAAAAGCAGCATAATTGGAGGAAATTAGTTAGTGGCCATTAACAGCCACCTGGGAAAACTGGTTAGTAGTAATTAACAACCATTTAGGAATTGAGAGGAACCTGGCAGTAAGACAGGGTGAGTGCATTCTGATGCCGTCCAGATAATGCAGCAGGGACTCCTTAGCTCCTGGCGCCCAGCCCTGCCTGGGTTAAACATGAACCAGCCTCAGCCTCCTGGGAGCCCTTACTATTCATTCCTGCTCTGCCTTCTGTTTTTATCATTATTTCTAAAACATAACTGGCAATGATGGAATGTATTTGAGATATATGCATGAGAGTGTGATGCATGTACACACTGTGATTGGCACGATCACACTCATGAGCGTGTTCATCAGCACCCACCCACTCCATGCCATTCTTGGATGATAGAGGGGCTTGTCTCCCACAGCCCACCCATGTTTGTTATTATTAAGGAAAGTGTGGCAGCAAGGGTGCACAAAAGCACAAGGGTGTGCAAAAGCACAAAGCCTTAAAGCCTGTACTGGACCCCACAACTCAGTGAAGACAGACAGCTCCTGAGAGCTGTCTCCAACCTTCTCACGGGCACAGTATGCTGTGCACTCATGTGTACACACTTACAGACATACACACGATACCCACACGCATCCAAACCCATACATACACACACTCACATTCACACACACTAATATTTCTCAATTATTTATCATTATCTCTATTAATATTTTCTTTTCCTTGTTGTTTGTCTGAGGGTTCTGTTCTTTGAGACAGATTCACTCTGTGTATTGATAGGTCAGGCTGGCCTTGAACTTGAGCTCTTCCCGCCTCAGACTCTGGAGTGCTGTTGTTACAGGGGTAGTTACAAGTTTCCTGGTTCTAGTCCGAATACTTTAATATAAACTAGGTGTGTGTGTCTGTCTGTGGTGTGTGTGTATGTGTGTGTGTGTGTGTGTGTTCACACATGCATGTGCAAGCACATTTGTAATTTAGGTGTGGACACCTGTTGCTTGGCACCTGTATGGATATCAAAGGACAACCCTGATGATCCCCTTCTCCCACCTCTGTACTGGTTCTGGGGATCACATTCTTGTGTGGCAAGTGCCAGACTTCGCCACTGCATCTACCCTAAAGGTTGCCCTTGTGATGACATCTGTAGATTTGTGTGTCTGTAGATGGGGCATGTGGGGGAGAAGAGAGCTCCTGTAACGATGCCTCAATTCTCCATAGAAAGCAGAGAGTACACACTGTTTTTGAAAAGTAAAGAGAAGCACTTTGTGGTCCAACCCTCTCTTCAGGTGTGGTCTGCTCCAAGCTGACCTCATCTGATGTGTTTTATTTGATTTGAGAGACAGTTGGTTTGGGGGTTGGGGGTTGGTTTGTTGGTTTTTTTTTTTTTTTTTTTTAAAGGCAGGTGAGTTCCTTGACATCTAAAAAAAATGAGCCTCCTACCTCATACCTAGTGCTCCAAATCTTGATAAAATTTCAGAAAAATTGGGCAGCTGGTGGGTCAGGGTCGAGGCATTTTTCCTTAGAGTTTCAGCTTAGAGACTATAGTCATTACACTCTGTAACAACTCTTTAAGACATCCCATTTCCCATTCTGAAAATGAGAAAACTAAGGCCCAGGGCCTTAAAAATTGTGAGCAAGTTCCCACAGATAGTGAGAAAGCCAAGATTTAAGTACCGATCTATTGTACTCAAAGCACTGGGTTTTCTAAATGTTATAGTTTTAGCCTTAACTCTACCAAAAACAAACAAACAAACAAACCTGTGTGCTGAATGCCCAAGCCCACCTTCAGTGCTGTTCGGAGACAATAGAGCCTTGAGGTTCCATTCTGGTGAAGGAAGGGGCTAGAGGGGGAAGTTGAAGTGTGGAGGGCACACTCTTTTTTTTTTTTTTTGTACACTGTAGCTGTCTTCAGACACCCCAGAAGAGGGCATCAGATTTTGTTACAGATGGTTGTGAGCCACCATGTGGTTGCTGGGATTTGAACTCAGGACCAGTTGGAAGAGCAGTCGGTGCTCTTAACCGCTGAGCCATCTCACCAGCCCGAGGGCACACTCTTGAAGGGGATCTAGGTGTTATGGTTTGTATATGCTCAGCCCAGGGAATGGCACTATCTAGAGGTGTAACCTTGTTGGAAAAGGTGTAACCTTGACGGAGAAGGTGTGGCCTTGTTGAAGTAGGTGTGTCACTGTGGGTGTGGGCTTTAAGACCCTCACCCTAGCTGTCTGGAAGTCAGTCTTCCACTAGCAGCCTTCAGATGAAGATGTAGAACTCTCAGCTCTGCTTGCACCATGCCTGCCTGGATTATGCCATGCTCCTGCCTTGATGATAATGACTGAACCTCTGAGCCTGTAAGCCAGCCCCAATTAAACGTTGTCCTTGTAAGAGTTGCCTTGGTCATGGTGTCTGCTCACAGCAGCAAAACCCTAAGACAGAAATTGTTGCCGAGAGTTGGCCGTTGCTGTGATACAGGCCTGACCATGCTTTTGTTGGAAGACTGTGGATCTTGGGACTTTGGAAGCAGTGGAATGCTTTCAGTTGGGTTTAATGGCCTATCCTAGTAGGAATATGGAAGGCCTTGTTGCTGGGTATGATTGAACCGTGCTGACCTGGCCCAAGAGGTTTCAGTGGAGAATTTCAGAATGTGGCCTTGACACTGTTTTATAGTATTTTGGTGAAGAATGTGGTTGCTTTTTGCCCTTGTCTGAAGAGCCTACCACAGTGTAAGGTAAAGAGATTTATATTAATTGCATTGACAAAGGAAGTCTTAAGAAAGCCCAGAAGAGACTTCGTTCTCTGGTTAAGTCTCATGAAGAGTGTTTTGAACAAGTATAGCAAGCTTAGAAAGGAAAAATATAAAATATGGTTCAAGTATTAAAGGGGTATCAGGAAGAGAAATGGAACTAAATCCAATGTTCTAGGTGATAACAGATTAAGGGATGTGTGGACAAGATCCTACTCAAGTTTAGATCCAGGCATGGTAGTACACACCTTTAATCCCAGGAGACAAAGTCAAATGGATCTCTGAGCTCAAGGCCAGCCTGGGCAGGTTCTAGATGAAGAAAAGCTTAAATTCAGGACCCACATAGTAGAAAAAGGCAACCAACTCCAGAAAGTTATCCTCTAACCTACATGCACACACACACACACACACACACACACTCTACACGCTACACATACACAGGCACACACGCACAATAAAAATTAAAACAGAAGTCAGGCGTGGTGGTGCATGCCTTTAATCCCAGTACTCGGGAGGCAGAGGCAGGAGGATTTCTGAGTTCAAGGCCAGCCCGGTCTACAAAGTGAGTTCCAGGACAGCC
>NC_034604.1:7264158-7276090 GCF_900095145.1 Mus pahari | reverse complement strand
AAAAGAAAAGAAAAGAAAAGAAAAAAAAGAAAAAAGAAAAAAAATTAAAACAGACTCACCTATTTTTGTGAGTCTTGGTGTCATGTTGACTTGTAATGTAGTTAATGAAAAAAGGAAGAAGAGGGGAAGGGAGAGGAGGGGGAGGGAAGTGGGAAAGAAGGAAAGGAAAGATCTAGGCTCTGGGTGTGTTTTTGTAGTAAGGTACCTGCCTAGCATTCATGAGAGTATAGATTGTATCCCCAGCACTGTAGAAAGAAAAGGGGAAGATTATCTAGACATGTGTGCACACATCTGTAATCCCTGCACTCAGCAGGTGGAAACAGAAAGATGGCTACATGTTTGAGGCCTGCCTGATCTCCATGGGAAGTTCAAGTTCCAGGCCAGACAGAGCCAGAGCTACAAATTGAGTCTCTGTCTCAAAAACAATAAAGTGCTATGAGAGGCCCCTTAATCACTCATAATCACAGGAAAACACACTCAATCTCGTCTACAACAAGATAAATACAAAACAAAACCCAAAGATACTAGCGACAAAGATCACGATGGTTGATAACAGACTCATTTGACTAAGAGAAAATAGACACTCTTGCACACTGCCAGCAGGAGTTTAAACTGGGATAATGTCTGTAAGAGCGACTTGGCAGAGCTAGGGAAGGAAAAGTCTGGCGGGATGTGGCTAGCTTGGCTCGGTGCCTACCTAGTGTGCCGGAGCCTCCAGGCTCCATCCCCAGCAGAGCATTAGCTGGGTACAGCTACACATGCCTGAAGTCCCAGTCTCAGAAGATGGAGATCATCCTCAGCTACATAGCACATGTGCGGCCTTCTTGGGATACAGGAGACGGGGCTTCAATGAACAGTCGAAACGCTTGCCTTGGCAACCCAACTTCTAGAAGTGCATTTCACTTGCACTTTGTGAACCAACAGAAATGGACTATCAATTTCAGCATTGCCTGAGAGCTAAAGACCAGGGAGTGCATTAGATAATGAGCACACTAAGTGCAAAGCGATGCCCAGGGCTGGCCTGACACTGCATATACAAAACTACAGCTTGGATGCTTTCATTTGCTTGTGTGTGCTTCACCAGCCGATACACTTACTCCATGTGACAGATAAGATAGGCATGGTGGCTCAGGCCTGTAATCCTAGCATTTAGGAGGCTGAGGCAGTAGGTCTGTCAGAGCCAACAAAGGATGCATAGTAAAAGCCCTCCAGCACGCAAACACACAGGAGTTGGGGAGAAGGTGAAAACACAAAAGGAAGTACAGGAACAAAATCAGACAGCGAGAGTCAGGATGGCATAGTGGTGCACACCTTTAGTCTCAGCACTCTGGAGGGATGCAGGGGCAGGCAGACCTACCTGGACTAAACAGAGTTACCCAGCCTTAAAAAAAACAAAATCACAACAAAAAACTGTTAATGAACATGAAGGCCAAAAAGTGCAGCTTCCTTAGCCTCTCATAAAAACCTGTAAAATCGCCAGGCGTGGTGGCACACGCCTTTAATCCCAGCGCTTGGGAGGCAGAGGCAGGTGGTTTTCTGAGTTCGAGGCCAGCCTGGTCTACAAAGCCAAGGACAGCCAAGGCTACACAGAAAAACCCTGTCTTGGAAAAAAAAAAAAAAAAAAAAAAACCTGTAAAATCCAGATGCTGAGGGGTGAGGGGGACCCAGGGTCGGTGTGATCTTAGCAAGTGCTGTGTGTTTCGCCTGAGTGCAGCATCACTGGTAATACACAGTTATCATTGTAATAATAGCAACAGAGATGCAAGCTGCAATAGGCGCTCGCCAAGGAAGACAGAGCCTACAATACCACTGCCTTGTAGAAGTGTCCAGGAAAAAAAAAATATCTTGTGACATAGCAAAGCTCCGAGAGACTTTATAGTAAGGAGTTCTTTGTGCTTCCAAGGTTGGCGGGGAGGTGGGGTGGGGGACATTGGTTTCTGTGTTCTTTATGTTCTCTTTTGTTTAGTAAGAGGGGGGTGTCTGGGGTTGGGAATTTGGTTTCATTTGACATGGTTTGAGCTTTTTGAGATGGAATCGCACATATTGACCTCTAACTTGACATAGTTTACCATTTGTTTTGTTTTTATTTTTTGAGAAAGGGTTTCTGTATTGAAATTCTCTTGTTCTAGATTCACTTTGTAGACCAGGCTGACCTTGAACTCAGAGAGTCATCTGCCTCAGCTTCAAGAGTGCTGGGGATTAAAGGCATGTGCCATCACTCACCTTAAATTCTTGATCCTCCTGCCTCAACCTCCCAAGTGCCTAGACAGTGGGGCTGAAAAGATATAGGATCCAAATTAAATGGAGGTCCTGGGGCCAGCCTGTAGACCTCTGGGTGAGCCACACAGACAATTTCAAACCATGAGATTGTCTCCTAATTATAGAAAGTGCATGAGAGGGGCAGCACTTTGTGTGGAAATTGGAACACAGCAACTGTTTTCTGTGCAGATGCTTCTATCTCCTCAGTCTACTGAAGGAACGACAATCACAAAACATATGGACCAAGCCCTTCAACACAGGTGGGGAGACAGGAAAATATAAGGAGAGGACATGGGGGGGAAACAATGAGAAGTTGTCTGTGTCTAAGAAATAAAATACTCACTAAAAGACATTGATGAGCCAAGCAAAGCAAAGCTGTTTTTCCTAGTCAGACCAGTGACTGCCAGACTTTTCCACTTTCCTGTCTGGGTCTATATAGATATGTGAATTTTCTGTGAAGGGCCCCAGACCTAACAGGTTCAAGGTGAGAGGCAGTGCCAAGTCTTACCAAACCATGTTCTTGAACATGATAGGATCCATTTTTCCCTGGACTTACTCTGAAGGTCAACGTCTGGGGTAGGGGACAAGAAGAGGAGCAGAAGAACAGTCCAAGAATGCTCCAATTCCACCAGCTTCAGACCTGGGGACCACAAACCAGGCTGCATGCCCACTATTGCCTCAGATATAACCTACTGTTGGCACTGTGGGACACAAATGCAGATGGAGGGAACCCCTGAGGCATGAGAAGCAAGTCATTTTAAAGATGTCCAGACAATTATCGTAAAAGAAGTGGCCATTAATAACTAAAGTGGATGCACTTCTGCTAAGCAGTTTATCTTTAATTGCTATAGTTTAGCCATTTTTACAATACTTAAAAAATAAGTAAATAAAAACCAAGCCAAGTAAAAATCTCTTTAACTAAATTAGTGGTGCCACCCCTGTGTTAGCCACGGGAAAACAGTGCAGAGCAACTCTCTCCTGCAGATGTGGGAAGCACTGCTGGACTTTGGGGATCATGGGTGCTCCCCTGAGAAGATTCAGCTCTGCCTGTGGCATTGTGTCCTTGAGGAGGGCCTGGGACCTGTCAACCAGGATCCAGCTATCCTGAGTCCCTGTGAACTTGAGCGTGAGCTGTGGTGTTGACCTAACCAGAACTCTACCTTCTCTCTGCTCTGTGTGACCCCCGTGTCTAATGCCTTCTTGTACCTGACTTCCCTCAGGGGTCACAATCCATCCAGAAGCCTCAAGACGATAGGGTGTTAGGTGCCAAATTTTAACCAACAGACTGTTTGCAGAAGATTTGGCTTGAGACTGATAGCTACAGGAAGATCACAAGTTCAAAGCCTGCCTGGGCAACTTAGTGAGACTTTGTCTCAAAAAGAAAACAAGACAAAAACCAAGAGAGTCTGGGGATGAGGGAAGGGAAAGCTAGCAGACAGATCCAGGAGAATGGGCTAGAGCGATGGCTCTCAACCATCCTAATGCAGTTAACCACCCTTTAATACAGTTAACATGTTGTGGTGACACCCCCCCCAGCCATAAAATTATTTCATTGCTACTTCCTAACTGTAATTTTGCTACTGTTATAAAATATCTGATATGAAGGATATCTGATAGGTGACCCCTATGAAAGGACTAGGACTCATAGGTTGAGAACTTCTGAGTTGAAAGCTCAAGAAGCAGCAAGACTGGAATACAGCTCACAGTGGCAAGAACAGAAGGGGAGATCCCCATGTTTGTCTGAGATGGCTGCTGTGTCGGCACGTGCTTGAAATCTCAGCAGCTGGTGCTCGAGACCTCTACCGAGCATGCTCGTGATGTCAGTGACACATGCGTGTAACCTCAGCACGAAAGCAGAAGTAGGAAGATACTGGAAGTTCAAGGCCTATCGGGACAGTTAGAATACATAGAGACACGGTCTGAAAGGGGATTTAGGGACTTCAGTGTAGGTTGTCAATCAGTGGCAGAATGCTAGCGTGATGTGTACAGGACCCCATGCTCACTCTCAGGGACTGCTGATGTGTATGTTTGTTCTAGCAACTTTACTAATATTTGTTTCCCACTTGAAATAATCAAACTCCAACTAGCATCTCGACTTAGCAGTTTAAAAATACTTACTGCCCTTGCAGGGAACCCAGGTTCCTTCCCAGAACCACATAGCAGCCCACAACCAACTATATAGCACCTGCCCCAGGGGAATCTGACGCCCTCTTCTAGACTCCTTGGACATCAAGCACAAATATAGTACATATACATATGTGCAGGCAAGCATACACACACACACACACACACACACGCACGCGCGCACACACACACACACACACACACGCACGCGCACACACACTAAACTCCTTAACCTTCCACTCTATAGACAGCCAGTAGTGCCAATTATAATACCTCAGCCTAGAGCAGTTCCATTAGGAATTAGTGTCTGCCCTCTGCCTCCTCAGTTTCCCTGTACCCACTACTTTCTTCTTAAAGGTGTGGGGATCCACAGAATCCACAGATGCACACAGGACTAAACGCAAAGCCACAGTATCGTCCTGGACTGGGACCTGGCAAAGCCACTGTGGCCCGTGTCACCTCCCAGGGGCTAATTTATCTGAGATCTGAAACTTCCAAATTCCCAAGGCCTGTGGAAAACATTTCCCTTGAGCAAGAAGCTAATTTATTTGCCAGGAGAAGTGAATGGCTGCCTTTGCTTTCCTGACCCTCCCGTAGACACCAGGAAACGTTAACAGAACCTGCAGATAGAGCCCAGACAGAGGCTTCGCTTGTGTGAGTCTAAAATCAGACAAGGGTAACCGGAAATAAATTCTGCAACCTGTGGTAATGGGCTCAGGGGCTTTGTAAGCTAAGGAGCAACAGCTATTTAATTCCCTGCTGAAAAATAATAAACTGGGCTTGGTAGTGCACACCTGTACTCCCAGCACTTGGAGGTAGAAGTACAAGGATTAAGAGTTTAGAGGCCAGCCTGGGCTACACAGCAGATCCAGAGCCAGTATGAAGATTGTAGACCCTGTCCAAAAAAAAAAAAAACTGGCTGGCTTTAGAAAATCATGGTAAACCTGTACATTTGGAAGTTAGGGACTTCTGTTCTGTCGAGTCACAATAAGACAGCATCATTTAAAGGCCCAGATGAGCACTACTAATTGTGCTAAAAAAAAAATACTGCAAAAAGCCTTGACCTTTTCCTCTGCCTCTTGTCATTTATTCCATGGTTCCTAGAATTCCTTCCCTGTTATAAAGGAAGATTAGCAATTATATGACATTTCGGGATTAGAGAAGGGTTTATGAGCGGCCCCCACCTCCCAAAGGTGATCACTGAGAGCTTATTAACTTGGACTCCCATCATCTAGACGGCACGCAAAGTAATGAGACCTGTACAAGGAACAGGACTGACCCAGTGCCCGGGATGATCCCTTAGAGCAGTCCTGACCTATAAAGCAGTTGGCCCAAGGTGGACTGAACTTCACACTCACACTGCTCACCTCCACCATACCCCTGGGCTGGGGGTGAGGGAGCCCCACACACCTCCTCTTGGTTGGTTGGTTGGTTGGTTGGTTGGTTGGTTGGTTGGTTGGTTGGTTTTTCAAGACAGGATTCATTCCCTTGTGCAGCCCTGGCTGTCCTGGAATTCTGTAGACCAGATCTGCCTGTTCCTGCCTCCCAAGTGCTGGGATCCACACACAAGGAGTGGAAGCTCTTGCCAACCTTTTTCAAATTCAAGCTACTACCATGTGACAGACACTGCAGTGGGAACAGTGCACAGATTATCTCACAGCAACCCCAAGAGTTCTATACTGCTTGTTCCGAAGGCTATGGGAAGTGGCAGTTAGTTGGATAATCTATCACAGAACAGAACAGAGACTTGAAGCCTAGTGGTCTGGTTTTATACCTAGCATTCTTAGCCAGTAGGTCTAGCCTCTGGGGCAGCTGTGCTCCTATGGATTCCCCAAATATATACACCAACCCTGAGCACCTACCAGAACTACCTATAGTTTTCTGCCATAAAATTTCATCTACCACACAAAGAATATCTGTAAAAAAAAAAAAAAAAAGTTCAAAATGCCAGACATTTAAAGCATTTCCAGTTGTACTAACAACTGCCTAACTTCCTAAAAATCCACCCAACAAAGGTTGTCTGGTGGGTGTCAGCCCTGCAGCCCTGGAGGTGGAGGGGCACTATGCAGGAGGGGGGACAAGGAAGGAAAGGGTCCTGACCTAGGGTCCCATTGTGTAGTCATTCACAAAGAAGTCTAGAAGAACTGGCTAGCATGTTTTCAAGCAGTGATCTGAAACAGACCGCTCATAATCTCAGACAGTGTCGCTCCATAAAGTTCATATTCATTTATAAGAAGTGCTTCCAGCCGGGCGTGGTGGTGCATGCCTTTAATCCCAGCACTCGGGAGGCAGAGGCAGGCGGATTTCTGAGTTCGAGGCCAGCCTGGTCTACAAAGTGAGTTCCAGGACAGCCAGGGCTATACAGAGAAACCCTGTCTCGAAAAACAAAAAAACAACAACAAAAAAAAAGTGCTTCCAACTGGCACTCCATGTGCCAATTCCAAATAATCCAAGGTGCACAATAGCCCCCAAAGAACAATTCTTTTAAATAAATGCCTCAAGGCAGCTTGCAAACACCACTGCACTTGTTCTATGTGACACCTTAGAATCACACACAGCATTGAAATAAGATGAAAAGGAAGGATCTCACTGTACAGAACACAAAACAATACCCTTTTTATTTTTTTTAAAACTCTGGTGAAATAGGTTTCCATATGATATCCCATTAAAAAAAATAATAATGTAAACCAACCTGTGGGTTAGTCACGTGGTACAGACTTCAAGAGTGCTTACAGATACTTAGAATATTTACAAACGCTGTTATTTAGGTAGTAAAGGCTTGTTGTAATTTCCAGCACGTTTTCCTCAGTAAAAGAACGGGGACTGTGTTGGTGTTCTTGTATAAAAATTCATAAATGGAGAAAAGGCAATTTCCTGAGAAGATTTGTTCTTGAAATCTTTTTTTCTTTTAAACAATTGGGAATACAGAAGTGGGCTGTGAGTGTAAGAAGCACATGTCTAAAGTTAACATTTTTTTTTAAATTATTTTAAGTACCATTAAGTTAAAATGTTTACATTCATTATAAAAATGCTGTTAAATCTTATGCAAATGATTTAACACTGATTGCTGCAACGCAAATTGCACTTAAAAAAATTACTGTGTACATGGAAGAAAAATATCTCGTTTGCTACCCTGTTTACAAACCCCAAGTGACCTCAGATCAGCCATGTTGCGATGAACGTTGAGATAAGTCAGTCAGTGTCTGTCATAATGCAATCTTGCAAATTAATATTCTTGCTGAGACCCCAGGAATGCACTCCGCCTCCAGGATAGACCGAATGGCTTCCAGTGCTCCGCTCCTCCCCTTCACGAATGCTTGTGAAATGTGCACGGAGATCCGGGATGAAAGAATTCTGGGATAACCAAGGTTGATCACAAGAAGCACATGATTTGGAGCAATACACATAAACATATTTTTTTTTAAATCTCTCAAGTCTTCCTTAGAAGTCCCAGTCATTGTCACAGTTTCTCCCACTGGTGTGGGGCAGAGTCAGAGGCAGGAAGCAGCCCAGGCTGACAGGAACAGGCCACATGCCCACTGTGCTGGCCCTTCCTGCAAAAGCCCATCTCTTCTTATTTCAGTAAGCTTCTTGAGAAATATATCTCTTTCAAAACAAAGGCACAGAAATCACGCATCGAAGGAATGTTATGTCTGCATTTTTGCTGCCATCTGGACTGCTGGACAAAATCAGACACAAGTGGTATGAGGCCTTCAGAGCCCTTCTTGCCTCTTGGTAGCACCAGCTCAGGCCAGGGCCAGAGCACACCAAGAATCCTGTCGAACCGAGGATGTGACTTCAGCGGGGGAGGACAGACTGACGCCTATGTAGAGGCCATCTTGACCTGAATACTTGAGGTCACTGTTCTCAGGGTTGGCGTTTTCTCCCACTGCAGACATCACTGATGCACCCACCTGGTGGAAGAAGAGAACAGAGGAGAGATGGTTATACATCATGTTGTTAGCTGGTCCAATCCTCCTGCCTCAACACCAGGGAACAAATGACATAGTCAGCAAAACTGAAGCCAGCTTTACTCTTCCTTGGGGCACACACTGTGCTGACCACAGTCATCCAGTGCCATCCACCTGGTTCTGGCAATATTCTTAGAACAGTGCTGTTACCTTTGGAACCCAGGGGCCTCCCAGCACAAAGCAGAGGTAGACAGGAAGGTGTTCTGAAAGACCGACTCCAATTTGTCAAACTTAAGAGTGGAGAGTGGAAACAAGCCATGTTGGCAGGGTTCACACTGCAAATGCTGAAGAACCAAACCCAAATAACTGGCTTCTGCTTAGCGTTTAAGGGACCAGTCACACTTGCAAGGCTTCCTCAAAACTTCAGCCACAGCTGTTCACTCTCTAGTCACACCTTTTTCCTCTCAAGACTCGGGCACCCTAAGTTCTCCCCAGCCTCCAGGGCTCCATTCCGTACCCGGGGTTTGTTTGAAATAGGTTATGATTCCTTAAAATTTTTCAAATAATGCTTGGAAACATCACTGTTAAATTCCTCAAACATCCATTTTGATGCTCTGGCCATTATTTTGAAGAACTCCGGGGCACCAGATTCAGCTAGGTTGAATGGGGGTAGGCTGGGGCTCTGTGTGTCCCATGGACTCCTCTCCCCAAGCAGGACCTGCATTTTTCTCCAGCCCTCACACTCCTGCACAAAGATGGAAGGCAGTGCCCCAGGAGAAGCCTAAGTGGCTTCTCTAGTCATGTGACTTGTTCCCTCCTCACACAAACTTTCCAACAAAACACACCAAACCCAACTATTCACTTGTCCCCATCTTTCTCTTTCCCAACAAAGAAACCAGATTGACAAAAAACAAAAAACAAAACAGGAAGATGTTGGCTTGGTAGCAGAGGTCTGGATTCCTGAGTACTCAGAAGCTGAGACAGGAGGATGAGAGTCCAAGACCTGGAGGCAGGCATGGGAGTGAATGCCTGTAACCCAGGACTCAGGAGACAGAAGAAGGGAGGTGACTGTGTGTCCAAGGCAAGTCAGAGCAACACAGTATGTCCTAGACCAGTCCGGATCATAAAATAAGACCATGGAGAGAATGGGGACACAAACAGATTCAGTTCGTGCAAGGCCAATCTTAGCAACACTCAAAAGTAAATATGAAAAAGAAAAGGATAGAAACGAGGAAGAAGAAAGGAAGGAAATCCCTGAAGTCAGATTTTAATGTAAATATTACAAGCATAAAGACCCAAACTGACAGCATTATATGCATCAGGACAAACAGGGTTTGGAGGGAAGCAAATTTCAAAGTTCTTGAGATATCAAGCTCTTTGTTTTGTGTTGTTTGTTTTTTGTTTTGGTTTCTTTCTGTTTTGTGGTCGTTTGAGACAGGGTTTCTCAGTGTACCTCTGGCTGTCCTGGAACTCACTTTGTAGACCAAGCTGGCCTTGAAGTCAGAAATCCATCTGCTTCTGCCTCCCAAGTGCTGGGATTAAAGGCGTGCGCAACCACGCCCAACTCGAGGTGTTTAAAATAAAGATTCTTGTGAAGTTACTGAAACGACTGCATTAATGCTGTCAAGCTGGCCGCTGCAGACAGCGTGACACTCGGGGCTCTGACAAATGACTTTAGATCTTGACTCCAGAAACTCCATTACAAGCACATAAGTCTGAGTGACACAAAAACAGTAGCTTCTGTATAGCGATTTCTGTCACACCAGACTTCTTGCCAACCCATTCATTCCAGAAACAGCCAACCTGCTGGTCTCTGGCTGTGTCTGATTTCTCTGAAACAAGGTGTTACTTCTGAGAAATTCAGAGAGTGCTAAGATTGCCCAGACAGCTGGAACAGCAGAGAGCTAGCCCAGTGCACCAAGGCACTCCACCAGAATCATTAACAAAGCCCTGCTGGCGTTTGCTGGACTCCAGGAGAGAAGGCTAGCCAGCAAGCAGCTTAGCTCCCTGTCCAGCTCACAGCGTAAGACACGGGATAGGCACAAAGTCTCAGAGGCCAAAGGCTTCTGGGTTAGGATCTAGATCGGCCTGCTTGGTGTAGACAGGCTGAATTCCAAATTTCTGGGCAGGTCACCTCGAGTGCACCTCCAGTCTGCACACAGGTTACCTGGCTTAGACTTGACTCAGCATGTCTGTAATCATGTCTGAATGGTGCCTTGCTATGCGAGCATTCTGAAGGGGCAGCCACATGGCAGCTCTCCACTGTGACTCCAATTCTGGTGGATCTGACGCCCTCGTGCAGGCAAACACCAATACACATAAAATAAAAATAAATGAAAAGATCTCTCTCTCTCTCTCTCAAAAAAAAAAAAAAAAGCCAGGTGGTGAAGGCAACATACAGCTTTAATCCCAGCACTTGGGGAGACAGGGGAAAGTGGATCTCTGAACTGGGGGCCATCCTGGTCTACAGAGAGTTCCAGGACAGCCAGGGCTACACAGAGAAGCCCTGTCTGAATATAAAATTTAATTTAATTTGATTTAATTTAAAAATAAAATAAAATGGATATCTAAATGCACCTATGCTAGAACATTGTTGTTGTTAACTATCATGTTTGTATATAAAGTTTCTACAGTAAGTGCTAGACCATAGTAAAGATTATACACATAGAAAGTACTGTTATTAAGTTAACATTGTTAAAATGCTCTCCCCAGTTCTATCCTCAGCTCAGGACAGCAATCATTGTCCAGGAACAAAAGCAGTGTGAGTGAAAGCCAAGGGTAAGGCTATGCATTTGCTTATTTGTCTGTTTGAGACGGGGTTGACTATTTACTATTTAGATTATTTTGGCCTCAAACTTACAGAGATCTGCCTGCTTCTGCCTCCCAAAGGCTATGCATTTTAATTTTAATGACAGCTCTTCATAAAAAGAAATGCAGGGCATTCAACAATCATTTCAAATGACCGTTGGCTCCTGTCTGTTTTGAAAATGTTTTAAAAGAAATCTTTGATCCACACTCATCCTCCACAACACTCAGGAGGATGAAGGTGCAGGAGTACTATGAGTTGGAAGCCAGCTTGTGTTACTCAAAGAGAGAGGAAGAGAGGAGGGAGGGGGGAGAGAGGGAGGGAGGGAGGGAGAGATAGTGGTTTGAGTAAGTATGGCCCTCATAGACGTGTTTGAATGTTTAGCCGAAGGGAAGTGGCACTATTAGGTGTGGCCTTGGCGGAAGAAGTATGTCGCTGTGGGTGTGGGCTTTGATTGAGGTCTCATGCTCAAGCCACACCCAGTGAGGTCACAGTCACTTTTGCTGCCTTCAAATCAAGATGTAGAACTCTCAGCTCCTTCTCCAGCACTGCCTGCCTGGATACTGCCATGCTTCCTGCCATGATGATAATGGACTGAACCTCTGAAACTGTAAGCCAGCCCCAACTAAATGTCTTTCTTTGTAAGAATTGCCTTGGCCAGGCTGGAGATGGCTCAGTGGTTAAGAGCACCGACTGCTCTTCCGAAGGTCCTGAGTTCAAATCCCAGCAACCACATGGTGGCTCACAACCATCCTTAATGAGATCTGACACCCTCTTCTGGTGCATCTGAAGACAGCTACAGTGTACTTAGATATAATAATAAATAAATCTT
>NC_034604.1:7245707-7263608 GCF_900095145.1 Mus pahari | reverse complement strand
AGAGAGAGAGAGAGAGAGAGAGAGAGAGAGAGAGAGAGAAAGAGATTGGGGGATTAGAATGAAGTGTGTATATGCCACAGCATGTATGTGGGCAGACAACAACTTCATGGAATCAGTCTTTCTCTCCCTCTTTACAACTCTATATGCCTTCTAGGATTGACTCAGGATGCCAGACTTGTAATACAAGTACCTTTTGCCAGTGAGCTATCTAAGAACATGGTATTTAAACATGAAATACAACACAAGAAGCCTGGGGCCTGCAGATGCCCCCGGTGGTATATACGTAGGGTAATACTAAGACTCTGAGTTTTCTCGCTCACCACAGAAGGGAAAATAAAATTTAAAGTCTTTACAACAAACACTAGAAAAGGCTGGTGTCGAGTAAGCATGCCGGCCCTTAGTCTGTGGCCCATGAGGCTGTACTTTGGTTTTGACAAAAGTAATTAAAAAGGCAATTAAAAGTGTCCAAGGCCACTGAGAAGCTTACGACCCACTGAACTCAGTAATTCCACTTCTGGAAATGTATTATAAGGAAATAATCCAAAAGTAAAGGAAAGGTGGCGCAAAGGAAGCCATCCATTACTGGACTCCTTAAAATAGTTGAAACCATGGGAACAATCCAATACGGAATGGTCTGGAAACCTGGGTCATCCGCTCCATGAACTATTATGCAATTATTAAAAATAATAAGATCATGTAGCAAGATGGGAAAAATCCTGTCCTACAGTGGTAAGTGAAACCCAGCAGGGCATGGATTCCATGCCCTGTGTTTGTTTAAGCTGAGCGTCAGGAGTGGGGACGTGCGAGCACGGTGCCTCCTTGCCACTTACTGAGTATTCTCCTTTGAATGCTCTAATGGAACCGGGGATATAATCAAGGCTGCTGGCTTCACAAATCAGATGCATAAATTAAAGGCTCAGGTGACCGAATGGGACCATAAGGTTAATGAAATGAGGGAGAGGGAGGGGAGGCAGGGACAAGGCAGGGGCCAGAGGGGCCCAGTACATCCCTGAAATTATCTCCATGCTGCCCAGCGTAAACCCAAGCCTGGGAGAAACACAACTCCCTGCTTAGAGTGACCCTCACAGCTGTTTTTAATTGCAGAGTCACTAACTCTCCTGAAGAAATCTAGCTCATCACTGGTCTACATCTTAAATCCCTTCTCCTCAGAGGTTTTATTCATGGATCATCTGAGGAGAAATATCAGAAAGCACTCATAATCTTGAAACCAGTGTGTACATACACATTCACCAAGCATGAAACATTCTAGAAACGGAGGCAGAAGGAAGAGAAATGCATGGACTGTATAGTAAGGCCCAGTCTCCTCCCCTCCTTCCCCCCCTGGAGAACATACACACACCTCTCTGTCTCTGTCTCTCTCTCTCTCTCTCTCTCTCTCTCTCTCTCTCTCACACACACACACACACACACACACACACACACACATATATACGCAGGCATGGTATCTCATACCTATAATTTCAGAACTCAGGAAGCTGAAGCAGAGATTCGCCTGGGATTGTCTTAAAGGATTTTCTTAGGGGGGAGGGGGACCTGGGCACAGTGGTGACCACCTGTAACCTCAGCACTGTAGTAGCAGGAGGGTAGGGGTTCAAGGCCATTCTCTCACCTGCAAACCGGGTTGGAGGCCAACCTGGACAATAACGAGACACAGTCTCACAAAAAAACAAAATCCAAAACGAAAAAGCAACAACAATAATAAAAATAATCTGGTAAGAATTTTAGCTGTGGTGCATGCCTTTAACCCCAGTTTTTAAGAGGCAAGTGGATCTCTGAGTTAGAAACACCAGCCTGACCCGTTTCCTTAGTTACTGGCCAGCCCGGGCTAAAGTGAGACCCTAAGTCAAAACAAACAAATCAAAGAATTTCCATAAGTTAACATTTTCCCACATCTAATTAAGTCCTTCAAAGGGCTTTATCAAATGGTGGGCCTCTCAATATAGCCAAAGGCTCTTCTAGAACCGCAACAAATGTTCCTGGGAGAAAGCAGAGAAGAGCACTTAGGGGTACAAGAGTCTAACCATCCTTCCTCCCTTCCCCGGGCAGACAGGCAGCTCAAACCGGGCAGAAATCCCCTCTCCCTCCCAGATCAAAGTGCATTGAGGGTGGAGTAGAAATCTGTTCTGTGTTTCCATTCACGGCTTATCTACCCTCCACCCTCCCACAGACAACTGAAAATGGAGGCACTTCCTGTTGAAAGAATGTGTTATCAGCACCAGACTCAGCCTGGGCTTAGCATGGCTTGCAAGCCAGGCAGGGTAGGTGGGAGACTGGCTGCAGCTCCGCCCCTGGAAAGGAAGAGGCAGTTCCAGGAACAACTCAGGCTGCAACAGAAGGGAATATGGGGAAAGTCCAGTTTGCCCGTGAGGCACACGCAGGTCATCTCACGTCACCCAGCTGCTTCTCCTGAGAATAAACCATCTCTGTCTCTGAATGTCACTGGTAAAGTTATTAAAGGATTCAGATTTGATACATTCGAGCAGTCGAGTGCTCAGAACAGTGTCTAGCACTGGCTGGCTCCCAGCAGTAATCTCTTTCCTGCCGTGGCCTTCACATCTTCCAGGGATGGAAAACTGGAAAGAGTCTCTGTAGGAACAGAATGTCTGAGCACAGCAGAGAGAAGAAACACAAAGACAGCTCCGGGGGTAAAACTGTGCACTGAGCAAACCTGTCCAATTTCCAAACCCAGGGAAAAGGGAGAAAATGGCTCCTGAAAGCTTTCCTTCACAGGATGTGGGAGGTGTGCACATGTGCTTATACACAACACACACACACACACACACACACACACAACTATTCTAATTTTGAAAAGAACAGAATGCCACCAGACATGGTGACACATACCTTTGGGGAGGCAGAGGCAGGAGAATCTGTGTGTGTCCAGGGCAACCTGATATAATAATGAGACCCTATCTCAAAAAGAAAAACAAATAAAACAGAGCAAGAAAGCAGATAAAGTTTTCTAGCTTATGAAATTGTGTGTACACATGTAGAAACATGCACATTTAAAATGGGGCTGTGCTATGAGCACAGGATAGCCTAGATTCTCATTCACCATCCTCCTGCCTCCCACTTCACAGGAGCTGGCATCACAGATACGTGCTACCATATAAAGCATAAATTTTAATTTTGTAAGAAAACCCAGTTGAAGCTATTGAAGAGATAGCTCAGTTGGTAGAACATTGCCAACCTGCACGAAACCCTGGGTTCAATCCCAAGCACCATACACACCAGGCATGGTGGCACTGGTGTAGTGACCGGGGAGGTCAGAAGGGTCAGGCCAACGCCCTCTCAGCTACACACCAAACAGCAGTCAGCATGGGTGGGCTACAGGGGTCTCACATCAAAGAAACAGCACAGGACTCTGCTAGAGTGCCTGCATTTCTTCTACAGTTCTCTCTGCAGGAAGGAACTGCTGTCTGTGCCCAGGAAGGTTATAGGGCAGGTAGTCACGCTCTGGGGTGGGGCTGAGCCTCAAGACACCTCTCCATGCATCTGAGTGAGTCTGTGCTCATGAATCCCACATGAGGGGAAGCCTTGGCCATGCTGTGCTTCTGTAACCTCTGGGCTAACCCCCCGTGGGGCTCTCTCTAGCTCCCTTCCACAAGAAAGAAAGACAAAAACATATACATGAATCCCAGCAAAGGGAAAGTACTCGAGTGGAAACCTGTATGCCCACTTAAAAAGGCTTATTGTGATCCAGATAGAGGCAGAATAGGACAAGACTCAGACTCAGTAAGCTGCGAAGGTGACATGTGGAAGGTACACATAGTCCGTGAGCACTATCCTCACAGCAGAGTCGTCCCAGAGCTTGCTCTCCATAACAACATGCCAGTCTGAACTCCTCCACTCCTAAAAAGTGGCTAATCCCCAAAACTGGCCTAACTCAGGGTTGGCTCAGATTCCTTCATGGAATTTCAGTGTTTGCCTAGAGAGCAAATGATTCTCTAGCCACAACCCATCCTGGACAGAGAAGCAAGCGGTCTTGCACCTGTGATGTCAGGAGGGTATCAGGTAGGGAAGGCAGAGAGCGCAAGGCAAGCATAAGCTGCCAGGGTCACTGTTCTGTGGGGTAACTTGAAGTCAATCTGGAAACATTCTGAAGAAAAGGTTTGTGAAACTGAGATGGGTTATTCTATCTAGTGGTTAAAAGAAACTGTACAGGACCCCAATGCAAAACCTTTAAACACTGTCACCATTTTCACATGCTTCTCGGGAGATGGGTGAGGATCCTAAACCCTGAGCTTCAGTGGAAAAAACACAAACCAAGGTCAGAGCAGATACTCAGCCACTGCAGTGGGAGCTAAGGATATACAGACTATAAAAATGCTATCAGAGCAGGGGGGAAAAGCTTGAAAATATGGCTCCTTCATATAACACGGGAACTCCTTCACATTTCCCTCTTAGAAAGTAAAGATTTATTTCCACTCCCTTAGGGGGTGGGTCAGAGTGCTATTCGAGCTTCTATTTTAAGTGGTGGCTGTTCCTAAGCTTCAAAGCAGTCTGTGGGCATCTCCCATTTATGCTACACAATACTCCGAAGGACCAGATGGGAGGAATTATTCTTCCCTTGTAGGAGGACAAGTCTTGCCAGCTCCCTATAGTCACAGGGAGCTTCCTTCACTAGCTCTTGGCTGCCTGAACCTGTTTCCTCCCCGCTGCTAATCTGTGAGCCCCGGAATAAAACTTAAGATCAGATTCAGGCTTCCCTACAAACCAAGCACTAAATTTAATCACAACATCAGACAACTAAAGTTTGATACAATGAAAATGATACAATAAAAATGGCTTGTAACACTGGTGAAAATTCTTGTAACTCTGGTGAAAGCTGACCATGCCAATCAATAGGCAGCAGGCCATGGAGTTGGTCCCATGAAACACCAGATACAGTCTTGGAATTCTGTTTATCACATGACACGGGTGTGGTGGCAGATTCCTATCACCACTCTTTGGGGGTGGAAACTGGAAAAAATCAGGAATTCTGGCTAGCCTCAGCTACAAAGCAAATCTGAGGCCAGCCTGGGCTATAGGAGGTTCTGTAGCAAACAGACACACAAATTGTTCTAAAGCTGGATGTGGCAGTAGCTGGATCTGGGTGTGACAGTAGCTGGATTTGAGCTGCTAAGTCTGATGACACCTGTCTTTGAAGTACTGGTATACAGAGAAAGTTAGCAGGTAACCCTAATCATGAGCAAGGCTATCTGTCAGACTGAATTTAATTCGGACCCATTAAGTCTTCATTTTGCTGGTAACCCTTTTGGCAGACACCCATGAAATACATAATAAATTACTTCGATTCCAGTAAGGGAATTCATTTTCTTCAAAGACTCATTTAGCAACAACATTTCAGACCATCCTAAGCCAGCTTTCTTGTCTGTAGTTTTGTTTTCCCGGAAGATTATTTCATGTTTTGTGACAATTTTGTACGTGTTTTAGAGGCAAGGATTAAAAAAAAAAAAAAAAGTAAAAAAATCTTTAATTTGGGGCTGTACAAAAAGGCAAACAAGCTCTACTGGCACGCATGCTTTCTGCCTAATTCTGCCATTTAGAACTCTGCGGAGCAATGAGTCACTCATTAGGTAAGCCTCAGTCCGTGGTAGCTTAGGTGGGCACATACATTGCACTGTTTCCTAATGTATAGTCAAAGTCATGAGATGTTAAGGAGATCGTGGATTTTCCTACTATGCACATACACACACACAGAGAGAGAGAGAGAGAGAGAGAGAGAGAGAGAGAGAGAGAGAGAGAGAGAGTATTCAAAATCAAAATCCTTATTTAAACATTCTCTGCTAGGGTGACTTTCAGATAGCATTACAAATTACTAAAAAGGCTGTGAACAAAGAGAGATGGTGGCTGGTACATAGGGAATGTGAAGATAAAATGCCAACAAAATATTTATGTTCATGGTTTGCAGCATTTGTCAAGTGGGATATTAATATCTGAGTTGATTAGCCAGCTCCCCAGGGTAGGGGTTGGGGGAACAGCTCTGACTTAGGAGCTAGGAGACGTTGGTTCCAGTCCCGATTCAACACCAGCACGTTCTGTGACCTTAGGGAGACTCTCAGTGTCCTGGTTTATAAATGAGGCAATAATAGTGCCTAAGCCCGGTGCTCAGACCACTGTGAGAGATTAACAGTTTTTAACTCCTTTTCTCATTCTTTAGACAAGAGTGCTTGGGAATATAAACGATGAAACTAAAAATGGGCACTAGCCTCCTGGGGACTCTCTGTTTAATCATTTCATAAAATTGAGGGTTGGTGAGGTGCTTGGTGGGAAAAGGCACTTGCTACCAAGCCTAATGACCTGAGTTTATCCACAGGATCTGCGTGGTGGGAAGAAAGAGAGACTGGACCCCACAAGATGTCCTCAGACCTCCAACACCAGCCATGGTCACATATATGTACATGCTTATGGATACTTTGTCATAAAAACCGGAAATAGTAATTATTACAAATGGCAACTGTTTAATAACACTGTTAAGTTTAATCTTACAAATAACATGATAATGTCTGCCTAATATCTCCCTTACCATAATACATTTTATTTTCTATATTGATTTAATTTAGCTTAAGAAGATGTGTTCATTGGTAAAACCCATGTGCTGGAGAGATGGCTCAGCTAAGAGTCTTGCTCATTAGGATCAAGGGTACAATCCCAGAAACCACATTATAAAGCTCCCCGACACCTGCAACTCTAAGCCCAGGCAGGACCTCCACAGACACCTGTGCTGGTACCTGCACACCTGTGTATACACATAAGCAATACATCTGTACATGTAATGCAAATCTTAAATAGGGCTAGAGAGACGGCTTGATGGTTAAAAGCACAAACTGACTGCTCTTCAAGAACAAAGTTTGATTTCCAGATCTAAATTGGGCTGCTCAAAAATGTTTGACTTCTGGTCCAAAGGAAATACTTTCTTCTGACTTTCGCGGATAACTGAACTCACATGCATAAACCCACATACACCTGGCACAGACATACACGTATACACATAAGGCCAAGCACATATTCTTAATTTCATGGGAGGCAGAGGCAGACAGATCTCTATGAGTTGTTTGAGACCATATTGGTCTGCATAGCAAGTTTCCAGTCATCCAGAGCAATGTACACAGGGACACACGTGGTCACTATTTTCCCACCTATTTTAGTGGCAAGGTATTTGTTTCTTAAATTACTAACGCCAGTCAAATGTAAGAAAATCTTATTTCTTTTGTCTAAAGAAATCAGTGTTGTATGCTATAGTAGTAACACTGATTGCCCAAGCCAGACCTGGTCCAAATCAAAGCCTTGACCATAATTGTCACATGAGCTTGGACCTTTTCCTCACCTTTGTGTCCCACTCAGATAAAAGCACATAAAAGACACATGGTGGGAACTAAAGCCTTGCCTCTGTGCCCACTGACTTACAAGTGAGAAGGTAGGTGATTACAAGGCTGGGCTGCAGAGAAAGACGGCTTAGGAATTATGAGTATTTGTTGCTTTTGCAGAAGACTCTCGTTTTATTCCCACACATATGGTGGTTCACAAGCATTCAGTTCTGGGGGTTGGATGCCCTCTGGGTACCAGATATACATGTGGTAAACAGGCATACATGTAGGCAAAACACTCATATACATAAAAAGCAAAACAACAACAACAACAAATTACTTCCCAATAGAAACAAACAGCAGAAGTCCAAGCTGGGGAAAGTGGTTCAAGCCTGAAATCCCAGTATTAAGGAGGCTAAGGTAGGAAATTCCTGTGACTTCCATACCAGCACATACATACATGCATACACATATACATACATGCACACATATATGCATATATTTATTCACATACATGCAAGCAAAGCTCTCATAGACATAAAATAAAACGATTCTTTTTAAAAAATTAAGGACAGGACTAATAAGTGTTTAGTTTTCAGGTGCTCTGTGAGGTGCATGCAAAACATTCAAATGGTGATGATGGCATGCTGTTTCCCAGATACAGGGGTAGGGGTAGGGCACGAAACAGGAGAATCATCTGCACCCAGGTGTTCAAGGCCAGCTTGACCATCATAGGAAAACCCAGAGAGACAGACAGACAGACAGACAGACAGACAGACAGACAGAAGACAAGCTAGAGAAATGGCTCAGTGGCTATAAGTACTTCCTGCTTTCCCACCATCTAGTTTGACTCCCAGCTCCCCGCACCCACAATTGGCTCAGAACCACCTGTAGCTCTGGGGGATCTGAGACCCTCTTCAGGCCTCCATCAGCACACACATATGTGTAATACACTCACAACATATTTATGTACCATATACATAAATAAAACAATCCTTAAAAACCCATAGCAGGCCTGGGGTTGTTCACCAGTTGTAAGCACTTGTTGAGCATCCTCCAGGCCCACAGGAGACCACAGGGTAGGAGAAGTGGTAACTTTCTGCCCCAGGGCCAGCAATAACACCTTGGTAAACCCAAACTGATTCCAACACAGTAGAGAAAAATCTTCTAATAAAAATTTTCACATTGGTAGCCTAAGCACTCAGGAGACAGGCAGATCTCTAAGTTTGAGGCCAGCATGGTCTACAGAGTGAGTTACAGGAAAGTCAGGATTATACAGAGAAACCATGTCTCAAAAAAACAAAAGCCATGCTTTCGAATTTCACCACAGGTTGCAAATGTCCATACAGAGTTCTAGCACCTGGAGGGCCGAAACAGACAGGAGGATCAGAAGTTCAAGGCCAGTCTCAGATAAGTTTGAGTCCAGACGCCTAGCCTACATAAGACCATGTCACAAAAAAAAACGCAAACAACGTCCCGGACTAGAGAGATGGTCCGAGGCTTAAGACTATTTGTTGCCCTTGCAGAGAACTGAGGGTTCGATTCTCAGCGCCTACATGGCGGCACACAACCATCACAAATCCTGAGTGTAGTTCAGGAGTATCCAGTGCCTGATTTCTGCAAGCACCAGGCACATACATACATGCAGGTAAAATACTCATGCACAAAAATAAACAAACCTTTTTTTTTTTTTTTTTTTTTTTTTTTTTTTTTTTGAGACAGGGTCTCACTATAAAGCTCTGGCTATCCTGGAAGTCACTATGTAGACTAGGCTGGCCTCCAACTCAAAAAGCCACCTGCCTCTGCCTCCCAAGTGCTGGGATTAAAGGCGTGCGCCACCACGCCCGGCCAAACCTTTTTTTTTTAAATGTCTATGAAAAGAACTTCAAATGTTAACCTACCCACTTGATGCACTTTCTTCTGAAGGTTTCACAAAGCTTATTTTGGTCTATCCTAAAAAGTGTCTGTCCCTAAGTCACTACTGCTGAGAATAAGCACTTAAGGGTGTATGTTAACTCTTTCAAATCGCCACAAAGCTCAGAGGTGCCTGCAGCAGGGAAGGCAGGCCAGTGTCTACAGAGCATCCTACAAACGCTAGAGAAACAGAAACACAACACCTATTAAAATTCTCAAACAGATCCAAGCAGGGTTTAGACCTTCGAGACCCAGACAGTGTTGGATACAGGATTCTCGCTCTTCTGCCTCTTTGTGTGTCATTAACAAGAAACACAACTAAGGAAACCTGTTTCCCACCACAGCAGAACTCCTGTTTCTGTTAGGAGGTACAGCAGGGCAGCCCCTGTGCTCCGCATGCTCAAGCCTGAGGCTGACAAACCTCCACGTAAGGGTGTGAGTTCAGCGTACATCTCATGATTCCAGGAGAGAGGGAGAACATGCCTGGGAAACAGGCAAGCAGGAGCATGCTGGCATTGTTTATTTCAATTATCAAAATACTTCCAATCAAAAATATAGTAATTGTTGGAGTCCAACAGACCAAGAGAAAGCACAGCGGCCATGGAAGCCAGGGTTAGCTAAAGTTCATTATTTACAAATGAATATAGTTTGGACTTTACTTACTACTGACTTGACAGGGCTTTGAAATATTTTTTAAAACTTGGAGTTTCTTTAAAAAAGAAAATCTCATTCTTCCCTCTGCTTCTAAGCATTCAATCCCTGCACTCCAGCCACACCAAATTCAAACAGTTGGTCTTTGGTACCATGGACTGCTATTTCTCCTTCCTAGGTACTTCTATCTGCATTGTTTTTAATTAATTACTTTATTGATTGGGAGTTCTTGCATGTGAATGACACTTTATTAATGTGGAAGTCAGGACAACTCTGGGGAGATTTCTTACCACCTGTGCCCTGGAACTGAATTCAGATCTATCAGGGTAGGCTACGGTCACCTTTACAAAACAATCTCACCAGGTCTCAATCCCCATTTTTCTCTCCAAAAAACCCTACCCAATTGAGGAAGGGGATACATACACAAAATACATTATGCAAAAAATCTCAAATGATTAATTTTTATGAGAAAAAGAATCATAGGCAGCTACTTAGGCGAAGGGGAACACGCCTGTAAACCCAACACATGCCAGGAACTCCCTGGCTAGGAACTCAGTTTGGAGTCACATAGGCTAAGTTACATGAGACTTAAAAGTCTAGGTGCTAAAGAGATGGCCCAGCACTTAAGGGCACTGTCTGCTGTTCCAGAGGACCCAAGACTCCCAGCACCCTCGTGGTGAACCACAATATAACTGCACTTCCAAAGGATCCCATTTTCCTGACCCCCAGGCCTCCTTGGGCACCAGGCACACACACACACACACACACACACACACACACACACACACAGAGAGAGAGAGAGAGAGAGAGAGAGAGAGAGAGAGAGAGAGAGAGAGAGAGAGAGAGAGAGAGAGAGAGAGAGAGAGAAACACACACAGTGTTAGCCTTTGAAGTCACAGGAAAAACAACTACTGACCAGATGTATATTAAGTATCTAACAATGACTGAAACTGTACATGTTAACCTTTTACTCCTAAATAACAATAACAAAAAGTTTATATCTTGGTCAATACCTGAAATTCAAAAAATATTTGTGGGTTTTTTTTTTTGTTTTTTTTATTTGGTTTTTGTTTTGTTTTGATTGATTGGTTGGTTGGTTGGTTGGTGAGGTTTTCTGAGACAGGGTTTCTCTGTGTAGCCCTGGCTGTCCTGGAACTCACTCTGTAGACCAGGCTGGCCTCAAACACAGAGATCCACCTGCCTCTGCAGGTGTGTGTTCCCTTATGCCCAGCCCAAAAAAGAAAAAAAAGAATTAAGACACAGTCTCAGTCAGTAGCCCCAGCAGACCTGGAACTCTATGTTTCATGGCCTTGAACTCAGAGATCAGCCCGAATGCTGAGGTTAAGAACTAACATCTCCATGTCCAGCAGACCTTAGTATTTTTATATGCTATGGAGAATAAACTCCAAATTCTGTCAATTAGGTCAATCAAGTGTTTTTCAATAAAAAGTTTAGCCATGGTAAGGCAGACTGCTGCTAGCACTCTTGGGAGTAAGTACATCCATCAACATGCATTCCTTTTATCGATGCCAGGCTTTCCTCCCCAACACTGGGTAGGAAAATACTCCTTTTCTCCCTTCAGTCTGTGGACCCCACACCAGCACAGCTTCACACAAGGAGAAACTGAGTCACAACACAAGTAAGTGACCAGGTTCTGACTGGATGGCTCACCAGAAGTCTTTCTTACTCTCCCAGACAAAGCACTTGTTAAAGCCCAAGGCAGAGCTAGCACAGGAAGCCAGGACAGAAGAAAGCCTGCACAGTGGTGCTACAGAGCAGAAGCGATTCTCCGGGCTCCGGGATGGATCAATATCCTTTCTAGCCAGTAATGGTGGCACTCAGGAGTCTTGCCTAGGGTACACACAGATCAAGGCCAACCTAGCAACTTAGTAAAAGGCCAAAACGAAACTACGTTAAAGACCCACTCATGGTGGTGAACATCTTTAATCCTAGCACTTGGAAGGCAGAGGCAGATAGATCTCTTTGAGTTCAAGGCCAGCCTGGTCTACACCCGAGTTCCAGGAGAGCCAGGGCTACACACGAGTTCCAGTGAGGAGGCCCCGTCTCAATATAAATAAATAAATAAATAAATAACCATGTTTTAAAAGGGTTGCATATATCACTCAATGTATAACACTTGCCTAGCATCCACAAGGACCTGGACTCAGACCCTAGTACTGCAAAATAAGAAGAAAACAAAGTGTAAAGAATAGGCAGTAAGATGGCCCACAGGAAAACTGTTTGTTACAGAAGCCTGACCTCCAGTTGAGCTCTGAGCACCACACGCTCACAGAGACAGAGAGAGAGGATTCCTTCCCAAACCCCATTACTGCTGGGAAGGGATCTGGGGCCTGGCTAGGCTTCAGCAGTAGACAAGACAGACTCTTTCCCGTGTCCCTTGGCCAAGAAAATCCAAGAACCTGGTGCCAGTGTGAACGGTCCACAGGCAAGGAGCCAGCTAGAAATGACACCAGGCAGCCTGCCACCACTGGTTTCACAAAGGGAAGGGCAACATGGGGGCTGCTGTACCTATGTGTAAAACTGTTTGATTTCCACCAAGGAAAGAAAGCCATACATGTCACCTTGTCATCTCTCAGCAGGGGGATGGATATGGGGCTCCAATCACAGGCGGTGCTGGAAGTCAGTGACTGTGAACCATTCGAGTGAGATTTACGCCCTGAGCCAGTGAAGACACAGTAGTGTAACGCCCGACTCCAGCTTGTATGGGAACCTCGTGTTTTCTTCAATTACAGTGAGACACAGATTCTACAGTGGATCTGTCAGAGCCAGTGGCTTACAAGTAAACACCGAGACGCAGATGGGAAAAAAGACATACTTCTGTCAATGCAGCCACCTATAAAAAAGCACTTCCGCCGGCTGCTCACAGGCTTTATAATTCTCTCCACAGCCATGCAGCTGCCACACTGACCATACCACAGAACCACAGACATTCACCACAGCCAGATCAAGCACCAGAAAGTGCCAAAGAGGCATGAAAGGGCCCCCTCCGTAACAAGCTAGATAGAGAAGGGACAAGCCGCCTGCAATTCGTCTTCTCGTGGGACTGTCTCTAAAGGTAGCCTAGTTCCTCACAGAAAGTTAGGAGCAGTTTATGAGGACATCGGTGGTAGGGTTGCCATGCAGGGAGAGGTCTCTGTGGCAACCTGGTCTGCTCTGCAGGAGGCTGGTAAGGAGTAGACTGGAAAAGCAACCCCATTCAGGGCCGATGGGAGGTGATGTCACCCAGCTCTACCCCAGCTGCCTGGAGAGCTGCCACAGGCTCTCCAGGTCCCACGGAGGTTTCAGAGCTAGGACCTTGAGGGCCTGCAGCCTTGTCAAGGGCCTCTCCAGAGTCCCCACTAAAACGTCTTACTGCTCTGCCTCCTAGTCCTGAGAAGGATGCTCTTCTTCCTCACCCAGTCAGACTAGGTTCCTCGTCCAGCTTTTTCATTCTCTTTCCAACAGACTGGATTTATTAAGAGCAATTTTGAATTTTTACATCACAAAAAACCACAAGAACAAATCTGACTACACTCACAATAGCACCATTCCCCCAAGCAAACACGGGAAGCCTATGGCATTAACGTTCAAACTAAGCTTTAGCCACATGAACTGGACACTACCTTCCCCAACAGTAACTTGGGACTAACCACAGACAAAACACAGACCTTAATACACCAGAGAAAATAAAACATTTTGCCCCATTTACCTACACAATCTGAGGACCTAAGAATAATAAGTAATAAAATCGATTTACCATTTCAATAGCTGGAGCTGCATTCAACACTCCAAGTCATGAGTATAGGAGGCAGGGGTGGGTGAACAGGTCCAGGTCTGGCTGTCTGACTCCAAAGCTGTCCCCTGACTTCTACATGTATATGTGGCACACATACATAATAAGCACATGAATATCCCACATATATAATCACACACACATGCAATACACCACACACACACACACACACACACACACACACACACGCACAATCCTTCACATTTATGAAAGCTCCTTAACCTAACATTTGCAACAAACAGAACCAGCTGAAAGACTGAGCGTCATGGCACACACCTTTAATCCCATCAGAGGCAGAGGCAGATGAACGTCTTTGAGGAAACTTGGTCTACACATCGTTCTATGTCAGACAGGACTAAGCAACTGTCTCCAAAAAAATGTAAAAAAAAATTTGCTACATTATTCTTTCACTATGGCCATTCAACAAATATTTATAGAAATGTATTATATACCAACTACAATGTTTTTAATTCCTTGTCAACTTCATAGATGTATAAGATAATGTTTAATTATTTCAATCTGTTTTCATTAAAGGAATTTGGTCCACAAAGAACCATCAAATCATCTCAAATATAGAGTACAATTTTTAGTATGTTAATTTGGATTTGTGACTGAGGTAGGACCAAAGCAGAGATAGAGCCTATCGAAGCTCCCAGACAACTTCTAGCGTGGTGCTTTCAGTTTCCCCTGTGGCTATTGTACGGAGACACAAGTTTCCAGGGTCCACACCCAGACATTTTGACTAAAAAAATCTAGGGTGGAGCTTAGAAATCTGCAGGATTTTGAAGTGCCCCAAACCATCCATGGCCCAACTATACAGCCAACAGCTTCTAGATAAACCAGGGTGTTATTCCTAGTGTACTCCTGGCTGGAAGGGAAGCATCTTGACTATACTCATTTCTAGAGTCCTACCCGAGGGAGGGCAGGGGATGTGCCTGAACCGACCTCTGTGGAACACAGGGCTGAAGGCTGAGGGAGGTCAGATGGCCTGGATGGACATTAGAGTGGGTTCCCACCACAGTTCGACAGAAGCTGGCAGATACTGCGTGTCATTGCTGAAATGACCCTTTGGGATTAATGACCGTTGGAAGCTGCAGGTCTCCCAGCAAGAGCAGTGGGAACAACTGCAGAGGGTCTTGCCTTGATCGAATCAGAGACAGTAAATCTGCAGTTGATAGATGACACCTAGTCATTTACTAATCTAGGTTAGGAATGCATAGTGACTCTCAGAAGCAAACAAGCAAGGAAGGAGGGAGGGAAGGAAGGAGAGAGAGAATGAAGAGAAAAGCAAACACAACTAATCTGAAGCTTTAACACGTCTTTTTCTTTGGGCTAATCTAAGCACTAAAAAAGCTGGACCTTAATTAAGAGGTTTATAAAGTACTTAAGTTTTGACTTTTTGTTGACAATCAAGTATCATTTCCTCTGAAAAAATATTCTTAGGTACCAATTCACTAAATTGTTGGTTCAGATTATTATACTGCTGATAAGATAAATTTTAAGATAATTTAATACAGAACAACCCCCCCCCCCAGGAGTACCACGCTGCTTTCACACTCACCCCTGAGGCAGCAGCTTGGGTAGAAGGAGAAGTGTTTTTGGTGCAGTCATCTGAATTAGAGGAAGAAGAAGTGGGGGTCATAGGGACAGAGCCACTGCTGTTACCTGCAAGAGAAGAGCCATGAGTCCGCCTACCTCCAGGGTCAAAGCCAGAGAAAACACTTTCCAAATAAAATGGCATTTTAGCATACTTACTGGAGCAAGCTTTTGACTTATTTATATTTTTAGGTTTTCGTTTCCTGGTTTGAATTCCTTCTTTTTTCATAGCAAGTGGTCGAGGAACCTAAAAAATATTCACACCGATCTTACATGTAAGTATTACACTGAGGGGAATTTAGACAAAGATGATTTTAGCATGGAAAGCTCTCATTTTAAAGTGTCCGGGAGTGTAGCTCAGTGGGCAGAATGCTTATGTGGCCCTGGGTTCAAATCCCCAGTTCCACAGGAAATAAGTAATCTTTTTTTTCAATACTAAGGACTCAGGTGCACTAAGGGAACATTACTGAGCTACATCGATATTGCTAGCTTTAAACTAAGACTTTAGCAAAACTTTCATCCACATGTGTGTTGATATTTATTAACATAAATATATATTTATTCATAACTTTATAATTTATAAATATATTTATATTTATGGAGAGATTCTAACAGAAGCTATCAGATAAAACTTCTTCAGACAAATGCCTTTGCCAAATTTCTTAAAACTTAAGATTTATAATAATTTTGCTGTCTCTCTATATATGTAATATATGTATAATATATGTATATAATATATTATTTATATTATATACTTTATATATATATAAAGAGAGAGAGATTATAAATGCACAAAGATTTCCCCTCTCCAACAAACAGAGATTCTTTCAGGAAAAACAATGCAGTTTATCATGGGCAATTTAATATTTTCAACTTTATGCTTATTATCTGTAATAACAATTATAGAGCAAATATTTCGTGTATGAATATTTACTTTTAATATCCTTATTTAAAAGAGATCAAATACCTTCTCCCTACAACACAGGTTATTTACTTTAAAGGACTGATCATTATTAGCCGTGGCTCATGCAGAAAATCCCAGTGCTTAGAAGGCTCAGGCCAGTACTGGGCTGCACTCTGGGCTGTGTGTTCAAGGTCAGCATAGGCTATAGAATGAAGCCTTAGCTAGAACCAGACAAAGATATTGAAATTTACAATAAGTTCTGCAATCCTTTAATGAAGTATAGACTCTAACAGAAGCCATCAGATAAAACTTCTTCAGACAAATGCCTTCGCCAAATTTCTTAAAACTTAAGATTTATAATCATTATTGTACTATCAATTTTGATACACTTTACATTTCTTTTCTTTCTTTTTCTTTCTACAGGTTTCTCCGTGTAGCTCTGGATATCTTGGATTAAAGGCATGCATGGCTACACTTGGCTCATTTTCACATTTCTAAAATGTAGAGATGTTTTACAAAGAAATTTAGTGCCAGATTAGTTAGTAGTGGGTTTTATCTCCTGGCTCCTTAGTGACTGAACTGACTAGGTCACATTACAGTTAAGAGCAGCTTGAATTCGCTACAGGGCATATGTACACACACTTATTCACTTTTACACCTTTCTCATTTGCTGATTCTGTCTTATAATTAAAAATTTACAATTCAGGTGCTAGTTGTATGTATGAATAAACAGGAGAGACATACCCCATGGAGTTTCATATAGAGCCCGCAAGCATTGCACACAGGCTCACCCTCAGCATTTCTACGCCATAAGGTAGTGGTTGTGGTGTGACAGTTGGCACAGGACAGTCCAAGCCGCCGTGATGAAGGCTAAAAAAAACAGCACATAAGATGGTAAGTAGAGAAATATGACCTTTACATATTTTAATGGTTTTATACGTACATCAACTTTCTTTTTTTGTTTTGTTTTTTTTTGTTTGTTTGTTTTTTGTTTTTTTCGAGACAGGGTTTCTCTGTGTAGTCCTGGCTGTCCTGGAGTTTACTCTGTGGACCAGGCTGGCCTCCAACTCAGAAATCTGCCTGCCTCTGCCTCCCAAGTGCTGGGATTAAAGGCGTGCGCCACCATGCCCAGTACATCAACTTTCTATCTTCAAAGCCACTTTTCCTGCTAATTATACATAAAATGTCTTCTCAGAAAAAAAAAATCAGATGGGTGTCAAATATAATTAGGTAGACATCCTGGACTAGAAATCCTGAGGACTGCATAGTGTGCTTACCCCCCCCAGCTAAGCTTCTCTCCCCCAGCCTGTCACCGCATGGCACACAGCAGCCTGGAAGCAATCATACATTGACCATGCTAAGCATGCACAGCATCATGCCTGTGTCCATAGTGATTGCTTCTCCAAGAAGTCAGGTTTCCACACATTGCTGTTGGGGAATTAGATCTTAAAGTTGCCCCAAACAGAGCTAAATTCTAGAACATTAACAAGAATATAACTAACCACCACAGCCTGAATCCTGAAGCACAACCAAAGCCACCAATGTGCTAAATAGCTTTGATCATTAGATATGGCCACATCTATTTTGCAGGCACATGTAGAAAAAAAAAAAATCACCCAGAAACCACAAAAAGACAAGTGAGAATCTGACATGGCAAGTCTTTAACATCAGCACTAGGGGGAGAGGAGAGGAGAGGAGAGGAGAGGAGAGGA